>NC_048595.1:354663452-355020452 GCF_003668045.3 Cricetulus griseus | reverse complement strand
ATAATAAAGAAAAAAGCATAATTGTGTACTCAAATTTTACTTTTTAAACAACCAAGAAAGCAATAGTCATTCAAATTATTTATTTTTTGGGAGTTTTTACTGGCCAAATATCTTAAAAGATATTTTCTTTGTGTTAATTTTCCAGCTACTTATCTTAGCTTTCATGGATGGGCAAAATGTTGCCTTCCAGCTAATGTTTTCTTTCTGAAATAATCAATAATTAATTTATATGGTCTGTTAGAAGGTGATAAGAAGGTAGGAAGAGGGAAAAGAATTGAGTGAAATCAGAGGGGACAAATGTCCAGAATTCTGTATAAGTAAAAACATTTTTAGAGGGATAAGAATGAGCCTCAAGATAAAAGTGATGCTTGAGAAATGCTTGACAAACTTAGTTAACAAATTTCCATTTGGGAAAATTATACTCCTGGCAGAGAGAACAACTGAAGCTTCTGCCTGGAGTTTAAAGAAACAAGCCACTGTTGGCATGGTAGAATAAGCAGGAAATTTTGGGATAAACACTCTAACAAACGCAGGGCTTTTGTGTTGGACTCAGAAGATCCTGTGGTAGGAATAGAATTTAACCCTCAATATGGCACATTTAAGATATTGTGCCTTTAGGAATTGGGTAGATTCTGAATGATCTCCCTTCATGAATGGGTCAGTGCACATGAATAGTGAAGACATTCAGAAGGAGATTACTTATTCCATTCTGACAGGAGGGGTACACATTTCCAGAGAACAAAAATAAACAGGTAGTAATTATTTTGAGCAGAAAAGTAATCCACCTTGATGCTGCTCTCATACAAATGAAGATTATCAAGATGCTATTTTTACATTGGACTCTAGATAGGAGAATTGTGAAAAATAGATTTCTGCAGTTGGTAAATCAATCATTCTTGGATATTTAGATACAGCAGCAGTAAGAGAAAAGGAAAAGATCATTCAATCTTCAATTCCACTGCTCTTTGTAGAAAATTTATGATCTGTGCAGTTGCCAGTAGAGTAGTAACAAGAAAACTTATTTAAGCTTTAAAATGATACCTGTGACTGATCTATGGAGAGAAAGAATTTTATTACAAGACAAAAAAGAGATTATAAAGCAGGCAGCAAGGTTCTAGATACAATCAATGAAATCAATAAAATAAAATCTTCACATGAGTAATTTCCATGCATTTTGAAAGTTTGAGAAGCTGTAACAATATTCTTTTCTATATACAGTATTTATGAATACTAAGTAATTTGGGCTCTTTGGCTTTGTATCTATCCATCAGTAGATTCATCCAGAGCAAGATAAGTTTATATTAATAGCATTATGGAAAATCTATAAAAAGTGATTATAGATAAACATAAATTATGTGATATAAGTTATCATAAAATATAGAGATAATTCACAAAAGTAAATTAATACTATAACAAAAATGTGTGTCTATTTTTCTTAAAGAATAAATACACCACACTGAATGAGGATTTTAGGTTGCACTGTGATTAAAGCCTAATATCTCAAATAATATTTGTATTCTTTGTTATTTAAAAGTTTTAAAATCTGAATATATTTTGATCATGTTCTTCCCTTTCCCCCAAGTTCATCCAAATCCTTTCTTCCTCTCTACCCACCCAACATTAAGTTCTTTTCTCAAAATAATAAACCAATAATTCAATAAAACAACAAAATGCAAAATTACACCTCCCCCACTTAAAAACCACCCACCACACTTTAACCAAACACACATACACACACACACACACACACACACACACACACACACACACACTCAGACACGGTGGAGCCCATGATTTCTTGGTCAGCTGCTCTACCAAATGAGAACTGCCCTAGAGCCCTGGAGTGGTTGATACACCTGGTGTCATTACATTGGAGAAAACTGATTTTCCTCTCCCGGGAGATATAAATGAACATTTTATTGTTAACTTTTACACAAATGGCTATGTTTACATTACATACTAAGTCATTCATCCACTTTTTAAATATTAGCAAATAATAAAATAATATAAGAGAAAACAAACCCTTCATAATAGAATATGACAAGACATACCAGTGGAAGGAACGGAGCCCAAGAGAGGGAAGAAGCTTCAGAGCCTACTCATTCATACACTCATGGATCCCATAAAAAGACTGACCTGTATGTCTCACTTAGGGTACTCCTGGTTTATTAGCTGGAAAGGGTCATGATCTTGTGAGCAAATTGGGAGCACAGAAAGAGGGGGGAGGGAGCTAGCACAATGAGAAGGGGAGAAGAGGAGGCATGCAGATGACATGAGGGAGCAGAAAATTTGAGTCAGGGGAAGAATAGATGATAACAAAAATGGAGAAATCATAATAGAGGGACTTTTTGGTTTACAGAGAAATCAGGCAAGGGAAATGTCTGGAGATCTACAAAGATGACACCAGCTAACAATCTAAGCAAAAGAGGGGAGGCTACCTTAATTGTCCTCCCCTGATAATGAGATTGATGACTAACTTATATGCCATCCTATAGCCTTCATCCAGCAGCTGGTGGAAGTAGAAGCAGACACCCACAACTAATCACTGACCGAACTGAACTGAAACCCAGATGCAGAGAGGATGAGTGAAGAGCACAGGAGTCCAGACCAGACTGGTGAAACCCACAGAAACAGCTGACTTGAATATTAGGGAACTCTTGCTCCACAGACTGATAGCTGGAATACCAGCATGGAACTTATCCAGACCCCAGGAACATGGGTTTCTGTGAGGAAACCTCAGAAATCTATGGGACTTCCTGTAGAAGTTCAGTATTTATCCCTAACATAGGTGTGGACTTTGGGAGCCCATTCCATATAAAGGAATACTTCCTGAGCCAACATACACACGGGGGTGGGTCTAGGCCCTATCCCAAAAGATACAATAGACTCTGATGACACCCTATGTAAGGCTTCACCATCCGGGGAAGCAGAAAGGATATGTGATACATAGGGTTTTAGTTGGGGTGATGATGTTAGGGGAGGACAGGTGGGAGAAGGAAACTGTGATTGTCACATAAATCAATCCTGTTTCTAATTCAAATAAAAAAACTTGAAAAAAAACTAACCTGGAAGTCATAATGTAATTTGGATATTTTCTCTCTCTTAGTTAATTTTGGTAAGACTGTGTCAGTCATGGATTTCCTTTTCTCAAAGAACCAACACACTTTGTATTTTTTTTTATTTCATTGATTTTTATCTCTGAGTTTGATTATTTTTTGCCATCAACTCCTTTTGGTTAGGATTTGTTGTTTTGTACTCAGGATTTCAGGGATGCTGTTAAATTGCTAGTATGTGATATTTCTAGTATTTTTTTTAAATGTAGGAACTTAGTGATATGAAATTGCATCTCAGAACAGCACTGTGTTCCACAAGTATGAGTTTGTTGTCCATTTATTTTCAATAAATTCCAGAAAGTCTTTGATTTCTTTCTTAATTTGACTCTTGACCCATTTTTCATTCAGTATAGAGTTGTTCAGTTTCTATGGGTTTGTAAGTTTTCTGTTGTTGTTGATAACAAGTTGAATCCATGCTAGTCAGATGGAATGCCGGTTCTTATTTCATTTTTTCTTATATTTGTTGATGTTTTCTTTGTATCCAAGTATATGGCCAGTTTTGAAGAAAGTTTCATGAGGTGATGAGAGAAGTTATGGTCTTTTGTGTTTGAGTGAGGTTTTCTGTAAATATCTGTTAGGTCTTTTTAGTTTAAGGCCACATTAGTTCCCACATTTCTTTGATTAGTTGTTGTCTGGATGACCTGCTTAATATTTAAGGTGGGGTATTAAAATCTCCAACTGTCAGTGTGTTAAGGCCAATATATAATTTAAGCTGTTGTAGTGTTTCTTTTACAAATATGAGTGCACTAATATTTTTTGGCATAGATGTTAAAATTTGAAATGTCATCTTGAGGGATTTTTACTTTTATGAGTATGCTGTGTCCTTCCTTATCTCTTGTGATTGGTGTTGGTTTCACATCTATTTTGTCTTATATAAAAATGGCTATTCCAGCTTTTTTTCTAAGGTCCATTTGCTAGAATATCCTTTCTCACCCCTTTACTCTGAGGTATAATGTATCCTCAATGTTACGGTGTGTTTCTTTAGCAGAGGCTGAATCCTCCTTTTTCATCCATTATTTTAGTCTTAGGGAACTGATACCACTGATACTATGAAATCTCACCAAATAATTATTGTTCATTCTTTTATCTCAATTAATTGTGTGTGTGTGTGTGCATGTGTGTGTGTGTGTGTGCGTGCGTGCGTGCGTGCGTGCGTGTGCGTGCGTGCGTGCGTGCGTGCGTGCGTGCGTGTGTGTGTGTGTGTTTCCCTTCTTTTGAATTTTCTGGCATGAGATCATCTATTCCCTTTGTTATCTCCCATCTAGTTAATCTCTTTAGGTTGGGGTTTGCCATCTAATGCTTCCATAGTGTTGCTCTTCTAGACCAATATTGCTTAAATTTGGATTTGGTTTATCATGGGATGTTTTATTTTATCTGTCTATGGTGATTTTAAGTTTTGTTGAGTATGGTAATCTGGGTTGATATTTGTGGTCTCTTAGAATCTTTAGAACTTCTATCCTGGTTCTTCTGGGTTTTTGAGTCTGCATTGAGAATTCAGCTTCAATTCTAATAGGTCTGCCTCTATGTTATCTTTTCTTCACACATTTACCTTCCTAGGCCTGCATTTAGGAACATCCCTGACACATGTCTGAACTCAGTGGCTTTCCTTAGTTCTAAGGGAAGATTCTATAATGGTTTTCTTCTCTCCTTGACTCCTAACCATATGGTTAAAGTTGCTAAATTCTGATGCTTACTGGGACTGGAATATGTTCCCCTTGTTCTATTACATCTTCACCAATTTCATATTTTTGATGTTTTTCTCCACTTTGAAAGCTGCCTAGATTTCTAGACCAGGGTGGCTTCAACCTAGGAGATCCCCCTTCTCTGCCTTTGGAGTGTTACATATGAACACATGAACCAAAACCCCTAGCTCTAAGGTTTTTGTTAATTTATTTTCACAAGTTAGAAATATAGTTGATTAGTTTCTTGCCCTTGAGGACACCATTCCTTTTATTCTATTTCTTAATCAGTGTCCCTGAAGGCAGAATTTGGCTCCATTCCACTTCTTGGCACTCCTTTCTTCCTTAAATTGTACATTTTGTATTTTCCTTGCCCAGCTTGCTCCTTTTCATTTATAAATCTTTATTAGAGTTTACACTATTACACTATTACACTATAGTAGGCTGCTTTGAGATTTCCTTAGCTGACACAATTAATCCAAAATGCTTCACTTTATCCTCAGGCAGACCTTTTAGACATGGACAGAAAGGCAGCCATGTTCTTCACCAAAATATCACAAGAGCCATCTCTAGGCAACTTACTAAAATTCTCCTCTGAAACACCTTGAGCCATCTCCCCAACAGTTTATATCACTCAGCACTACTGTTTTCTGTGCTCCTACTCATATGGCCCACTAAGCAGTACTTAAAGCATTCAATTGCCTTTCAAACCCAAAGTCCCGTAGTACATATTTCTTCAAACAAAAACATGGCTATGTCTATCCTAGCAATACCCCAGTCCCTGGTTACAACTTCTGTCTCAGTGTTTCTATTGCTGTGAAGAAACACCATGACTCTTAAAAAGAAAACATTTAATTGGCGTGGGTTACAGTTTCAGATGTTTAATCCAATACCATCGTGGCAAAAATCATGGGGGCATGCAGATAAACATGGCACTGGATAAGGAGATGAGAGTTTCGCAACTTGATATGTACACAATAGGAATAGAACTGTGACACTGGGTGTAGCTGTCACATAGGGAACCTCAAAGCTCATCCCCACATTGAAGCATTTCCTCCAATAAGTTCATATCTACTCCAACAAGGCTATAACTCCTAATAGTGCAACTCTTTTGGGGGGTTATTTTCTTTCAAGCCACCAGTTTTTGTTTCTTCTCCACGTCTTTGTATAGTATTGTAGCTGTGTGTGGCTTTCAGGAAGATCTGCTTTGGTTTTGATAGGTGTGGTCACTGATTTATTGAATCCTCAAATGATAATTTTGAATGTGTATTATAAGTTGTATTATAAAGCTTAAGCATCTATATGTCATTGGATTTTCTGAGTTTTGGCAGCCATATGAATAGTCTGAAAACAGTCAACAATTAATTTGATTCTAAATTTCAGCATATTTATTCATTAAATAAGTAGTTATAGTATAAAAAAGTATTTATAGTATTTTAATGGGACCAATAGCCTACTTCCAAAGTGTGATCTTTAAGAAGTTTATCTTAATGTCTCTGATTAAGTGTAAGGTTGAATAGGATGTGCCATCAATGACTACTGGCATGAAGTGAATCATTTGTGGCCCATTTAAACTCACTGCTGAACCATGTCTAGCTGCTACATTACAAATGCTATTGTCTTTCATGGGATATTCATTAATATTGTGATTGATTGAAATAGATTTTGCATTAGATATTTATCATAAGAAATGTTCAATACTGAAATGGAACAGAATAAGATAGCTTTTCTATCTCTAATGCTTACTGAAGAACACTACCTCTCAGTGAATGAAAAGAATGACAAGTGACCTGTCAGAGATGAGAATTCATTTTGCAGAGTTTGCAAATAAAGCAAAAGAAGTGAGAATCAACTTCATCAGCTAGTTAACAACCACTTGCTGTTATCACTTCTCTTCATATTTCAGTGGAAATTATAAGACCATAAATAGAATTAAATTCAACTAAATAAAAGTAAAGTATCCAAGTGTACATATTCTGCTTCACTGTTTTATTTATATTCAGGAAGATTACAATGGAAATGTGATGTGAGATGAAGAATTCATTATGAATTTCAGGTTAAAGTACTCAGTCATTCATTCTGACAATCTCTCTCACAGCCTCTCCTTTTTCTTTCTCTTGCAGGCTACCCGTGTTTGAACTGAATACTGAGAATTGTTCAGAGACATTCCTACTGGACTACAAAGCCATTTCATAATGTTTACAATGAAATGTAACCAATGAAATAAGAAACACTAATCCCCACTACCACTCATACTATATTCCCTCTAGAACATATCCCCAATTTCATATACTCTTTTTTCAGTTTTAATATTTTTAAAAAATATTAATACAATATATTTTGATTGTATTTACTCACATACTACAACTGCTTCCAGACACATAGCCCTTTACAACTCAATCACTTTTGTGACCTTTTTCTAAAAATATCATGAAATTCAGTGTATAATCTTATGGACTTGTCGGTGAGTGACCATCACAGAAACATGAACAAAACACCAGATTTCACATCGTTAAAGAAAACCAACTCTTCCTTTTCCAGAAACTATTGGTTCCCATATTAGTGGCAGGGTTTAGTGAAAAGTTCTTTTATCCACTCAAGGTTTATATCTGGCTTGGTTTTGCATAGGTTTTGTGTACGCTATCATAACTGCTATAAATTCAAATGTGTAAGTTCCTTTTTATGTCAGGAAAGCACTGTTTTCTTGGAATCATCAACCTGTTTTGGCTTTGGAGTTGGTCCAGTTATCTTCTGAAATTATCCCTGAACCTTTAGAGGAGGCGGTGTGGTATATATGTTCTATTTAGGATGAACAGTCTTCAGTCTTTTCTTCTATGTACTTTGACAACTTGTGAGTTTCTGTGCTAATTATTATCTACCTAAAATAAGTTTTGATGATGTGGATTGGGATTTGTACTACTCTAGAGTTATAATGGTAAATCAAGAGTAAAGTTTAACAGTATATCCATTTAGAAGAATTGATAACACTATCCTTCTTTAAGACATTTGATCTATCTAATCACAGGTTATTAACTCAATTAATGTTTGCAGGTATGACTTTTAGGTTGTGAATATTTCTTAAATCTACTCAGAATGTGGGTGGTTGCTCCATGAACATGGGTGTCACACGTATACCAATGGGCATGCCTTGTTAGGCTAGTCATTATTGTAGACAGGGTCCAAACCTGGGGAAAGTCAATGATTACTTTTCTCCTCTGAAATAATTCCAAATAAGCTAGATTGTGTCATAACATTTCTTGGTGTTAAAACAAAGAATTGTGTTAGTCTACAAAGAATAAAAGGGTGGGTACAGTGAATGTGAATGTAAGGATTAGTGGTTGAGTCTCTAAAACTGAAATTCATGGTAAATTCTTTTCATAGCATCATTATCATTTGAATCTGTCTGGATGCAAATAAAACAGGGTGATAAAATATGCATATATAGGTAATTCTTTTCTTGGGTTACTTTCTACCATAGTCCCTGGATTGATCATGTAGTTTTCTTACACAATTCATGTGTACAATTTACAATGTACAGTGGGTAGACTCCTCCCCTACCAATAGTGAGTCAAGAGAGTTACTTAGCGGTATGACCAAAAATTAATCTGACCTGGGCAATTCCTCAATTGAGACTGTCTTTCCAGATTGTTCTAAGTTTTGTCAAGTTGAAAGTAAAAAGTACTCATCATATCATGATTGCATGAAATATAATGTGACCTTATACATAAATTTTAAGTTTACATTGAACAAAACTACCCAATGAAGTAGCACTGTGGGTGACATGGGGGTCACTCACAAACTTCATAGTTATCATTGGAAACTCAACATATTAACTGGCACTTGTCAGTTTTCAAAGATAAATTCCATGATAGATCATCTAACTTGACATGCCTATGTTATCATGTCTAATTGCATATATATATATATATATATATATATATATATATATATAACACTGAATGAATTCAGTAAATACATAAACATACACAGATCAATATATATTGTGTATGACAAATTCAGGAAGAGATCATGAATTTACCTATTCCTTCCATATATGATATAAATATATCAGTTTAATTTTTTCGCTACTCAAAATACACTTTTATGTTTCTGATATTTAAAAGTGTTGGGTTAATGAAAAAATAGGTCAAGGAATATAGGTGTGGACACACAAAGTTGACCTTCAGTCCTCATATATAGGTGAGCATGAAAGAAGTTGCATGCACTGGCATGCACATTTGAATTCTTACAAATATAAAGATTTGTATATATGGTATCTCACTAAAACATTCACAAATACACAGAGAGGTATTGATAGAAAATTTTGCAACTGAAAAAAATCTTGGATAGAGTTGGATGATCCTTTTATAGTAATTAATGACTGTAATAATTGTGCTCTATAGGAGAGTATAATAGTGTTTTGTTCAGTTATTGGTCTAAAGCCGTAAGATACAGCAGCATTGGCACACTGGCAGGGTTTACTCCCTATTTGTTTCCCCAAAATCGACAGATGTGAGGGTGACACAGCCCGAGAAACCTAGCTGTTACAAATGAACTATGATAAAATTAGGAAGCCAGATATCAAGTTGATTCCTACAAACTATAAACAAAATATATTACTATTTAGAAATTTATTTTAACATTTATAAATGCTTAAGCATCTAAGAGAGTCACTAAATATCCAAATTGTCAACTTAAGGAAAACTGGACTGGTGACGTATTTGAAGATCATTAGAAATATTGTAAGATTCATTTAGTAATAAGTTCACAGCCCTAACAGTGTAAGAAAACAATGCTGTTAATGAAAAATAATGCTTTTTATTTATTTTATTTGTTTTTCAAGACAGGGTTTCTCTGTGCAGCTTTGGAGCCTATCCTGGCACTCGCTCTGGAGACCAGCTGGCCTCAAACTCAAAGAGATCCGCCTGCCTCTGCCTCCTGAGTGCTAGGATTAAAGGTGTGCACCACCAACACCGGATATTCTTTTTAATATTACAGAAAAATGAAATCTGTTTTTCTATCAATCTATGAATCTTGTTTGTTCCCAATTGATACAGCAAAATGGAAGTTTCCATCAACTGCAAAGTGAATAAGAATGTATTAAATAGACAATAGAGAAGTACTCATCCATTCAAAACCCTGTCTTTTTTGACAGTATGGATTGGTATGGAATTTAGCATGCTGATTGAAACAGACTAATATTGGAAAGAAAAGCACCTCATAATCTTATGTCTACAACATGGGATTTAAACATGTAAATATAATAGAATTTTTTACATATCACAGCTGTTAGCAGATGCTTGAGAGAGTGGCCTTATTTGAGACCAGTTAGTGGCTTCCATTGGTAAAATTGTTGCAAAATTCTAAATATACCAAACATTCTAGTTTACTTTTATTGTTGTTAAACATCTGATCAGAATTCAAGTTGAAGGAAAAAGAACATTTATTATTCAGATTACATCTATCATCAAAGAAAAACAGTGCAGGAACTCAAGACAGAAAGCTCACTCGGCAACTTGTATTTTGAAGTACACACCTGTTTATAAAGGTGTACACACACAATCACTTAAGGATACATTCCCCCAAAATCATTCATTCCCCTGAACATGGAGGATTTTTATTATCAAAGACAAGTGAAAACAAGTAACAAAAAAGAATAGAAGAAAGGGTATGTGACAGATATGTGATAGTTGGTGGGTTCGTAGGGGAGGACGGGAGGGAGAAGGTAAC
Organism: Cricetulus griseus; assembly: GCF_003668045.3. Lineage (NCBI taxonomy): Eukaryota > Metazoa > Chordata > Mammalia > Rodentia > Cricetidae > Cricetulus > Cricetulus griseus. Next base: position 355,009,930 of record NC_048595.1, on the reverse strand, counting down.
TTGGATTGTCACTTCAATGCTGGTGGGAGTGCCAATTTATACAGCCACTTTGCAAATCAGTATGGTGACTCTTCAAGAAAATGGGAATCAGTCTACCACAAGATCCCCCAATTCCACTCTTAGGCATATACCCAAAAGAAGCACATTCATACAACAAGGACATCTGTTAAACAGTGTTCATAGAAACACTATTTTTAATAACCAGAAACTGGAAGCAGCCTAGATGGCCCTCAACCGAAGAATGGATAGAGAAAATGTGGTAAATTTACACAATGGAGTACTACTCAGCAGAAAAAAAAATGGAATCTTGAAATTTACAGGATTACCAGCCTACAATCCACACTGCCAAAGAAGCTAGTAAACAAGGAGGACCCTAAGAGAGACATACATGGTCCTCTGGAGAAGTGGAAAGGGTCAAGATCTACTGAGCAAATTGGGAGCATGGAGGGGGCAGGAGGGAGCTAGGAGAATGAGAAGGGGAGAAGAGGAGAGATGCAAAGGACATGAGGGAGCAGAAAGTTTGAGTCAGGGGAAGAATAGATGATAACAAGAATGGAGATATAATAGAGGGAGACATTTTTGGTTTACAGAGAAATCAGGGACTGGGGAAATGTCTGGAGATCTACAGGGATGGCACCAGCTGGCAATCTGGGCAGCAGAGGAGAGGCCACCTTGGGTGCCCTATCCTTATGGTGTGAGACTGATGACTGCCTTGTGTGTCATCCTATAGCCTTCTTCCAGCAGCTGGTGGAGGTAGGGGCAGACACCCATTGCTAATCATTGAGCAGAACTGGAGCTCAGGTGCAGAGAGGGATGAGTGGGGAGCACAGAGGCCCAGACCTGGCTGGTGGGCCCACAGGAACAGCTGACCTGAACATCGGGAACTCTTGCTCCTCAGACTGATGGCTTGGATACCAGCATGGGACTGATCTGGACCCCAGGAACATGGGTTTCTGAGAGGAGGCCCTATGGGACCACATATGGGGGTTCATTCAGTACTTGTGCCTGGCATAGGTGTGGAGTTTGGGAGCCCATTCCATATAGGGGAATGCTCCCTGAGCCGGGGCACACCTGGGTGGGCCTGGGCGCTATCCCGGAGGATACAATAGACTCTGGTGACACCCTATGGAGGGCCTCATCATCCAGGGGGAGCAGAAAGATATGTGATAGATAGGGTTTTAGTTGGGGGGGTAGGGGAGGACGGGTGGGAGAGGGGAGCTGGGATTGTCATGTGGAGCAATCCTGTTTCTAATTCAAATTAAAAAGTTGAAAAAAATAAAATAAAACAATCTTTTTTCTAATTCAAATTAAAAAATGATTAAAAATAAATTCTATTGATGGAAAGTTGAATGAATATATGCAAAGCATACTGATCCTTAGTCTTCATGTCAATGAAACAATAGATTTGTATGCTGTAGCTCCTGAAATATTCTTACTCAATCCCTACTTAGAAAACATCATTTACATATTTCCTTTTTGAAATCATTTACTTCTTGTGACTAATTTTTAAAAAGTCATACATTCATACTCCTGGAAATGAACAATATTTGACAAAAGTTATTTATTACTCAAGATATTTATTCCTAATATATTTTGGAGTAAAATACGATTTCATCTTTGTGAACAGTAGAGTGTATCGCACAATGGGATCTTTTTGCCCTTTATGTACAAAGGACATAAGTAACAGTAAGTTACATCTTGACTCTGACATGAGGCATAAGGAAAAAATACATTTTTTTCTGTTACTGGTGTAATGCTTAAAGGCATTTAAAATTTCTTCAAAACTTCTCAAAGCTGAAGTATCTGTAAGAAATTAAACAAATATATATTAGGCTTGAATTGCTGAGGGTAAGAATTAAGATCAAAGTCACCTTGCTGATGTAAAAATCTGGGTATGTAATGAGCTGACAAAGCTTTTCTTGCAAGTTTGCTGTATAATTATCTTGGCATGGTTATACATCTATCATTCCTGTACCTTGACCTGTCCTAAAATGAAATATTACTTCTTAGGCTGTAAAGTGTAAATGCCATATTTGAATGCCTAAATGCAGCAGAAATGGAATGGCATGCAAAACCTACAAAAAAATGAAATTCCAGGGCAATTATTTTGCTGTCTTTCTTTTCCATCTGCTCCATTTCTTGAGTTGTCGGGTGCTCAATGTAGCAAGTTTTCTCAATAAGTGACATGTTGCAATGATGTGGCAGGTAGATAAAAAGGACATTAGTAAATTAATTGACTTGTTCTCTCAAACAACTGTATTTCTATGACCCTTGAGCTTTCCATTTTCTTTATAAATTTCTCTGACACTAAATTTATAACTGTTCAGTTAGGAAAGTCAGTTTTATTCAAATGCAATTGGTATCACTGGCCATAGAAATCTGTCTAGTTGCTAGGGGATTTCAACATAAATATTTTGTATTCACTGGTCATGTAGTCAAAATATACTGTTATAATTTTTCCATGGTAAATTTCTGGGCAGATAACAAGTTCAAAGACAAAATACAACCAATTTGTGTATGGTAACCATGGCTTAGGTGTCAAGAGATGGCCCATTCACTAGAAAACATTTGCAACAAAATCAAAAGAATCAAAGTTCAGGGATGACCACCCCTGTGTGTTATCTTTTATATGTGTTTAAGCTCAGTTCCTTGGAGAATCATTTTGGCTTATTGGCCACACTAATGCCCAAAAGATGAGAGCTCCAGTTTAAGGGAAAGACACCACCTCAGAGGAGTAATGTGAAGTGTGCTTGTGACAGCTATTCTTATTTGGAATCTTGTCAGAGGTGGGAAGAGGAACCTCAACTGAAGAATTGTCTCCACCATATGGATCACTGAAGATGTATCTGTGGGAAATTTTATTGATTGCTAATTGTTGAAAGAAAGCAGAGTTTACTATAGGTGGTGTCTTGAGTTATATAAGCAAGCAAGCTGAGCAGAAGCCAGAAGCAAGCGAGGTTTTCTCAATGGTCTCTACACCTGTTTCTGTGTGAGCTCCTGCTCTAACTCTTCTCAGAAAAGTCAACTAACTCTTTCCTCCTCCAGTAACGTTTTGTCAGTGATTTGTCACACAACAGAGAAATAAAGTAATTTAGTGATAGAGGATGCTCTCTTTGACTTCCTCACATGAGTGTGCACAGCGTTATGAAGCTTGCCAGAACACTGAGATTCATATTTAACAAATAAAATTACATTTAAACATACTCTTCTATAGCACATTCATTTATGAGATATGAAGTGATGTGAAATTTATTAATACAGCATAAGTGAAATAAATCAAGTCAATTCACAATTTTGTGGTGTGAACATTCTAAATCTACTCTTAGTTATTTAGAAATACTTTTAGTTATTGTATTTAGTATAATACAACTTCTAAAAAAACTTACTTTTCCCATCTAGATTAAGTTTTATATCTTTTGATCATCTTACTTCTTCCATTCCCAATGCCAACTGCAAATGCAACAACATGTAATGAGCTTTTGTGACTGTTTTGATGTGTGCTGTTCACCTCCTTTCCTTAGAGGAAAAGGAAGAAATACAAATGGCCATCACACTGATGGTAAACTGTAGCTTTCCATGAAGGCTCTTCCTTAATTTGATGCTGGGAAAAATCCTAGAAATGGGATTTCAACACTATCTCCCCAGTGTTTCTTAAAGTGCAAATTGTAATCTGTTGCTGGACAAGGTGCTTGGTGTGACTCCCTAGCAAGGGAGTTCACTGACTCAGAAGCAGTCTTTGTGAAGGTATGAGATGAACATATTGATGGGGAGGTCCATGTGCAGGACAGGTGGAAGAAATGATTTGGGACTGTGGTTGAGGAGATGAGTTCCAGTTGAGGAGCCATTGGACGTTGAAATCCCTCGTGTTGCTGTGTTTCTGAATGATGCTGTAAAGTATTCTGTGTCTCAGCCCTGTTTTCCTAATATGTAAAGTTTTAAGATAAAAATAGGGGTAGATAAGAATATCTCATGTTATATAATATATCAAAATAGCAGATGGACTGACAAACCGTACATGTGCATGAAACACTAAAAACAGAACAATTAAAACAGTGATCCACTTGTGTTCTCACAATTGTTTGTATCTACTAATTATTCATTAAAATAATCAAGGTAAAGAGATTTGAAAATATCTCTTTAAAATCCAACTTAGTATTTTTTAATTAAAATATCTCATTAATGATTCATGGTGTAAAATATCATATCTATATTAATAACATTTACCATTTGTTTATTAAATATTCATCTGACACACACAATGAAAAACCTCATGAAAATAAATGTAATTTTAGTTTTTAAGATAATTTAACTTCTTTAAGTGGAAGAAAAATCATACTTGTGAAACTGCTATCATGTAGTTTTATCCCTACTGCTTTTTTAGAAACCCTGGTTATTGTTTTAACTTACTTATAAATTGCAAAATACTTTGTGATTTTATACTTGCTGGAAATCATAAAATTTTGTGACTCATGAAGTATGTCAGTTGAGAGTGTTTTGATAGCTTTGAATACATTGTATATTGGTAGATGTCTTAAAAATAATAGAAAACATAATGAAACAATAGTTCCAACGTAAAACCTTTTCACATTCTTGTTCTTCTCTTCTGACAAATAACAATCTAAGGTAGTCTATTTAATCAACTTCAATATCTTATTTGTTTCAATGTATCAAAACATGCAAAGGCACATATGTACAAATAAACAAGAATCATCTTAGGAATGTAAAATTGATTTTCAAATTAAATAATGTTTGATATGTCTTTTTTCCTCCAGTAATGATATAAAAAGAGTTCATAACAATTAGAAGAATTGTGGATATGGTTGCCATTCATTGAGACTGAATAGTTTAATATGTTAAATTGTTCAGATACAATATAGAGCACATTTTATAAACAGTAAGATGTAGTGGTTTCAAATCAAGCATTTTTTTGTAAAGGCATTTTGTAGCAATAAAAAAATGACTGAAAATGCCAGTCCAGGAATTGTGTACACATTGTCTTAGTCAACAAACATTTAATCATGTGTTTGGTGGTTTCAATGAAAAAGGCTCCCATAGACCAAACAAAATTATGTGGTCACTTTTGAAAAGTAGCCACCCTAGACACTCAAATAAACATATTGCCTCTTAGTCATACTTTGGAAAACTGAGTAAGGAGAGATGCGAGTTGAGTCTGTCCCATACACTATTTAGAATTTTTTTATCATGGTGCATAAAGTCAATATCTCCAAGCAAATGGTGAAAACCTATAGCTATCCATTAAGAAGAGAGTGACATGTGTACTTTTCAGTGGATAACTACCCTTATTCTTCAGTTTTAATGGTAAGATATTTTAAGTACAACTCTTCAAACTTAAAGTATTAAACATTATAAACAGAAAATAGAGGATAGAGGAATACCTGTATTAGACAGGGTTTTCTTGAGTAATATAATGTATAGAACAAATATCGCTCTCTCTCTCTCTCTCTCCCTCTCTCTCTCTCCATGATTTAAATTAATAATTATAGACTGTGGTCCAGCTAATCCAATAATGGCTGGATGTGAACATAGGTCTACGAATCCAGTATTTGTCCAGTTCTTGAGACTGGAAGCCTCAACGGTTCTTCATTACATGACAGAATCCCTAAGGAGTAAGATCTAATACTAGTGAAGAAATTTCCTTGCTAGCAAGTGAGAGCAAGCAGGTAAAGACCAAAAGCTTCCTTCTTCCAGCAGAAAGCCTGGTCCAGATTACAGGCAGATTTTCTCACCTCAAGTAACCTTTATTAAAGGCATGTCTTCCTGCCTCAAAAATCTAGATTAGAATCTACTTCAAATGAAGCAAAAATCCCTCATAAGTATGTCCCTGGACTTTTGGATTGTAGTTTATCCTAAATGTAGTCAATGTGACAAACAAGATCAGCCATCATAATAGTTATTTTGGAAATATTTTGTGTCATTTGTGTTATAAATCTATAAATAATATATAATTTTTAAATTTTTTAGATTAATAATGTGAAGACTGTTTTTAAAATAAAATTTCCTAAGGTTTTCATTTTTAAAAGTTCAGAATGATAAAATATATTTACTAAATAAGATCTTCTATGACATATATGATATCTATATGTAATATATAGATATAGATTTTGTGTCTTATATTTTTGTTATTACACATAAACTATGAATAATTTTTGAAACAATTGGCCTTTTTCTGTTGTTAATAGTTCAGGCTGATTTATAGAGTATCCCTGGTGATCATATTTAATTAAAATTCCTCCCTAATGTGACCATGATTAGAAATGAGAAAAGGGATTATCTCATTTCTTTGATTTTCCTGTGTACTATATTTGTCATCTCTCTCTCTGTTTTCCCTTCCTTTTTCTCTTTAAAGTAACAAAGCGATTTTATTAGAGTTTAAAGGAAAAATTTCAGGGTTGAGTGCTGTAAATGTGAGTAGTTACTACAAAAGAAAGAATCTTCCAACAATTGGAGTTGAGCAGGCATAAAGGGGTCAACCACAATGTAAACAAGAAGTCACATAGTGGGAAATAATTCTTTAGACAAGGTGTAAAGTACCAGGTGTTAGGGAGAACATACTTAGAACAGAGATGAGAAGATAGGGAACAGTGGCATATTTGTAAGTAATTCTGAAAAGCTGGAATATTCTCAAAATTTCATGGTAACAGCTTTGTAGGTGTCTGCAGAAAGATTGAGGAGTCTAGGGAGGAAAAACATGTTATCTCATGATGGGATACCTGTTAGGTGGACTTTTAGCAGGGGTTTCTTAAAGTAGCATGTCCAGAAATACTCCTCTTTCTTTGTCCAGAAAGGCCAGAGGGAGCTCTAATTTCTTATGTCCTGAATGAGCACCCATACATTTTCTCCCTCTAAAGCATTCCATATGCTGGTCCTTGCTCTCTTTCATATTCATGACTTCTTTATTCATTAAATTTAGCTACATACATGGTGTATATTTTCATAGATATACCACTAAATACATAATACATACTAAAACAATAAATCCATAAATAATAAAATGTACAATAATTAAATGAACAAATATCCACTTTTCTTCAGTCCCTTCATTTCACACCAGCCCTTTGTCTTCACAATATTAACTTGTCATGTAATAACTTGAGAATATCAAACTCATTGGCTGAGAACACATTTATCCTTCTGAACAAGAATGGAAAGACAAAAATCCCTGGAAAATGAGAAGGGCAATGAGGCCTTTATGCCAGATTCTGATTAAATTCTCTCACTGACTGAGAAGTAAGAACTCTAGAAAAAGTAGCAACACTGCAGAAAAGGCTGCTGAAAGGGAGAATGTACTTTACAGCAGTGGTTTCCTACCTTGGGTTTGGACACCCTTGGGATCAACTAACACTTTCATAGTGGTTGCATATCACATATGCTGCATATTACATATTTACACTATGATTCATAGTAGAAGCAAAATTAGAGTTAAGAAGTAGCAACAAAAATAATTTTATGGATAGCATTCTCTGCAACTTGAGAAACTGTTTTAAAGGGACACAGCAGTAGGGATATTTAGAACCACTGTTTTAAAGTAATATAGAAGCAGACTTGAGACTTCAATATGCATGGGTTAGAGTAAGTCTCAATCCTTCCTCAGACATCCACTAAAAAGCTCAAGCAAATCTCTCTTAGAAAAAACTATCCTTCTGATATCCCTGTGGCTTATCTTTTACCTTATCTATTTTAATTGAAGCAGATATACATCCGAAGCCTCCTCATGATCTCATATAGTTTCCTTTGAATCCCAGTAAGAGTAGCTTCCAACCCTAAGAAGAACCCCTTACATGACTATATGTAGTCTAGGTTTACCTGATTAAAGATCGCACCAGCCAGAGTGATCTAAGCCATTTTAGGTCAACTAATAATTAAGACAATACCAAACAAATATTCCGACAGGCCAACCTTATGGAAGTAACTCCTCTATTGAGACTCCTCCTCCCAAGGTATGTCCAGATTTGTGTACAGTTGATGAAAACTAATTAGTACAATTTCTCACCATAACTACATGGGAAGATCACATTGATAAAGACACCACATTCTTTGGCTTCAGAACATATAGAAATAAATGCAAAACCACTCAGGAAGTCTTCCTTCATGTTGGATAGATTTCAAAACACCCGAAGATGCTATGCAGACTTCTGCTTTGGTTGTCGTCAGATGGAAATAATATGGGGAAATAATGATTCTCTGTTTTATTTTTCCTGCTGATAGCCATGAAACTTATTTAATTATCTCTAAACCTCTTTGAGACCTTCAAGAGTTTTGAGGGAATTTTTAGAAATAACATTGAAAAGTATCATTTTTAACATTTTGAGAAAGCAAGTTCTCTTGGTCACTTTTATCCTTTTACAGTCTCAAATGCCTTAGGAATAGTGCATCTGGTGAAAATTGTTATAAAATATATTGTTCATAAATAATACAATGGAAATTGAAATCGCACAAACATATGTACACAAAGTAACAGCAAGATAGATAAAAGGTAGGTATGTAGTCAGCTAGATGATAAATAGTTTAATATTAACTTTTTATTCAATTAATACTAGCCAACTTAATTTTATTGATAGTGTGCAACAAATACTAGTCTTTGATTCATTAATATCTATTTTTATTAATTTCCTTAAGTGTGTAGCCAGTAATTTTATTCATTATGAAATTTCATTAATTTACCTCTTTATTATATCATTTGATGAAAAATATTTCAATATATAGAGTCAAGTTGGCACATTAAAATTCTTTTGATTTTGATGAAGTAAGTCAGCAGGTAAATGATCTTGCTGTGCAAGATTAATGAACCAAGACTGGTCTTTAGATCATACAGTGGAATGAGAGGACCCCTGAGGTTGCATCTGACCTTCCCAGTTATAAGACAGCTTATACTCATATGTACTTTTTTCACAGTCCATGAACTTGCACACAACAGTAAAATAATCTCTTAAATAAAAATATGTTGGCAATATTAAAGCTCTGTGTAAAATATTTTCTTTCCTAAATATTGGCATAGAACCAAGTAAATGCATTTTTACAATGTCCTTCTAAGTTACCAAGTCCTAGTTTTCTTTATGATATTTTCACTGATTCTTGTTCATAATTGTTTGTCTTATTGTATAACTTCATATTTTGCACTATTCTTTCAGTTAAATGTGAAAAAATGAGTTAATCACTGTTTATTCATAAAGTAACCGATTATTAATAAGCACTGTTAAGGATTGCCACATACATAAGAATAACCTCAATTAATTACATTTTGTTGTTGTTTTTAGGTGTTTATCTCTGTCTCTGTTTTTTTTCGTTTTTCTCCTCCTACTTTTAATTGGGTTGTCCTTTTGTCTTTATGGAAGCCTCCAGTAGTATTTTGCATCCAAAATACTAGCTTTGCTAGAATTCACAGATGACCATATTCTCTTAAGGTGATATTATGAAGCTGTGATCCCCTACTGTACTGAGATGAGAAAATACCTCTGGGGCACTCATATTTTATTTTTATTTGTTTCTTTGTTTCTGCATGAAGGATGGTTCCATATCCTGATTTAATTTTAATCTTTATATTTGTTGTTATTGTTAATGAGAAAGAAAAGTTTAAACTGTCTTCTATATTTAATATATATTTCTACCAAGTTAATGGTGGTAAGGCTTTTGAGAAGGTAAGATCTTTAGAAATAGGTTGTCCATTACTCATTCTTTATAGCAAACATTAAAATAATTAGAAACAATTACAGTCAGAATATCTTAAAAACACTAATTGGAATATCTTTTCTCCTGGTGCTAATCTTGACTCTGTGGTGTCTCGGCCAGATAATTTTCAGTGATCTGCTTAAGTTCCATCAGAAATTTTCAGGTCTTAGTGTAAAATGAATGCTGGAACTTTATTCCAATATTAAGGCTAATCTTCTGATTAGCCTTCAATTCATTGTTTTTCATTCATGTGCATGTAATTCCTTCTGCTTTAAGCCAGATTTCTTTTGTACATTTCTATTCTTGAGAAACAGATTGCATGAATCTAGAAACATAATCCACTAATTATATCAAGATGCAAAGACCACAGAAGTCATGATATGTGATTTTGACCTTATCCCTGAAACTATCTGGGGGACAAGAATAATGACAAAGTAGTTGATTACAGCAAGCGTGGACAAAAAATATTAACATCCTACACTCATGCATCCTACACTTATCTTTCAAAGAACATTTAATTATGTAGACCTTCCAAATGAAAATTATCAATCCTCTTAAAGAAAACTCAAGTCAAAAGAACATACATGTATTCAAACATCTTTACTGGCCTGCTCTTGGGGTTCTGACAGGATACCTCCTCAGCTGCAGCCACTAAGGGCACCAACTGTGCACATTCACTATGTACCCTTTTAAAAGGGCCCTGCCCACCTCTTATTTTCTCCTCTCCTCTTCTCTCTCTCTCCCTCCCTCTCTCCTTCCCGCTCTCTCTCTCTCTTTCTCTCTCTCTCTCTCTCTCTCTCTCTCTCTCTCTCTCTCTCTCTCTGTGTGTGTGTGCTGTGTGTGTGTGTCTCTTACATGCCTCTTTCCCTCTCAGTCTCCCTCCCTCTCTCTCTCTCTTTCTCCTCCTCCTCTCTTTCCCCTCTCCTGCTGCTCCTGGCCCTGGAGGCTGGTCTACTTACTCCCCTTTGTACAATCCTTTTCCCTCTTGGAGCCATTTTTCTTAAGTTACAACAATAGAGATACTCTAATTTTTTTTAAATAAGAAAACCAAGGATCAGGTGGAGCACTGGTACTGAGGAGCTTCTGAAAACTAACCATTCCTTAAGAAAAACCATATGACAATAGCAAAGAACAATCTACAGGTGAAGGGGGACCTATTCTGAACCATATCTATGACCATAGACAAAGCAGGTATTCAATAACTCTATAAGAAAATGGGAAATGCAATGTAATGCACATTTATTCCTCTGCGGAGTGTTCCCAAGAGAAAAAAAACAATTTAATAATTAAACACACATATACATTTATTTAAGGGCTTATATACCAAATTAATCCTAAGTATAATAAAAGATAGGAGTTAAACAAACTGGCACTAGGAAATATTTTAGAAGGTCAGAATTCCATTGATTCTGTCTTTCTTAAATAATATTCAGATCTTGCTTTTGGATATTTTCACAGTCCTCTTTGTGTGTGATTCAAGGCTGTGCTCTTAGCTCCCCTAGGATCAATTCACATCAAAGTAATATAGCAAGATAGCACATGAAGATGGTTTTTTAAGTTTTCTGTAGAATAATTTGAGTTTTCATCTTCTGGTGAGGTGTTGAGCACAAGGGCTATATCAATATTCTATATTTCATTGGGAGTACCTTAGACTATGCTGACAAATGATTGAAAAATATGTTTCTCATCCCTGGTACTGGGTCTTCTGTTTTTCTATAGTTTTTATGAAAGCATTGTCTGCCTGAGTGGTTAAACTTTAAGATATTCATAGTGTATCTTTTTAGGTAAATATAAATTAGTTATGTGTTGGGGAATATTATTTTCTGGTGTGTGACTTTTGTTCATCCTGTGTTTGTTTAACTTTGTGAAGCTGTGTTACTGTGCCTGTCTAAAATACCTGATGGTCCTAATAAAGAGCTGAATGGCCAATAGAAAGGCAGGAAAAAGGATAGGCGGGGCTGGCAGGTAAAGAGTATAAATAGGACAAACAAGGAGCAAGGGAGCAAGGAGAGAATAAGGAGAGGAGGATGTCAGCAGCCAGTCACCTAGCCAGCCAGGGAGTAAAAAGGAAACAAGCTGAGCTAAGGTGAGGCACTCATAACTAAAAAGTATGGGAGCTGGGTGGTGCCCCCCAAAAAATAAATAAAAGAGCAAAAAGAATAAAAAAATAACCTTAGGAGTATGAACATTTGCAAATTTATCAAACAACGTTGGTGTTATTTGTCCCTTATTTCTCCTTCTCTTCTATGCATATTGACCTCTTCCTGCATTCCCAAGTAGGGAATGAACCCTCTTAATTTTCAATCTCCAACTTCAGACCGTTCTCTCAAATCAGCCACCCCAACTTGGTCTCTTCATACTTTCTTGTCTTGTGTGGTTACTCCTTGTTGTGTATCTCATCTGAAGGCTTGGAGATAGGAACCATAGATAAAACAGGAAATGATGGGTTTTGAAGTTAAAGGTAAGCTCTGATGACTTAAAAGACATTGAACATTAAGTGTATAGAACACAAATGATTTGAGCTAGGTCTAACCTAAAAGCTTCCATGTCACTCTAGCTTTCATGGCACCATAAAATACTATGTAGTATATAAATAATAAATAATATTACAAGAGGAGACAATGGTTTTATCCATGTCTTATGGCCCACAATAATGACCTACATGACAAGATATCCAGAAAGGTACAATAAGGGACACTCACATATTGGTGGTAACAAATGGCTGCCCAACTGGATTTGAAAGCAACTCAAGATGATGAAAACTATTCCTGGTATGTGAACCTGGTTTATAACCCAATCTAGTAATTTCATACACCTTAGAATAGGAATTCATGTTGTCACTTGCTATACTAGCACAAAACTTACCATATTCTAAGTCTTATCCTTAAACCCAGATAAGTGCAGTTACTGCCACTCATCTGAGAAGCCTCTGTGGTGGTTTGAATAAGAATGGCCACTTATGCTCTTAGATTTGAGTGCTGGGTCACTAGGGAGTGACACTGCTTGAAAGGATTACGACGTGTGGTCTTATGGGAGGAAGTTTATCACTGGAGATGGGCTTTGAGGTTTTCAAAAGCCCCAAATTAGGCCCAGTGGCTCTCTCTTCAGGCTGCATATAGATACAGACATAGAACTCTCAGCTACTTCTCCGGACCCATACCTGCCTGCAGACTGCCATGCTTTCCTGCCATGATGATAATAATGGACTAAACCACTGAAAGTATAAGTGAGCCCCCAATGAAATGCTTTTGCTTGCAGGAGTTGTGTCATGGTCATGGTGTCTTTGTACAGCCATAGAGCTATGACTAGGACAAGTCGCTCTCTACCCAAAATAGATTGTGTCACTTGGAAACTCAGTGGGACACAATGTAGATATCAGCAGATTGTAGTGGATCTAGCCTGAATGAGTATATCTTAACCATAGCTCCTACCTTTATACTTTAGGGAGCAGAAAGACTATAAGAACAGAATACTAGGACGTCTACTATGAAGTAGTCTTTTCTAGATAAGGCCTTATACAAAGCTGGCAATAATGACAATATCAATAAACATTCAAAGTTAAAATAGGGGAAATTTTATAGGGCCCTACTCTTAACCAAAGAACCACAGGTAACAATTGACTGCTGAGAGTAGAATTAACCTGTCCTTGACATGAGTTCCCTTTTGGTTATCCTATGCAAAGTGGTAGGCCCTGAAACTCCATATTGTCCAACCATAAAAATGGGCATATATATATATATATATATATATATATATCCTTATATAATATTATATATATAATGTAGCAGTAATAATCAGAAAGGAAGCTAAAATTTATATTAATTTAAGAGTGGGGTGTTGGAAGTCTTGGGTGGAGGACATCAGGGAAGGCTAGAAAGAGGAAGGGAAATGGAAAAGGCAATATAATTATATTTTCATAAAAATTTATTTTTAAAAATCCATTATCAAATATATAACACAGGTGTTGAATACAGTGTGATAAGTACAATGTTTTGTTCTGTCTTGTTATATTTGTTTCCACAGATATAGAACTATACACACTTTATCCAATTGTTATGTACATTTTTAGAGTTCATTTATTAATCTGGTATAAACACATCCGGTTGAATAGTCAAATATATTTTAAAGTAGAAAGTGAGAATATAAGCTTAAATATAAAATTTATGTCAGTGAAATGGCTGATATTCCCAAGGCATTTTTTCTTCCTTATTTTTTTGTTCCTTTCTTCCGACTTTCCTCCCCCTTTCCCTCCACTCTTCATCTCTTCCTCTGTTCATCCCTCTCCCTCCCTTCTTTTATAATGTTATTTCTTATTTTATGTTTTTCCACAAGGTTTTCATATAGACTGCCTGGCTTCAATACCTTGTTGAAAGAAAAATATGTCCTTGTTTTACTCTTATTTCTGTACACGGACATGCAAATTCTCACCAATTGCAGAAGAAGATGTTTGACCCACTGGCCCTGGAGTCACAGCCATGTGTGTCCAGCCTGAGTTAGTGTCAAAATCTGAACTCTTTCAAGTGCTTTTAACTGGAGCTAATTCTGCAGCCCATAGCTTTGAACTCTTTATGTACACATGGTTTTATAAAGGATCCGAGCTATAACACTAAAGCTGACTTGAACCACCAGCACTCATACTCAATTCTGAGCACTGGATCTCTTTATTAATTTTAGTTGTATTCAAGTGGTTCTACTCATTTCCTACTATGATTCCTTCAACCATAACCAAAGAAAGAAACCAGACCTCGAAGGCCTTGTTAAAGGCAAGTCAATCATTCTCATTCTTCTATACCATATTCCATTGACTTCATATCAAATACAGTGTGTTATTATTCATGCATCTGTACTGGCCTGCCCTTGGGGTTCTGACAGGGTACCACCTCAGCTGCAGCCACTAAAAGCACCACCTGTGCACATTTTAAAAGAGCCCTGTCCACCTGCCATCCTTCTCTCTGTGTCTGTCTGTTTGTCCCCCCTCCTCTCCGCTTCTCCTTGTCTCTCATCTCCCCCCCTTTTCTGCCTCTCTTTTCTCCTCTGCTACTCATATCCCCCCAGGCCAGCCTCCCCCTCCTCTCCCTCGTTTTCCCATTCCCTTTTCCCTAATTAAAAAAAATCCATGTGAGCTCTGTCACATGGTATCTTTCCCTCTCTTGAGCCACTTTTTAAATTACAACAGAGTGAAGTACAAACTGGTAGTAATAAAAAGTCATCCTGCTAATCATGACCTGATTACTTCCATGACTAAATCATTGTTCTAGATTATTTCTCTGTTAAACAGTGAGCAAACACACACACACACACACACACACACACACACACACACACACACACACACACACACACAAACAAAAACATTCAAGAAGAAAGGGTTGATTCTGGTTTCCTGGTTTAAATCCATCAGGAAGAGAATCGACAGTAAGATCAAAACACAGAAACACAGAAGGCAGAATTGAGGTAGAAACCATAAAGGAATGTGGCTTACTGGTTTGCTTTTTATGACTTTCTAACCTTGCCTTTGTCTTCAATCTATGCCCACCATATATTTTATAATGTATTATTATATTACCCATGCCCCACTTTCCTTCCAACTGTTCCTGAACATCCACACCATAGCATATTCCCTTGGCAAAATCTTGTTCTCTCTCTCTCTCTCTCTCTCTCTCTCTCTCTCTCTCTCTCTCTCTCTGTGTGTGTGTGTGTGTGTGTGTGTGTGTGTGTGTGTGTGTGTGTGTGTGTGTGTGTGTTTACCTATCCCACCAAATGAAGCTATGTGTTTTCCTCTGCATGAGTTGGGGAGGGGAGAGCCACTGGAACAATTGCAATGTACCAGAGACCATATTTCTTCCCTTTACATTTAAGAAATTGATATTGCCAAACTGGCAAAAAGTAATCTGAGCTATGACAGAATGCATCCCAAAACATACCACAATTCAAATAACTATGAAATTGTATTAGTTATATCTCTGCCACCCTACCTATTAAAGACAATATAAGTAGTAAAACAAAGTTTTCTTTTCATCTTTGGATTTTTTACCTACATTAGCAAAATTTACAACTGTTTTAATAAATGGATTTTATGCCAGAGAACATTCAGAATTTTCTTCAATTTAAGGTTGTTACTAAAATTCTTAAAATGAGCTCTTTTTCAAGGCTTCTGCAAATAAGTATTACCAGAAATAGAATAAACACTTTAATTTGAATTTTAGATAGCTAATGAATGTTATTTTCTACTATAAGTCTTTTGGGGAAATACTTATTACATAATTATTCTATAAAAAGGTGAATTATTAATTTGAACTTCAAATTTAGTTTGTCCCGTGTTTTTATTTTGCTATGGTTATAACCAAGGACAGGGTGAATGATTTGGCTCAGCAGTTAAGAGCACAGTCTGATCCTCAGGGAGCCTTGAGTTCTGTTTCCAGAGTCCACTTAAAGTGGCACAAAACCTCCTCTAGCTTCAGTATCCTGAGTGATGTTCTCAGTGCCCATGAGAAGTTGTTTACAATATCTGGAAACTGCAGTTTCAGAGGAAGACTTCCTGAGGCTGCCTGTGTGACCAGAGTACCCCAGAAGCTTTCTTCCAAAGGGAAAGTCTTTCAAATGGAATGGATTTATAATTTTAGTCTTAAGATCCTGTCCTTGGTGACTTCTGGCCAATTTTCTATCTTCCAAGTACTTACCTTCCTTGTTATCCACTAAGCTTTAAAAACTCATCCTCCTTTGTCATTTTCTGGGCAAACTGCACATTTAGAAAATGATTTACATTCTAAACTGGGCAAAACGCTGGCAGCAAGAACCCTACTTTAAGCCTGAATGCTACTTTTTCCACTTCCAAATAAATATGTCCATTACCTTTATGTCTAGCCCCTAACAACTTTTCAAGACCTGGAAAATATAGGCAGTTTTATTTTTTTACCGTAACATAACATAACCCCCTTTATGTCAATTCCCAGTGGGATTATTGTTACCATATACAACCTTTCCTGTTTACATTTCTGTCTGGACTCTGCTCTTCTACATTTTCAGCAGATTCAGCATTGTTCTCTGCTGCCAGCATTCTAGCTGTTCTCTAGCCTGCATCAATATATTCATCCAAAAGACTTCCACAGACCAGTGCCAAAAGCTTAAAAGCAGTGTTCTGAGGATTACAATTAGTAATAGCAATGATATCACTTCTCTGGGGGAAAAATGTTAGTTATTCTGTGTTGATGAGCAAATCATCTCATTAGAGATTTTTTAAAGGAGAAACTGTTTTGGGTATCATAGGCTCAGAATTTGCACTCCAAAAATTTGGAGGGAGAATGATAGATTAAGAAAGATATTGTGTATAGTGAAAGAGAGGGATGTAGAATGAGACTGGAAAACTTCTTGAGTTATACACACCCAAAGAAGTACCAATGATTTAATTTATCCAATTAGCCAGGTTCTCACAAAGATTCACATCCCTAAACCTACTGCCATCATCTGGGGACCAATCACTAAAATCAGTCTTAAGTGTGATATGTCATAGTGAAACTGTGATAGAATCTTAGTCATCTACTATTGGAAGATTCTCCTCTGTGTAGTACAGCAATTCTGAAGTTGAACAATGGGAGGACTCTTTTTCCTTTCCTTTCTATTCTCTTTTAGGGGAGTTCTTTTAACATACTTTTGTCTGGGTAGCCTTGGTTGTCCTGGAATTCACTTTATAGAGCAGGCTGGCCTCTAAATCACAGAAATTCTCTGGCTCTGCTTCCTGAGTGCTGGGATTAAAGAGATGTCCCACCATGCCTGGCAAAATGGAAAGGTTTCTTAAGTATCCCAGAAGGTTAGATTTCTGATTCTACACTCATTACTTAATTGAGAACAAGTTTCTCTTACTTTACAAATGTTGAAGTAGGCATTCTTTTGTGGGCAGTATTTGTGTATTTTGTCTTAGTTTATGGAGCAGTTCCCAGTTTTCACACAATTTTGGAGGGATTACAGAAAAAATAAATGGCCATTATTTTCAAAATAAATTACTAGACAAACATCCATGAGCCCATAACTTAGTCTCCATCATTTCTTTCACTAATCCAGAGTAAGAATATTCTACTTCCTAATGAATTACATGCCAAAATTTATTTCATTGTATTCATGAAAGTCCCAAACTGTTTAACATGGATATCAATAAATTTTCTTCACAATATTTGAAAATTCTTTAAAACATGCCACTACCATGATAAGAAAAGAGAGAAGTACCAAGTGACTGGTTTGCTAAAGGCTACCACCTGTAAAAATCTTTACACTACAGGCTAGTAGTGCTGTCTTAGATTATTGCTTCTCCATGATCAAAGACATTATATTGAGAAATAAAAGGAGCTTGGGATAAAGATAACCTTTATTAGAAAAACACAAACCAAACGCAAGCCAGGGCTTAACAGGGGCAGCAAGGCAGGCAGGCTAGAGAGAAGGGGCTCCCATGTGCCTTGCAGACCCTTAAAAACCTAGTCATCCTGACCTCACCTTGACCACACCCTGACAGACGTGGTCAGGCACACATGTAGCCAGCTTCTAGCAGGTGTAGGTTACACTCTCCCCTACAATTCCCCTTTTAGTCTAAAAGAGGATTAAAGCTTAACAGTATAAAGTATCCAAAATTAACAATCATTAAGGTGAGCTACAAGAAGATACAATAATCTGCTATGACACATCCTAACTATGTCTACATCTGCTAAACCCTAAGGTCATCTGAAAAGAGGTGTCCAAGCCTGAACACCTCCTTCTAATCCCAACCATACACAATAGTAAGGTATCCCTAACTAGGCTTACACTACCCTAATTGACAATAATGGGGGAGGGGCATCCTCCAAGTTACTTACTGCTAAAATGGGACAGTGGTAGCCTCGTGGAGTCCTATGGGAAGAAAATGTTAGTATAGTGAAAGTCTCTAATGGATTATATCCAGTCCATGTTAGATGGGATTTGCTTGATTGAAGATCTAGGTTGAAATCCTCAACTTGATTGAAGACAGTACCTGAAGCTCTGGTCAGAATGTTAGTTGAAATGGAGTAAGTAGGATCCAGTGCAGTTTAGGAGGTATGGCCCAATTTCCTTCCAGATCATCCAGGGATTGCTATCAGGTGAGTCTTCATTGGCTGTATGGGAATCAAACATAAGTGTTAGCAGAGAAATGTTTGCTTGTACATACATGCATGCTGGAAAAGGCAAACATGGAAATATAATGATCATGAGACAGTGTATACCTTGAAGGAAAGAGCCAAAGACAGTCCCCAAATTCTTCTCTTATTCTGTATTACATCAATTGGCTTCTTGACACATACAACACAGAAACTCTAAAGTTTAGTTAAACAACGTGCTTGGATTTTAGCGGAGGAAACCCAAATCCAACTCTAAATCCAGCATTGATTTAGTTGAATGGGGACTAGGAAGTAGAGAGAAATAGATTTAATACATATTTTACCATATCGCACATTTGTTTTGTTTGATGGTTATAGCTACCTTCTCTTCTTAAGCACCTACCCATGTAGTGTTCTTTGACTTCTGGAAATGAGTTTTCCTGTGAAGATAGAAGATTGGGAGTTTTCTATTTAGTTTATGAGATATACGTCAGTAAAATACTTGTCACTTGTCCTTGTTGAGAGGTTTGTCTTTTTAAACTTGAATCTTGATCAACTTTGATGGTATCCAAAGATTTTCTTCTCCTTCGGAAACAAATGCTAAAGCCCTATCCCAACGTAACACATGTCCAGGCTTCCATACCGGTTAGTACATCTTTGAAGTATACTGCTGATTCAGTTCAGCAGTTGTTTTTCCAAATTCTCTAAAGTGAAAGACATTCATCTGCCAGACCTCATTCCTCCAAATGCCTTTAGGGTTACAGTCTGCTGGTAGTGGAGTTTGGTTATAAAAAGGACAAGTAGGACAGTTTCTCAGCATCTTCTTGGCTTGTTGCCAAGTGAGGGAGAAGTCCTTTTTTAAACCTTTGCTCTTTGCATGATGTTTCTTATGAAATTCTGAGGCTTCTAGCACACTTCCAATTAATAAATGATCAGTCTCATTGTTGCCATGTGCTAGTGGGCCTGGCCAGACCCATATGGGATCTGACATGTGTAATGTATAGAGGATTACTTCTGTTTCTGATTGTTTCCTGTCATTGTAGAAACA
Organism: Cricetulus griseus; assembly: GCF_003668045.3. NCBI lineage: Eukaryota > Metazoa > Chordata > Mammalia > Rodentia > Cricetidae > Cricetulus > Cricetulus griseus. Next base: position 354,990,097 of record NC_048595.1, on the reverse strand, counting down.
GTGAAGTTAATTCTGTATTATCAGGAACGTATTCTGCAGTCTCAATGTGTAACATGACTCTCTCTACATATTGGGAATCAGTAAATATGTTAAGATGTTCTGTAAAATCCATAAGCATCATGAAAATTGCTATAATTCTGCCTTCTGTACAGATGTATACAAACTTTGAACTACTTTACTTTATAAGCAGCTTTACCTGATTTGTTGCCATCAGTGTAGAAGGTAAGAACTCCAGAAATGGAAGTTTCTCTTACAATACATGGAAGAATCAAGACTGTCTTTTTTATGAATTTAATTTTGTTAGTCTTGGGATAGTTGTTGCTAATCACTCCTAAAAAGTAAGTAAGAGCTATTTGCCAATATTCATTATTATTCCATAAATAGGAAATTTCTTCATCATTTAAAGGTACTATAATTTCTGCTGGATCTTTTCCAGTCAGTTGACAAAGTCTTAATTTGCCATTTAAAATCAAATCAGAAATCTTTTCTAAATATGTCTTTAACTTTTTATTCTGTTTATGTGGCAGAAATATCCACTCCAATATGGTGTATTCCCTCTGCATCAGAATTCCAGAAGGGTATCCTCTGGATGGCAAGATAACCAGAATACACTCTAAATCTTCTAAATCAATGTTTATCCCATCTACATGCACAGCCAATATTCTGTTTTCTGCCCATTGTAATTCTTTTCTGCCCCAGCAGATAATATTCACGGACTGTTTACATCCTTATTACCTTCAAGGGCCATTTTTAAATGCTTTAAATCATGTCTTTCTACTCTAATAATCGTCTGTATTTGAGAAATTTCCCCTAGCAGCTTCTGAAGACCATTAAGAGTTTGATAACAATCCCTTCTAATTTGTACCTTCTGGGGCCTGATTCTTTGTAAGTCTATTTTATAACCTAAATAGTCAATAGAATCTCCTCTTTGTGTCTTTTCCAGGGCCATCTGTAACCCCCATCTAGCCAGAACTTCCTTCACCATGTCAAACATTCGTTCCAAAGTTTCCTTATTGGAATCTGATAAGAGTATCATCCATGTAATGATAAACAAGGGATTGTGAAAATTTCTTACGAATTATTTCCAAAGGTTGTTGTACAAAGTGTTGACATAATGTAGGACTATTTAGCATCCCTTGTGGCAAAACCTTCCACTGATATCTCCTAACTGGCTGTAAGTTATTAATAGTTGGTACAGTAAATGCAAATTTCTCTCTATCATTTTCTTGTAATGGTTTAATTTATAAACAGTCTTTCAGGTCAATTACTATGATCTGCCATCCTTTAGGTATTAAGGAAGGCAATGAAATTCCAGGCTGTAGAGAGCCCATAGGCTGAATTACTTTATTTATGGCTCTCGGGTCTGTCAGCATTCTCCAGTTACCTGACTTCTTTTTGATAACAAATACAAGAGAATTCCAAGGGCTGATAGACTCCTCTATGTGTCCATCCTCTAGCTGTTGCTGTACTAATTTTTCTAGAGCCTCTAACTTTTCAGAAGTCAAAGGCCATTGTCCTACCCAGACAGATTCATCTGTAAGCCATTTTAATGGCAGGACCTTTGGCTCCTCTGAAGGTCTATCATTTATATTTAGTGTCTGTGCAGCCTGGATAGCTGGTAACCATTTCCCATAGCATCTTACCAGGTTTTTCTACTATCCAGCTATTGTACATAATTCATTTCTGACACTGGAGGGATGTTAATTTGAGTTTTCCATTGCTGTTAGAGATCACGACCCCAGAGGTTTATAACTATATTTGCCACGTTTGGTTTTAGTCTCCCTTTCTGTCCTTCCAGTCCAATGCAGACAACTGAGTGAACATTCTGTTGAACTCTAGACAGAGTTCCAATTCCCAAAAATTGTACATTTGCTTCCCTAAGTGGCCACTCCTGCAGCAAGGACTTTTGTGTAACAATAGTGATGTCAGCACCCATGTCTAAAATGCCATTAATAATCTTATTATTGATTTTTACTTTTAAATGGGACCTTTTATCTTTGATGGAGGTCTGCCAAAATATGTGCTTTTCATCTTGTCCAGTCTTATCTGATTCTTCATCGCTAGCCAAACTACCATCTACAGCAGTGTCATCTTTCACAATAGGCAAATTACTATCTATTCGTCCTGTGAGAGATTGTCTTCCACTGCTACTGGAAATGACCAGACCTTTTTCTATGTGGGGGTCCTTCAGAATTTCCTAGCCTTTACGGGTTCCCTTGCATGTCCCTGGTCCATCTACACTCATTAGTCCAGTGTCTGCCCTTACCACATCTCCTACACAGTCCAGATGAAGTGGCCTTTTGTGTGAGGGATCGTTAGAATTTCTTTGCCTACAATTTCTCTTTACATGTCCCATTCTACCACAGCTGAAACATCTAGGTTCTGATGCTTTCGTTGTCTCCTGGAGTGGTCTCTTCCTACTTGAGGTTCTGGTTCATAGTAGTGATGTATCCTGGCCTCTTAGTACCTATATTGATTCCTGTAAGGTGTTTCTCTTTCCGTAGCCCTTCCTTCATCACCTCTGGAACTTTCAATCTCCTGTTGCCTTTTGAAACCTCCTGGGATAGCTTCTCCTGCCCAGACTCCTGCATATTGTACACTATAGTCAATGTGGGCTCTATGAAAAACCTTTTCTTCTAGACGAGCTAATCTGATCTTTAAAGGCAAAAGTATTCTTTTGCTTATTGGGTTTGCATTGTCATAAGGTATTGTATATGCAATCTAATGTTTTTATGCCAGATCTGTTACTTGTAATTCTACTCCCATGGTTAACCTTTCTAAGAAGTCCTGGAATACTTTTGTTGGTCCCTGTTCTATTCTGGTATAAGCTTCCAGTTGTTCCCCTGGCTCATTAACCTTATCCCAGGAGTTTAGTACCGCTTTCTTGCATAGGGACAGCATACAGTTGTCATATGCAGACTGAACCTGTGGGTCAGCATAAATACCCTTGCCAAGAATCTTATCCAGGGGAGCTTCATAACTGTATCTTATGCCCTGACTCTCAAGAAGTTTCTCTTCCTCCCTTACAATGCCTTCTATTGGATTTGCCAAGAATTTTCAAGTACAGCTGATACCAATCCAACCCAATCTTCGGGCATCATCCTGTTAAAGGTTGCCCATGAATGTAATAGCTGTTTTACATATGGGCTATGAAGACCATATAAGACAACTGATTCTTTTATATGCTTAAGATCCTTCATCTGTATAGATTGCCGTACATAAACCACCTGTCCCTGGGGGTGTGTTTTAGTAGGTGGCCTTTCTACCATTGTTTCTGGGTAGACCAATGGTGTACATATACGACATTAGAATGATCAAGATACCTGGGTGGAGTAAGTGCCTCAGATTGGAGTGATTCTGTCTCCTCGTCATCCCAACTATCCTTGAGTCTAGTAATGATAGCCTCATGAAAATTTTCAATCTCCTTAATCATAAAAGATTCTAGGCATGTCAGTGAATCCATAAAATGCTGTAACTGCTCTTCCACACAGTTTTCTAGGTTTTTGATACGTTCTTCTCTAGCTAGCATCTCGGTGGCATGAAAACTGCCATCCAGGAATTGAAGTTTAGACTTGAGATCATGATTTGCCTCAGCAATCTCACTAATCTGTCAGCCTTGTTCTGTAGACCATCGTCCAAACATTTGAATCTAGTTTAAATTCTATCATTTATCATCTTGTATTTTTTAGCCATTGATTCAATGGCATTATCCAATTGTTTTTTAACCCTATCCTGGGTATCTTGCATCTTAGTATCCAGATTACAGGACAGAAAGCCTATCTGAGTTTACAGTTGGCCACATATATTCTTTAGTTCATCACAGTCCTCTGACTGCTCTGCTTGTATCATATAAGACATAGAGAAAAGCCTATCATAAAGCTTCTGTTGTACATGCTTCATAGGGTCATGGGTGAGTCTGGTTTCTAAAACCTTATTACATAAAGCTTGTATGTCCTGTAGGCAGGTGATGAAATTAACTTATTGCTATTCCTAAGACCTCTGGCTAGTGATAATGTGTGTATTAGCACGCTAACAGCTAGTAAGGCATACAGGGCAATTACTGGCAGATCAGTACCTTCTTTGAACATTGAATTTACATAAGGAGCGAAAACGTTACCATTTGAGGCTAATGATAAATATTCGGCCATATTTCATATTTACCAGTCAGCCTCTACTTCAGCTAAGATGAATCAGGCCACTTCCACTCCAGATGCTGTGACCAACTTTGACCAGCAGGTGGCAGAGATGTTCAATTGTGATTGTTTTGAGTTGGACCTGAAATTTCCTGAAAAACCCTTACAAAGCCTGTTAAGAACGGATTGGGGGTGTGTTTACTAGGTATGAGAAGACCTTCAAATAGTACTGGGTGGAGACCAAGCTTGGCAGATGGAGTTGGATATTGGTTCACGGTTGAGCTGTCATGGCTGGCAGTGCAGCTGTAGCACAGCCTCGGGACCAGGAGCTATGCGAGCGAGCATGTGGCAGTGAGCGTTCTCTGTGGAGAAAAGATTTCAGGTGGGTGGGTGGTAGTGCTCCTTTGGCTTTGGAGAGCCCCCAATAACAAAAAAAACTGTCCCGGTTTGGTGAGGCAGGACAAAATGAGCCTAGCGGTGTGGCTCTCAACTCCGGGCCACAGGAGTGCACACACAGCTAGGTCTAAAAGAGAGCATGAGGCTGAAAGCAACTCTGCTATTTGCTGCCTAAGGCAGTAAAACCCTCAGGGAAATTTAAGTAAAAACCTGTGGGAAATTTAAAACTGTCCAGGCTGGAGAGGGGACTGAGCGCAACAGGTGGCAGGGGAGGCGATAGGCCTAGAAGGTTTAACTCACTTTGTTAGCTGGAACTTTGGTAGCAGGGAATCAAGGTGCAAGCACGTAGGACCGCCTTGCACAGGCGGTTCAAACTCATGCGATTGGTTGCAGTGTGGTGACCTGTCGCAGTAGTATCGTAGAGCCCTCTTGGGACATGCAGCTTCTGGGCTGTGCCCAGTGGTCTCACAATAAACCTGAATGGGTTGTGGATTTCTGATGGGTGCTAAATATTGAGAAATAAAAGTATCTTGGGATAAAGATAACCTTTATTAGAAAAACACCAACCAAATACAAGCCAGACCAGGCCAGGGGCAGCAAGGCAGGCAGCCCAGAGAGAAGGGGCTCCCATGTGCCTTGCAGACCCTTAAAAACCTATCACATGTCATCCTGACCTTACCTTGACCACAACCTGACAGACGTGGTCAGGAACACCTGTAGCCAGCTTCTAGCAGGCATGGCTTACAGTGTCCCCTATAACATTGTACTATACTTTACCCAGAAAATAATACTTAACACTATTAGTTAACAAAACAAGTGACTAATTTATCCCTGTAATCTAAGAATGTCTTGATAACCATGGCAAAGTTACATATAAAACCATTTCATGGACTAGTACATAGAAGATATAAATGCATACAATTTTTGAATTAACCAAACATGGATCCACAAAAATTCCAAGGAGACATACAAGTAAATCTACATTACATAAACTGTTGAATATGCATTAGCACTTACTGAGAAATATTCTAAAAGCATCTCTGATTACAAGGTAACTTTACCAAAGTTTCCTGATGAGTTATGAGCTGTTTTATTTTTGACTATTTTGCCATTACAGACACACTAAACAGTATCCACTATTAACACTATGTCACAGAAGAATAAACTGAAGTTAATTTTGTCTTTCTCCCAAATCTAATAAATTGTTAAGATTATTCCTAGGTCTGCCTGACTGAAAATAATTTACTGTTGTTCTGGTTGTTATTATTTTACTGCCTTTAAAAAATGCATTTCAGAAGATAGTAAATAGAGAATTAAAATTATAAATACTTTCAACAAATTATATATAGATGAAATTTTAAAAGCATTATATAGACAGGGTTACTATTTTTAACATGTGCATTTTACATATAAATTAGCTTTGCACATAATTTTTTTCTATTGAAGTTCAACCACTGTTCATTTGATCTATTGGAGAAATCATCAGAAGCCATTGTGATGTGTTTGGTAGAAATTTAACCACTCAGCAACTCTGTGAATAGAGTTTTTCTGGCTGTCTTGCTAAGAATCACTGTAATCTGATAAAAGGCTAATGATCTAAGCCCAAATGTAAATAAGAAAGGGCAGCCATTCAGAACTTGTAGATAATGAAGAAGCCTCTACAATACCACCTGGAAGAAACAGAGTAAAGTCAGATGGGTGGGAGAGCTGCACAGTCAAAGAAAGGAAGGACACACCATGATGGGAGGCTCTTGGCACCTGGCTCTTGAAACCAGTTAACTAAGAGAGTATTTTTTAATGTTTGATCAACAGAATGTAGCTGCATTTCTTAGTTGGTCATACTTTGTAATCTGTGTATGTACAAGGAGTTAGAATTAGGTAAGGTAACAGTTATTGATCAAATCTGACATTACATAACTAAATGCTGCAGAGCAGTATCGGCTAGACTTCCTGACTAATTGCTTCAGGTTGTTGGTCATTGTTCAATTAATACTCTGACCTATTTACTCCCCAGCTTGCCCCATCTCTCTATCCCTCAGTGTCTATCTGTGTGTTTCTCTGTCTCTCTGTCTCTGTCTCTGTCTCTCTCTGTCCTTTGTATTGATGCTGTTAGTTAAAATGATTTTGGCAAAGAGATGAGAGTAATTGGAATGATTCTTAGGAAAGAAAGCAAGTTGACATCTTTAATTAATTCTAGAATCTCTAATGTATATGTTCATCCTGTATGGAGGTCAAGAGAGCAAATCCATATGGTGGTTGTTGAAGACACAAATACTCACATAAGATCTCCAATATAATCACACCCCCATTGACCTACCTCTTAGGACAAACACATTAGAAACTGTGATTATTCATATGAATTTTCAGGGGCTGTAGAAATTCATTCCTTAGAATGAGAAACTGCTGTTACACACATTATTTTTTTTGAATCTTGATGTAAAAATTTAAGTCTCTAATCATAGTTTTTTTCCTACATAAACTTTCTATTTAACAGAAGCTCACAAGGAGTATTCTATATTAAGATAGTTGGTAAGATACCTTAAAAATACAGATGTGAGATATAATTATTAGACTACTTTCCCCTACAAACCTTGTTATTACTAGGAATATAAGTTGTAGTGCTAAAACAACTCAGACTTGCACCTGTGTACACACATATGAGTGAAATAGTGTAAAGCTTTGATTTATTGATACTCTGAACTCCTAGGGAGACTAGAAACTCGAACAGCACTAAGTTTTATAGTTGAATTTAAATTTGTCTTTCACTTCTATGTCTTCTAATTTCATTGTTATTTTTCAGCCAGTGAAAAAGCATCCTAATGGTTGGTACCTTTTTATTATATAACTAATAAATAAAGAAAAAAGGTACATCCCATTTTAGCTTTGGTACAAACACTTTCTTCAGTTACTTTAGAGTCCACAATGGAAACCAAACAGTTTGTATTTTGAATTAGGTAACAAGCCATTATATTGGTAATCCAGATACACTTAAAGGAGTGTGTTTTATATTTTTATTCCCCATAAAATAGGCTGTGATATTCACTGAAATAATGATTTGTTTTTTGTCTTTTGTCTCAACTCTGTTTTTAACATAATGTCAATTTTACCCACTATTTTTCTTTTTGGTATTGTGCCTCTAATTCACAGCTTTATTTAAATATTACAACTCTAAATTATAATGTGAAATTTTAATGTCAGTGAGAGGAAATTAATTTCATTCATGTAATGTCAGTAATGCAAACAATTAAACTTTAAAATAATAACTTGAACAGCTATGGCACATCTATATATAATCAGGAAATGACATCTTTGTTATTACTGTTTCACTGCTGACAGTAACCAGATAAAATGAATTTTAAAATATATCCATATTTCAGATACGTTAAAGATGGAAAATATCATTTCATAATGGTAGTATTTTGATAAAGACACATGATTACAATGTTTTCTGAAATGTTCTTAAAAATATCTTCCAATGAATTTAAGAACAGGAATTTTCTCTGGTCCTAAAATTTAATTTTCTTCATAGTATGTAATTAAGCCTTTACATTTTAACACATTCTACAGTAATTGTGTTTCCCCAAGTAACTTAAACCTGTTTTTTTTTTTTAAAAAAAAAAAAAAACCATCTTTTTGCTTTGAGCTTTGTGTATAATTTTATGTTTCTGGGTAGGTGGACTGGTGCAGGTGTGTTTAAGTGCATGCACAGGCTAGAAGAGGCATCTGATTGGTCCCTGGAAGCTGCAGTTAAAGATAGTTCTAAGTGCCCATCTCAGCATGGGCACTTAGAAACTTGTGTCCTCCTCAAGAGTAGTTTGTGTTCCTGACTATTGAGCACTGCTCCAGCCCTGGAATCTACTTTTAAGGAGAAACAGTTCTTTTTTAATCTCTGATACATTGAACTGAGGGCTAATACCACCAGTATTTTCTTAGTTAGAAATTCAGTTGAAACAAAAATATAATGCAAAAATTGTGTGTCTTTACCAATATCACATTTCCCAGGGAGAATGTGTCTCCCAGCAATATCAAAAGCTACACCCATGAAGTTTCACCAACATAACTGACTAAACATGAGCTGAATAATGGCATGGCAATGGGACTGCAAAGAGATCTTTAGACAACTTAGAAATGCTGAGTTTGGGAGAACTATTCTTACCCATGGAAGAGCACAACAATTAGTTACCCAAAATTAATAGGTTGGTTCTGAAAACTTACAGAGAAGTAACACATTATATAGACTGAACAACTCATATTTATGAGTACATATGTCCACACACACTGAGGGATGTGTATATATGCTTCTATCAATAATCAATGGGAAAAAAGGCCATAATTTGAAAGAGTGCAAGGAGGGAGGGAGAAAGGGTTTGGGGAAGGAAAGGGAAGCAGGCAATGATGTAATTAAAATCCCAAAAAAATTTAAAAAGAAAATTACAATAAAAAGGACAAAAATGATTGTCTTTATAATTCAGATACCATTCAAAAGACTATTTACTACAGTTTGTAGTCAACTAATTGTAGTCAACTTAAGCAAGTAAAGTGTGATAAAATGCACCAGGAACACCTCAGGAATGGTACTTGTAGAATTACCAAGAAACCCACTGCCAGCCAGACATGAGGGGAGTTTAAATTAGTGGTGTCTTTTGCTTCCATTCCCTAAGAGATCTGGGAGCCCAGTAGAAGGGAGAAAGGAAATAATGTAGATTTTATGGGGATAGGGGACACCACGAGAACATGGCCTACTGAATCAACTAAGATGGGCATGTATGGGCCCACAGAGATTGAAGAAACAGGCACGGGGACTGCATGGGTCTGCACCAGGTCCTCTCCATGTATGTTATGGCTGTTACCTTGGTGTGTGGGATTAAAGTGCTGGGATTAAAGGCATATGCCACCACCACTTTGCCATCGAATGTGTTTTACACTCTAATTAAATAGCTGTTTTCCAACAATGCTCCTGAGGAACATTTCAGTCTCAAATATATGCCAAAACAGGAGAAATCCAGCTCACAAGGGGATAGGGGTAGGTATTGAATCCTCAGACAAATGTCTTCCTACCAAAGGGAAGCAGAACTGTTAATACAGTGGTGACAGTTGTCCCTGATACTTTCACACAAGCTGGAAAACACAATGTACATGCTCTGCCACTGAGCAAACACATGAATTTCTTATTTTGTATCACACAGATTTCTTTAATTTTGTGAGACTTTTGTTAACTTTTATTTCAGTTTTGCTACCTAAAGGGAGAATGGTTTGAGGAAATTAATTTTTATGGCTACCGATGTATGTTATCGAATTTCCTTCTATTGGTACTGAAAAAATTTCTTAGCACTTTAAAAGTGAATCCTCATAGGTTCTGTTGCTGGTGTGATAGCAGTTAATATAACTATTAAAGAACTTGGAGATTGTATGTTTAACACGGGAGCTTATGGATGTCTTCCATGAGAGAGTTGATAAAGGGTGCCATGTCTTACATGCCCTGTGACAGAATTTAAACAATGACCATGTTCTCCATTCCCCTGGCAGTAGGAAGAATGGAAGAAAAAAGGTACTTAAATCCAGAAGTTATAATCATGAGTCAGGGATTGAAAACGTCACGCTGATTGAAATTGCCCAGATAATAGTTCAGTTACAGAACCAACCAAAATATGCTAAACAAAATACAGACTCCCGCTGCTTTCCATGTATTGCACTGAAACGCCAGGGATTCAGTCAGCACTCCAAATGCACGTGGTTTTATGTTTACAGAGGTCACTCATCCTGTGAAGAAAATTTACTCACCTGTCAATGCAATAATCCTTGACCCCTTCTCAACAATGGTCTGTGTTGGTATCCTGGCATTATGCTGACCCTTCCAGAGTAGGCACAAACCAACTTTCAGGCAAATACTTAGATAGCGCTAAGGGTCTTGCATTGTGTGGCTACATCTTACATGGCTGCTTAAGGACTCTGTGTGTGTGCAAGCTTTCCCTTTTAAGCAAGCACTTTCTGCCTGTTCCCCCCTTTTCACTTCTGGTCCTGCTTGGCTGACACAAATCCCTCCCCTGGTTCCCACTCCCCAGTAAATTCCACATGGGTTTTGTTGAGTTTTGTGGTTCGTTTTTTCATTGCACTTAGCTTCAGCACCCATTCGGTGCCGTGAAACTTGCTCAGGCTCTCTCCATGGCTTCTTCTGCTGCCCAGTGGCAGCCAGCCAGAGACACTTGGGGACCCTGATCCAGAACGGACAGCCTACTGTCCATTTGCCTGTCTGCTGGGATCCTGCACAACATCAGCTACAATTTGGTAAGATATGCTGTCTCCTGGTCAGCACAAATATTTCCTTGAATTTAAGGGAGTGAACATCGATCCTCCGGCACCCTTCTGGTGTTCTCAGAAGCTGGGGCACACCCAGCCACAGTATTCAAGGCCACAACTGATCCCTTTTGCTGACAATAACCTTCAGTAAACTTCCCACGGGCGAGGCCTAGCACTACTCTCACTGGGTGATGCATTAGACTTTCGGCTTCATGTCTTCAGCAGTAACGGAGTACTAGGAGTACTAAGTTCTCTGGACTCTGGTCTTCTATTGGGCTTAGCCCTTTGGTCCTCACTCATCAGTTGATGAGCCTTACAAAAAACCTGTGCCAAGAGTTTGATCCTAGGTTTAATGACCTAGGTTTAATAACTGGCCTAGAAATTCTTTTACTTAATGAGATTTCAATAGAATTACACATTTCGCCCTTCCCTTCTCCCTGAAGCCCTCCCTTGCTCTTATTCACAGTCATGACCTCTACTTTCATTGACTGTTACTACATACATATATTTATGTGTACACACACACACACACACACACACACACACACACACACACACACACACATTCCTTAATATAACCACTTGATTCTGTGTAATGTTTCTCTTATGTATGGTGTTAGATAACCAATTGGTGCACTCTTCCCTGAAAAAGACAATTCCCCTCGCCCCCCTTTTAGCATTCACTATTTGCCAAAAGTTCTTTGTATAAGGCTGAGATCTCATATATTTTCTCCTGTTCATTTGGTTTGTCTACTGTTTTTGTTCTTTTCATCTCCTGTTTAGACAGTCATAGAAATTCATTTAAAACTTTTGTCAGCACAACTACCTCCTCTCAAACTTTTCTCATGTTATAATGTATTCCATGTTAAAATCTGAGCCATAGTATGAGCTGTTTCTATAAATTTGCATGCATGTATTCTATATATACTTATGTATGTCCAATTGCATTTCTTTTCTCTCCACCAATTTAATAGCAATTGAACAAATTTTTCTGAGTACCTGGATGTAGATCTAAGGTATCTATATCTTCTCATAGAGTATTATAAACTAAGATGTCAAGAGCACAAAAAGCATTCTGTGATCATTATTTAAAGTTTCATATGCCAACTGCTTTATCATTTGTCAGTGACAAAGGCAGTATAGAATCAGAGAAGTGAGAAAACACTTAATGTTCTTCTCTTACTTGGTAAGAGACATTAAACCTCTGGAGAAATGGAGCTATCTGAAGGTCAGAGCATACATCTTTCAATTTGATAATCTATTAATACTTACAGTGCTGGAAGAAACCATTAAATAAAGATATAAAAGTTTTTGAAAATGCCATTTGGTTTAGATGAAACTACACTGTCATATACTTTCAAATGATACATGGACTCTTCTTTGAGAGGTATTTATGAAGGTGTTGTGAAATGCCATCACTTACACATAAAGTTTTGTGCAATCTTTTGTCTCAAGTAGTCACCTTTTCCATTAAAACTAATTGAGGTATTGAGACTTTTTCCTGGAGGTGGTAAAATTTGATGGGGTATTGTTTCTTGCTTACTTTCTGTTGATAAAATAGAAGTTATCTACTTCCTAGAATGTTCTTTGGCTTATTTTTATTTAGTTTCAGGCTGTTAAGCTAGCTGCAATGCTGAGCAGAACATTTGAGAAGCTGCCTGTGTCTATACTTCAGAGAAACAATATGTGAGTCATGAAGAAATGAATTCGAGTTGCCTTATAACCAGCTACTTTCCTTAGAATTTAAACTTGGAATGTGTTCAGTGTCATTAAACCCATTTTAATAAGAGATTTACATTTCCTTCCACAGAGCAAAAGATGATGCATTTGAATACATTTTTTGAGTAGTATGATTCATAACAAGAAGTGTGAATAAGTTATTTTCCCAGAATTCAACAAAGCAAATAGAAAACACAAAATTCAGACATGGCATATAATTTAGCTAAATTCAAATAATTTACAGGATTATAAGGTAGCATTTGAACTTCAGGTCTTTTAAGTCTTACCCCACAGTGTTTATATGACCCTTTGTGATGACAATAGCACAGATTGTGTGACTTTACATCCTTAGTTTTTCAGTGTTCAGGAAGATGCTGTGACATTAAATACACACTGGTGAATTTCTTAAAAAGCAATCATTATGAGATTAGATGTCACGCAACAATTTTTAGTGGGCAGTATTGTAATAATCCACTTACATCAATATTAAAAATTGGACCTTGTTATTTCTCATTGTACATTACCATGAAATGAATCTTAGAGATTTTAAGTATTTTAATTTATTTGACAATCAATATTCTAACTTAATACCATGATAAGACAAGGTTATAAAATTTGAAAAAACATATTGTTATCTAATTATTTGAATCCTACCATCTTTCAAAACAAAAAAAAGTAAGTTTAAATTGCATTGTGTAAACACTTTGAAGACCATATATATTCATTCACATATAGATCCTACATATACCAGTATTTCTGGGGGATTTTTTTCGAAGTTTAAACAGTTCCTATAAATTCCTTCTCTAGACATATTTTTTTGCAGATTTTTCTATTTGAATTAGAAACAAGATTGTTTTACATGACAATCCCAGTTCCTGTGTCCCTCCTGTCCTCCCCTACCACTCCCCCCTAATTAAAACCTATCACATATCCTTTCTACTCCCCTGGATGGTGAGGTCTTCCATAGGATGTCATCAGAGTCTATCTTATCCTTTGAGATAGGGCCTAGGCCCACCTGCATATTTTTTGGCTCAGGGAATATTCCTTTATATGCAATGGGCTTCCAAAGTCCACACCTGTGCTAGGGATAAGTACTGAACAACTGCAGGAGGTCCCATATATTTCTGAGGTTTCCTCACTGAAACCCATGTTCCTGGGGTCTGGATCAGTCACATACTGGTATCCAATCAATCAGTCTGGGGAGCAAGAGCTCCCCGATGTTCAGGTCAGCTGTTTCTGTGAGTTTCACCAGCTTGGTTTGGACCCCTTTGCTTTTCACTCGTCCTTTTCTACATCTGGATTCCAGTTCAGTTCAGTGATTAGTTGTGAGTGTCTGCTTCTATATCCAGCTGCTGGATGAGGGCAATGGGGTGGCATACAAGTCAGTCATTAATCTCATTATCAGGGGAGGGCATTTAAGGTAGCATCTCCTCTGTTCCTTAGATTGTTACATGGTGTCATCTTTGTAGATATCCAGACATTTCCCTAGTGACTTATTTCTCTGTAAACCTAAAATGTCTCCCTCTATTATGGTATCTCCATTTTTGTTATCTTCTGTTCTTCCCCTGACTCAACCTTTCTGCTCTCTCATGTCCTCTGCATCCCTCCTCTTCTCCCCTTCGCATTCTCCTAGCTCCCTCTCCCCTCTTCTTGTGCTCCCAATTTGCTCAGGGGATCTTGACCCTTTCCTCTTCTCCAGGGGACCATGTATGTCTCTTTCAGGGTCCTCCTTATTTACTAGCTTCTCTGGCAATGTGGATTGTAGGCTGGTAATCCTTTACTTTATGTCTAAAATCCACGTATGAGTGAGTACATACCATGTTTGTCTTTTTGTGATTGGGTTACCTCGATCAGATTGGTTTCTTCTAGTTCCATCCATTTTCCTGCAAATTTCAAGAATCCATTGTTTTTTTCCGCTGAGTGGTACTCCATTGTGTAAATGTACCACCTTTTCTCTATCCCTTCTTCAGTTGAGGGACATCTAGGCTGCTTCCAGTTTCAGGCTATTACAAATAGTGCTGCTATGAATATCACTGAACAGGTGTCCTTGTTGTATGAATGTGCTTCTTTTGGGTATATGGCTAAGAGTAGAATTGCTGGATCTTGTGGTAGACTGATTCCCATTTTCTATTCTTCCACAAAATATTCAAATCAGTTCCAAAATAAATTTTTCTTTGTACAAAACTACAACCCTTTTAGACTATGATACATATATTCTGTTATAATAAGTCTCAAACTTACCAACCTATGTGAGCAAAATGCTTTTGTAACACATTGATCCTGTAACCTGAAGATAATCAGACATTATAATTTTCTAAAATAATATAAAACACAGACCATGGTTTCCAAACTGGACTAGCTATGTATGTAGCAGAACCATGCATAAAATAAAAATAAATGTAATTCCCAGTGAGAAGTTGCAATTTCAACAATATGATCACAAATCCTGACACACATTACATTCTTTTATGGTTACTGGGTTCAGTTTAGATTCACAGGCAATACATACATTGAAGTATATGGTTCAGGTTAGTATAATTTATATTTATATTACTATAATTAAACCATTGAAGAAGGAACCAAACCAAAATGAGAAGTCATTATACTATCCTGTGTGGACTTTTGTCTTTAATGAGCATTAATAGGCATTGAACAAGACTTGCCTAGGGAAGGCGCAAATACCCATTTTGCATTGAATGCCCAAATCATTTTCAGTGTCTTAGTTATTTTTTTTATTCATGAAACAAGACATCATTACCAAGACAACATACAAAAGAAAAATTTTATTGGCGTTCTTAGTTCCAAAGGGTTATAGTACAATCCCATTGTGTCAGGGAGGTTGGAAGCAGGCAGGAATGCAGGAATGACATTGGAGCAGTAGTTGAGAGCTCACATCTTATCCATAAGCATGGGACAGAGAGAGAGATAGACACAGAGATGAATGGAAATGGGTGGGCCTTTGAAATCTGAAAGCACACTCCTTAATGTCCTTCTAATAAGTCCAGATCTTTTAAATGTTCCCAAATTCTTCAGTTGGTGAAGTGTTTGGGAACACTTATTCAAATATATGAGTCTATGGGGACCACTCTCATTCAAACTACTCCAGACAGTATTTACTATTACATGTTTTAGTGCTCTTCCTTCCTCACCATTAGTCATTAATGAGATACTTCACTCAATAAATATCAAGGTCTATAGGTCATATTTAACCATTCCACTTTATTGAACACAAACAACACTTGCATAAGTATGTTTAACATTCAATGACTTCATTATATTTAATTATTGAAACAATCCAAAACAGTTGAACATGGGATTCAATTTTAATTGAAACTGACACAACCAGATTAGAAGGTCTAAAAATTCATTACTGTCTGTTATTAACAAAGTCCCAGTCAACTTTATGAATCACAGTTAGAAAAATAAAACAGTAAGTAAAGGCAAGTCGTATTTCTATCCTTGCCACCCAATTAACAAATTATTAAAGACATGAAAACATGAGGAATATATTAGAAAAATTATGTCTCTTTTTAAAAAATATTTATTTTAATTTCTTATGTATGAGTGATTTATTTGTATGTTCATAAATGTTCCATGTGCATACCTGACACCTACAAAAGCCAGAAGAGGGAATCACGTTCCTCAGAATTGCAGTTACAGATAATTGTGGGTAACCATGCTGGTTCTGGGAGTTGAAGCCAGGTCCTCTGCAGGAAGAAGTGCTTTATGTAGCATGAATAATAAAAAACCCAGAGATAGATATTGGGGTTCAAGCTGAAGATCAGTGAAGCAAATTAGATCTCTTACCTCTACCAAGGCTGAATGGAGATCCTGTCTTCCCTGTGACTGGAAACTAAATCTAGCCTGCGAACATTTGCATTTTCCTTATATACCTCTCTAGTGCTGGGATTAAAGGCTGAGCTCTGTTTCTCCTTTAGACTGATTCACTCTCATGTAGCCAATGGTGGCCTTGGATTCACAGAGATCCATCTGCTTTATATCCTTTGTCCTTGGATTAAAGGTGTGTGTCACCACTGCCTAGCTTCTATGGCTGCCTAATGTGGCTGATCTTCAGTGCCTTTATTAGATCATAAATAATATATCGCCACATCTCTCAATGGCTGAAAAAGTGCCCCAGACCCAGTGATGCCTATTTATTTATTTATTTATTGAATTTTTGTTCTTTCATTTAAGGTACACTTAAAAGAGTTTAAGCAAGACACTCCATATGATTTTGTATCATAGTTTTATAACAGAAATACCAATGATAAATACAGTACTTCATGCTACTTCAACCACATGAGTAGCAGAAAACCAGCAGCTATCTGCAAATGATCACTTGGTACAAGTACAAAACTGCATTTAATCTTAGTTGTTAACTGAACAAGTAACCTCCTGCGAATGGATTCCACCATGGCTACACTGGCCTTCGCCTTAGAGAAGAAAGGTGTTTTTCTTCAAATATCACTAGTATGCCTGCAGACCAGCTTCATTATATGACTCCTGGAATTAAGCCCAGGGGAGAAAGATTTTGCACACATTTTAACATAATATTTTATTCATTATAATTCTTTTTTCCTCCATTTTTATTTAAATTAGAAACAAGATTGTTTTACATGTTATCAGATGAACAACTGATTTATTTTTGCTTGAGGTACTAGGAGTCTGTATTGTGATTTTTTTTTTATTTATTAAAAAGTCTGTGATAAATATTAAGTATATAAACCTGAGATAACCACAGCAACCTTGACACAACACCCTAGGTCCTGCCTCTTCCTCTTCTGACCGAAATGCCTGGGGAACTCCAAAATCCATTAAGGCGAGCTCAGCATGAACCCGATTCTCGAACCAAAGTCCCACTCAATGGGACATCAAGCTACAAGGCAGACAAAATTCTGGAAACAGGTCTGAGTCTGTAGTTGCTTGGATCCATTGTATTTAAGCTAGTGCCAATACAGAAACTTCATTGTTTAAGACAACCTATGTTACTGTCCCTTGGTACTCACTGTAGGACCAATGGAAGTAGACATTTGTACTACTTCTTATCTGGTTTCACATTATCTCTAAACTCAACCCTTCTGACTTGTTCAGCAAGAACTGTACTCACTGACTTATCTCCTTACCATCAATGTTCATGACATTTTACTAAATCAATTGACATATTTAAATTTGCTTCTAAGGTATATATAGGAAATCTTAGTTATTTTCACTGATGAAAAATCATGAGAAGAAAAATGAAAGAAGGAAATCTTTCAATGGTACATATTAAGGAAAATTAAACTTTAAAAATCTTGATTATTAAGAATTTCAAAGTATTTTGATACTCATTTTAATTCCCCAATGTTCCTCAATTCATTCCCATTTTTCCCAACTCAGTCCTGTGCCATAACAAACAAACAACCACATCAAAGTAAATAATAACTAAACCTCCTTCAAGACCTATTGTAAAATATTCTTGAATGTGGGATCTTCCACTGGGAAGAGGGAAGAGGTTGATTGACCAGTGGCCACTCTCGCAGAAAGAAGCTATTGCTCTGTTTCCCTGCAGTTGATAAGGTTGAACAGCTCTACTTCTGGAAATAAGATTCTCTACTTTCCATGCTGGGATTTGATATTAGTTTTGTACATACTGTCTTACAATAAATGCTTCCTTTGAAGTAGCATATATGTAAAAAAAAAAAAAAACTGTTTGAGGAAGAGGTGGGCAGGCTTGTGTCACCCCCTTTCCATTTGATGGGAAACATATAAAGTGTGCCATGGCACAATACTGGAAAACATTACACATTTCCTCATGATTCTTTACTTCATTGTCATGAAAAAGAGAATACATTCATTAGCCTGGAAAATATTTTGGTAAGAACATGTGAAATTTGATGTGGGTAGCAGATGTCCTCCTCCTGTGGATATTGGAGCCTGTGGTGAATTAGATTTAGGTGCCCTACCTTGTGATGAGAAAATGCCACTACACTCATAGAAAACAAAATCAAGGATAGCCTCTTTAGCTGGATAAATGAGGAGCTCTAAGCATCTCTTGGCTCATTGTGCAGGCAGGACAGATTCTTCTCCACAGTCATTTCTGAGAATCTCTGCTTGTCAAAAACATTTGATACTTATCTGTGAGCATGACATATTATAAAGCATGAAATATAATATTGGAACATGTAGATTATAATTGTATTAAAAATGAAATCCATTGGAAAATCACATAACCCCTTCAGTCCCTTGGTACTCCAAGAATAATCATTGGGAAAATAACTAAAATAATTACAAATGAGTCTTCTTTGCTCAATCTGTGCTTTAAACAATCTCAAAAAGTAGTCACCATTGACATAAAAAGGAAGCAAGTTTATTTTTACGATATGAAGAAAAAATGCAGATGGTATCAGAGAAACACACACACACACACACACACACACACACACACACACACACACACATATATATATATATATATATATATATATATATATATATATATATACCAAATTTATAGAGAGGGAAAATATTATAATGTGCAGCATAAAAGAAGAAGAAATTGAGTTTAGTGATATTTAAAATCAAGGGTAATTGAGAAGCTGAGCATGAATGTCACTGGATTCTCAACAGCTGCTATAATTTAAAACAAAATGAAATAAGGGCATACAAAGTAGGGGATTTGCAAGGAGAAACCATTTCCACTGATCTTTCTGATTTTAATTTTCCAAGGGGATTTTTTCATCTTTTCTTATATTGCTCTGTGTGAAATGTCTAGCTGCATACTGAGGTATAATTGATGCTCAAAGTGATGAAATGTAGTTAGGACAATATTAAAGACCAATATAACAAAACATAATGTCCCTCTATGCCTCTCTGGTACCTCTTCATTCCTTCACTTCTTCTGACCTTTCCCCTTTCTCAACATGACCTGCTAGGAATGTGTCAGATGCATGCTATTTTACATTTATTCATGAATAAGTGGTAATGAAAGGCTTCAATATTCAGAAAAGTACAAGAGAGTTCGCTTTGCTTATGAATATGCTTTGTTGAAAGATGGATGATTTAACAAAGTAACTAGCAAATCAGCTTGCCAAGTAGTATAGGAAAGATCAAGAAAAAAATAATGAGAAAGTGGCTTGTTTCTTTTATTAAAATAATTTACCTGGCTGTATAAAGGCTTTTACATTTCTGTTCTACATATTCAAATATATCAATTTGATAGTGAATTTATAAAACTGATGATGTTAATTATGTTTCATAGCACATAGAGTTGTTAAATATTTATTTATATTCATTTATATATGTATTTCATCTTCATATAGTCTATGAACCAAATGTATGCCCAGCCAGAAGAATGTGCCAGATCCCATGTAACATCAAATACAAGTGGTTATGAGCCACTATGTAGGTTCTGACAATCAAATTCAGGTCTTCTGTAAGAGCAGCTGTTAACCAGAAAACATCTACACAGACTGATAAATTCAATAGTAAATTTACCTCCTGTCATATAATTAAATATAGAAACATACTGAAGTAGTTTCATGATAATGCCTCACGTTTTGTGGTTAGCAATGAAGGTACCTTGAATAACTCTATGAAGATAAAAATGTGCATTTATATATTGAAACACACAGTTTCCAATATTATAACACAATAGACAAACATAGCTCACATCATTACTTTCAAATTACAACCTACTTAAGTTTTATTATATTCTCCTGAGTATTGTCTGAGCAAATACATGTAGTCTTATATGAACATTAATTCAAGAAATAGTGTTCATTTTTTCTCATCTAAACCCAATTTGTAAAGTAAATTTTGTGATCCATTTTCTCTTCAAGTAAAAAATGTTCAAAGCAATCTCCCAACCTTCATAAGCTCTAATGCCACTCCAGGAATCTACTTAACTCATTTGAATATGTAAATATCTTATTGAGGGATCTAATCTCCATATCAAACATATGTGATTAATAACTTAATTTTATGCATTTGTGAACTGCCAAACTTCATACACTATTTGTGTTTTATCTGGAAATGTTTTCATTGGTCATACAGTAGAAAGCAATTCTTTGCTATGATTTAATATATGTGACAAGGTATTATTTATGTTACACTTTGTTTAGTTTTCTCAGTCAGATAAAGCGTATTAAGTGGGAATTGACTCATGTGATACACATAAGGTAGATCACTACAAAGAAATATATAATTAAACAGATAAATAAGCATGAAGATGTTTCAACTAGAGTGGTTAATGTGTGATATTCATCAATATTCTCTCTAGGGCCAGGTGAGGAGTTGAAATGTCTTCATTATTTCAGGAAGACATCAGGAAGGTGACATAAACAACAGTCACTTTTAAATGTGTAGCTTTTATTGAAGAGGCAAAATGAAATCACTTTTTAGGAATTAAGTGTTTATTGAAAGAAGTCATTTATTCATGGACATAGTAAAGAATGAGGGTGTCATTTTATATGTAATTTTGGAAGTTCATTGTCTCTGTGGTTATAATGGTATGAAGCACCCACGCAGGACTTACATGCATGTTGGTCACATTGATCAAACGAGTGGAGGACAGAGATTACACTTAAACTGCTGAACGAGGGTCACTTAGGTGCGACCACCGCTCCAGAACAGCATGTCTAGGTTCACTAGCTAAGAAGTATATCCAGAGGCACTGAGGGAGCCTTAAAACCTTGCACAGTACTAAGTAACTCCTGTCATTTCCAAATGTACTTACACATTCACAATAGGGTCTCATTAATAAATTGTACCGTTCAATAAAAGCTTTGCTACAATGGAAGAGTGATAACACTATGTTGATCTCCAGAGCAAATTGGGAGTATGGGGGACGAGGAGGAACTAGGAAAATGAGAAGGGAAGAAGGGGAGGGGTGACAAGGACATGAGGGTGCAGGAAGTTTGAGTTGGGGGAAGAATAGAGGCTAGCAAGATAAGAGATACCATAATATAGGGAGCCATTATAGGTTTAAAGAGAAATCAGGTGCTAGGGAAATGTCTGTAGACCTACAACGATGACACCAACTAACAATCTAAGCAACAGAGGAGAGTCTACCTTAAATGCCCTCCCCTGATAATAGTATTGATGATTAACTTACATGCCATACTATAGCCTTCACCCAGAAGCTGGTGAAAGTGGAAGAAGACAACCACAGCTAAGCACTGAACTAAATTGGAATCCAGTTGCAGAGAAGGAGGAGTGATGAGCAAAAGGGTCAAGAACAGGCTGGTGAAATCCACACAAACAGCTGACCTTAACAAAGGGGAACTCTTGGTCCCCAAAATGATAGCTGGGAAACTAGTATGGGACCGATCTAGACCCCAGAAATGTGGGTGTCAGTGAGGAGACCTAGGAAATCTATGGGGCCTTTTGTGGTAGATCAGTACTAATCCCTAGCATAGGAATAGAGATTGGGAGCCCATTCCACATGGAAGGATACTCCCTGAGCCTAGACACAAGGGGGTGAGACTAGGCCCTATCCCAAAGGATGTGACAGACTCTGAAGACCCCCTATGGAAGGCCTCACCCTCCCTGGGGAGCAGAAAGGGTATGGGATAAGTAGGATGTTAACTGTGGGGTACAGGGAGGAGAGGATGCAGAGGGAACTGAAATTGACATTTAAAATAATCATGTTTCTAATTTAAATAAAAAATGGAGAGAGAAAAAAGACAAACTAAAGAACATCATGTTGTTATAAATGTTATTTGAACATAATCTCTATGTTTGTCATAATATAATATTTTAAATTTACCTTTATACTCAATGGAAGCATTTTTTCCTTTTACAATTTGTTGTTGTTGTTTGGGAACCTGTTAAGACTGGATTTTTGTAACACATGTTTATCTTGAACTCACTTCAGTCTGCTTGTATTAGCCTTCCATTTTCTCATATTCCATGAATGAGTCACAAGTCTTGATCTTTTTTTGACATACCTGGTTAGCCAGCATCACTAGTGAAAGTTTTGAGACTCACAGGTATATGTATTTTTCAAGATTATAATATAATCCCATAATTTCCTCCTCCTCTTTACTTCCTCCAATATATTTCCTATGTACGTCCCTTGCTATCTTTCAATTTCCTAGCTCTTTTATTAATTGCTGACATATATATATATATATATATATATATATATATATATATATATATGTGTGTGTGTGTGTGTGTGTGTGTGTGTGTGTGTGTGTGTTTGTGTGCGTGTGCGTGTGTGTGAGAAAATATATATATATATGTATATATATATATATATATATGTACATTTATATTTCTAAATACAAGATACAACTTACTCAGTATATTTAGTGTTTCATATATGTATGTTTTCAAGGCTATTTGATACTAGGCAATGAATTGGTATGCTCTTTCCTGAGGAAGATTATCTTTTCCCACTCTCAGCATGCCTTATTAGGATGGAATCTTCAAATATATAAAATCCTCGTAATAAAATGACAGTAAATCTGATAACTGCAGTGCCTAATAATTGTCTTATGAGTGGTTAAGTTGTCAGCATAGAAAGAGAGATAGGGAATTATTTCTATCTGATCTCAGCAGGAGAAATGAGGCAAGTATAGATGTCACCATGGTACACAATCTACAATGAATGAATTGTATGAGGAGTTTTTCATTTATTATTGTGTTGGTCCATATTAAGATAGCTGTAAATAAACAAAGAAAAGCAGAGGTATCCAATAAGTAAGAATATGTCAGTTTTCCTTAAAAAGCAGACTCCAATTGTACCATGCAGAATTGTGATTGAATTTGATGACAGCATTGGTAAAGGACCAATTATGTTGTAGTACATCAATGAATATTTGTTGTATACTTTCCGTAGCTAAACATGTTATCATCTGGGAAGTTTCTCTAAGTCATGAAATGAATCAAATAAAATTTTGTTCTTTTTTAATAAATTTCATTTAATTTAGAAACAATCTTATTTTACATATCAATCCCAGTTGCCTCTCCCTCCAATCATCCAGTGCCCCCATCAACCCCCCATCCCATCCACCATCCACTCCCCAGGGAGGGTGAGGCCTTCCATGTGGGATCATCAAAATCTGTCAACTCATTTGGGCAGGGCCTAGGCCCTCTCCTGTGTATCTAGGCCAAGAGATTATGAGTTCCCGAAATTCATTTATACATTGGATTCACTGCCAGAGGACACATAGACTGCCAGTTCTCCTAGCTGACGCCCATGTTCAGGGGGTCTGTTTTGGTCCTATGTTGATTGCCCAACTATCAGAATGGGGTCCATGAGTTCCGACTTGCTCTGGTCAACTGTTTCTGTGGGTTTTCCCAGCATGGTCTTTACCCCTTTGCTCATCATTGCTCCCTCGCTAAAACTGGATTCCAGGGGTTTGCCTCAGTGCTTAGCTGTAGATCTCTGCTTCTGTTTTCATCAGTTACTGGATGAAGGCTCTAGGATGGCATTTAAGGTAGTCATCATTCTCTTTATAGGGAAAGGACATTTAAGATAGTCTCCCCACTATTGCTTAGATTCCTAGTTGGGGTCATCCATGTGGATCTCTGTACAATTTCCTAGTTCCAGATTTCTCTTTAAACATATAATGGGCCCCTCTATTGATATGTCTTTTCTTGCTCTCTATTCATCTCTGGACTAAATCTTCCTGATCTCACATGTTCTTCCCCCTCCAATTCTCCCGTCATTTTCTCCTACCTCCCTCCCCATCCTCCATGCTCCCAACTGGTTCAGGAGCTCTTGTCCCTTTACCCTTTACTGGGAGAACCATGTATGTCCCTCTTATGGTCCTCCTTGTTTCCTATCTTCCCTGGAGGTTTGGATTGTAGTCTGGTAATCATTTGTTCTATGTCTGATATCTGTATATAAGCAAGTAATACCATATTTGTATTTCTGTGACTGGGTTACCTCACTTAGGATAGTTTCTTCTATTTCCATCCATTTGCATGTGAATTTCAAGATTTCATTGTTTTATTTTTCCACTGAGTAGTACCACATTGTGTAGATGCACCATATTTTCTTCAGGTGAGGGGCATCTAGATTGGGTCCAGGTTCTGGCTATTACAAATAATGCTGCTATGAACATAGTTGAGTAGATGTCCTTGCTATATGAATTTACAGACTTTGGGTATATGCCTAAGAGTGGAATTGCTGGATCTTGAGGTAGATTTATTCCCATTTTCCTTTGAAACCTCCTTATTGATTTCCAAAGTGTCTGCACAAGTTTTCACTCCCACCAACAACGTAAGAGCATTCCCCTTTCTCCACATGCTCTTCAGCATGAACTTTCATTGGTGTTTTTTTTTTTTTATTTTAGCCATTCTGACAGGTGCAAGATGGTATCTCAGAGTTGATTTGATTTGCATTTCCATGATGGGTAAGGGTGTTGAGAAATTTCTTAGGAGTCTTTCAGACATTTTAGATTCCTCTATTGAGAATTCACAGTTTGGTTCTGTACTACACTTTTTAAAGGAATAATTTGGTGTTTTGGAGACTAGCTTCTTGAGTTCATTGTATATTTTGATGATCAGCACTCTGTCAGATGTGGGGTTAGTGAAGATTTTTCCCAATCTATGGGCTGTCATTTTGTCTTCCTAACTGTGTTTTTTGCCTTACAGAAGCTTCTCAGTTTTAAGAGGTCCCACTTATTAATTGTCAATCTCAGTGTCTGTGCTACTGGCATTATTTTCAGGAAATGTTGTACTGTGCCAATTTGTTCAAGGGTAGCACCCACTTTCTCTTCCAAGACGTTCAGTGTTGCTGAATTAATGTGTCAGTCTTTGATCCATTTGGACTTAAGTTTTGTGTATGGCAATAGATAAGGATCTATCTGAAATCTTCTACATGCCAGCATCCAGTTATGCCAGCACCATTTGTTGAAGACATTTTCTTTTTTCCATTGTATAATTTTAGCTTCTTTGTCAAAAATCGGGTGTTTTGTAGGTTTGTGGGTTAATATCAGGGTCTTTAATTTGATTCCTTTGGCCTACCTGTCTGTTATTATGTCATTACCAACTGTTTTCATTACTATAGCTCTATAGTAGAGCTTGAAGTTAGAGATGGTGATGCCTCCAAAAGTTCCTTTATCATACAGGGTTGTTTAGGCTATCTTTTTTTTTTTCCAAATAAAGTTGAATATTGTACTTTCAAGGTCTGTGAAGAATTGTGCTGGGATTTTGATGGGGATTGCATTGACTCTGTAGATTGCTTTTTGGAAAATTTCCATTTTTACTATATTGATCCTACCTATCCAAGAGCATGAGAGATCTTTCCATTTTCTGTTATCTTCTTTAATTTCTTTCTTAAAGACTCAAATTTCTTGTCAAACAGGTCTTTCACTCATTTGGTTAGAGTTATCTCACAATATTTTATGTTGTTTCTGGCTATTGTAAAGGGTGATGTTTCTCTGATTTCTTCCTTGGCCCCTTTATTGTCTATGTATAGTAGGGCTACTGATTTTTTTTTTAGTTAATCTTGTATCCTGACACTTTGCTTAAGGTGTTTATCATCTGAAAGAGTTCCCTGGTAGAGTTTTTCAGGTCACTTCTGTAAACTATCATATCATCTGCAAATAGTGAATGTTTTACTTCTTCCTTTGCAATTTGTACCCCTTGATCTCCTCTTTTTTGTCTTATTGCTCTAACAAGAACTTCAAGTATACAATATTGAAGAGATATGGAGAGAGTGGATAGCATTGTCTTGTTCCTGTTTTTAGAGGAATCACATTGAGTTTCTCTCCATTTAATTTGATGTTGTCTGTTGGTTTGCTGTATATTGCCTGTATTATGTCTAGGTATTTTTCTGTTATTCCTGATCTCTCCAAGACCTTTGTCATGAAGGAAGTGTTGAATTTTGTGGAATGCTTTCTCAGCCTTTAGTGAGATGATGATGTGGTTTTTCTTTTTCATTTTGTTTATTTGATGGATTACATTGATGGATTTTCATATGTTGAAACATCCCAAAATTTTATTCTTATTTTATACTCATTCCACTCTTTCTGATAATATCTTGAAAGGTAGTCCAATCTGTGTGCTCTGTTAGGAATTGTTCAGAAGGCCTCCTTAATTTCAAAACACCCCATTATATGTGAGCCTAATACTGTGGGAAGAATGAAAACACAATGGCACTGATTTCCTTACCCCTTGGCATAATTTCCTATCAGATTCTGTCATTGATGTACTAATTTTCTCCTTTGTTTTTCCACTTTCCCAAATCATGGAATGATTCCTATTAAGTGAATTAATTATTTAAACCCTAAGGAGACCAAGTACTATGGTTAAAATGGGATCAAACATACGTGAAGGTAAAAGGTAAAAGATTCTCTCTTCTTAAAATTCCTGATAGTTTTTCTCAAAAGAAATTTAATTAGGGAAAAAGCAGTCTCAAATCTCTCAGGAATGGATGGGAAAAATGGTCAAATAGAAAGGGAAATAAAAATATGCAAGGAATTCCTTTAAATCTTATATGTATTGGAATATACTTGTATGAGAGTGAGGTAAGACTCCTAAACTGGCAGTGTCCCAAGGCAGTCTTATCTTTGCCTGTATTCATTGCTGGATAAAATATATTGAGTAGGATGGACTGATTTTATTATTTTAGTTACTTTTTCTTCAACCCAATGATTACACTTCATAAAATCATCTGCTCCTCACCACACACACACACACACACACACACACACACACACACACACACACACACACACACATCTAGAAAAAGTGGAATGCATCTGAATGCTACAAAAAGCCGGATGGATAGTTAACTTTCATTAACTTCAAAATGACATTTGCTTATGATATATTCTATAGTAGTTTTTAATTATTGCTTCATAAATTGAATTCTGAAATAAAACCTCATGTAAATGTAATTCCCTTTTTAATTGATTTTCTCATTTACTTATTCTGGATTCATTTAATGACTATTCAAATTACTAATGGAAAGTGAAATGCAAAACAGTCTTAAATTATGTTTTCAAAAGAACATTCTAATTGTACATATTCACAGGATTCACAATGAAACTTTCAAATGTGCACATTTAATATATGGGTTATGGCGATCTATTCTTCTACCATTAATCTAACATTTTCTATTCGCAAATAGTTTTATTTTCCTTCTGACTCCTATCACAGTCACTCAGAATTCTAATTTTGGTCCTTCTTTGCATTGTGTCCAAATATATGTGTGTGTGTGTGTGTGTGTGTGTGTGTGTGTGTGTGTGTGTGTTATTATGTGATATCTGCCTTGTTTTACATACTTTGATATTTTCCAATCTGTTCCTGAAAAGTGATCTGTTTGACCAATTGGTTTTATTGGAGGTATAAGCTGATATCATATGTGAAGGTCACATAGATTAATGACAGAGGATAATTCCCCCTTTTGCCCACCAACTTTGAGAATTTGTACATGAAGTGTACGGTTTAAATTTAATTTTTATTGTTATCCATTCATCAGTTAAAACATTTCTAGACTTCTTTAATTACCTAGACTGGCAATGAACAAACCTGAGCAAGTATCCCTACAGGATGGACATCAACTTCTTTGTGCATATGCCATGGAATGTGATAACTGAATCGTATCAATTTTTAGCTTTTTGAGAATTCTTTACTTTGAGTGCCATAGTGACTGCACCTGTTTGTACCTCCACCAGTCACCATGAGCACTATCATTTATGGGTTATTTTCTTAACCTTAAACATTTTGACTAGGGTAAGATGAAATCTTAGCAGTGTTAATTTGTGTTCTCTGATTACTGAGAATGTTGGCTACTTTCTAAGATACTTCTTAATTCAAATTTTACCTGTTTTAGTTATAATTCTGTGTTCAAAGCCCAAAGAGCTTTGAATGAAAATGATGCCCATTGTTTTACATATTTGAATGATTGGTCCTTAGCTGGTGGAAATGTTTGGGAAAGATTAGGAGGTACCCTTAGAGGAGGTATATCACTAGATGTTGGCTTTGAGGTGTCAAAAGCCCATTCGTAGTCCTCTCTTTTTCTGCCTTCTCTCTCTTTTCCTTTATGAATAGCTTACAAAGTAGCAGGTTTCCTTGTGTCATTTTCATTTATAATTCCTTTGGTTTATAATTCCATCCTGCTTCTTGTTTATGCATAAGATGTAAGCTTTTCAGCAATTGTTCCAGTGCAACCTTTTTGCCTGCTGCAACACTACCTATCATGTTGACCTTGATTTTTATCTTCTTCTGAAACTGAAACCACCAGTCGATGTTTTCTTCTGTAAGTTCACTTGACCATATTGTCTCTGTGAAGCAGTAGAAAGGTAACTAAGAGAAAAGTTTGCACCAGCAAGTGAGCTACTGTGTGTCAGGACAGATTACACATGGTTTGGGGAAGAATGTAAAAGACTTTTGGAATTTAGTTTAGGAAAATGGTTGAATACCATAAGCAGGGCTTAGTGGGTCATCCTACTAGGAGTTTGGAGGACAATAGTGCAGAGAGCAATTTGCACTACTGAGACCCAGTTCAAGTAATATCTGGTGGCTACAATACTATCAACTGGGCTAGAAACCATGCTTTTGAAATTTTGGCAAAGAATGTGACTGCTTTTTAACTTTGTGCTAAGTGTCTGCTAGAGACTAAATTGAAAGGTTTGACGTGATTTCATTTTCAGAGAATATTTCAAGATTGCCTAATAGTCACTCTATCGTAGCATTGCTAGCAATTAGTCTTATGAATGTTTGCATTGGGGAATAAAAGAGGGAAGAAACAAAGAAATGAAGGAAGGAAGAAAGGAATGAAGGAAGGAAGGAAGGAAGGAAGGAAGGAAGGAAGGAAGGAAGGAAGAAGGAGAAAGGAGCAGGGCAAAAATAATTATAAAACAGATAGTTTGAGGAGAAAAAGTATTTCAGGGAATGTAATGTTGGAGCCAAATTTGTGTGGAAAGATATTATGGAGTATTTGTTCCTATAGAACAACAATAAAATACACCTTGTTTTCCAAACTTCCTTAGTCTTAAAGGACAGTCAATGAGACAAGACACGGGACACCATAGTCCATGCATGGAAATTGGAAGCATTTTGTGAGACTGTGAAAATGGAGCATTGGTTGCCTTGGAGACTTCAGAAGGCTGGATTTTCCAGATCCATATAACACCTGTCAGGGAGAGCTAAAGACAGGAAGGGGAACCTACCTAAGAAAGTGAAATGTTTTACAGATTAAAAAGCTTGAAAGGAAGAGCAACCTAAGCCATTTTATATCAGACACTGAGCTGTAGGATTTGGAGATTGTCCTGCTGGGATTCCTTCTTGTGTTGATTCGGTATTTCCTCACCATGTTCCCCTTACTCTTGTCAGAAATGGTAACATATATTCTGTGCCATTGTATGTTGAAAATATGTAAATTTTTTCATTTAATTTTTCTGGGAATTACAATTAAGAATTCCCTTTGAGTCTCAGAAGAATTTGGACTCTGGGCTTGTACATTGTGATGGGACTGTGAAAGACTACGGGGATTTTTTATTTCCAAATAAGTACATTTTACATTATGATATGGCCAAGGAAAGACTCACAGATACAGAGTAATGCTGAAACCATTGCTGGTTCCTTGCTGACTCTTTGACCCTTGGGTCTCCAATCATGCCTATGGGGGAACTAAAATAGTGCTGTTATGGAATATTTTGAGACCCAGCCTCCATTTTCACTAAACAGGAGCACCCAGAGCTCTGGCCCACTATTGTATTGTTAATTTGAGCAAGTCTGCTATCCTTTAGCATAGCCTTAGTATGGAATGCCTCCTACTAAGGCTGAATAGGCCTGCACCTGGGCGGAGGTGCTAGGTGTAAGTAACTAGTGAGGGCAGGGGCAAGCTACCAGAGAGGAGAAGAGAAGGACAGGAGTGATCTCCTCGTGGCCATGGAAGGATGGTTATGAAACAGTCGAAAAGATGGTAAATAAAGAAAAGACTCTAGTTTTACAGCATGGAACTGAAAGCTCTCTAAAGAGGACAAAATGTCTGTGCTCTACAAAATGTCTACTTTAGTCTCATGCAGTTTCCACAGATGTCATTGCAAAGTCCATAAACTCCAATTGCTTGGGTCAGCTGTCTCTGTGATTTCTCCATTGTGGTCTTGACCTCACTTGTTCATATGATCCCTCCTCCCTCTCTTCAACTAAACTATAGGAGCTCAGCCCAGTGCATAGCAGTAGGTCACTGCATCTGCTTCCATTAGTAATTGGATGTAGGTTCTTTGATGACAATTAGGTTAGTGTCAAATCTAATTAAAGGGGAAGTTCCATTCACACTCCCTCTCCACTCTTGTTAGGAGTCTCAGCTGGAGTAATCCTTATGGAATCCTGAGAAGTTCTCTAACCCCAGGTTTCTCCATAAATCCATAGTGGCTCTTTCTACCAAGATATCTCTTTTCATTGCTCTCCCCATCCATCCCTCCCTCAACAAGGTCTTCTTGATTCCTCACATTCCCATTCCCCATTCCTTCCCTTCTATTTCCCTCCCAGTTTACCCAGATGATCTTAACTATTTTCCCTTCCTAGGGCCCTCCATGTGTGTCCCTCTTAGGATCCCCTGTTTTACCTAGCTTCTCTGAGGTTGTGGATTGTAGCCTAGTTGCCCTTTGCTTTACATCTGGGAGATGGGTTCATATTGAAGAAGGTATTGCACTGATGATAGGCTCTGAGTTTTCAAAAGCCCATGCTATTCCCAGTCTCTCTCTCTCTCTCTCTCTCTCTCTCTCTCTCTCTCTCTCTCTCTCTCTGCTGATTGTTGATAGGTAAGCTATCAGCTACACCTTAGGGCCATACCTGTCTGCCGGCTGCCACTCTCCTAGTCATCATAATCATGTGCTCACCCTCTAAAACTGTAGGCCATGAGTAAATCATTTCTTCTATAATTTGTCTTGGTCATGGTGTCAAGGCTGCCTTACAAGTACAGTTCTAACACCAAGTTCACTTCCTGCCCTAGCACAGTACACAAAGTTTTATCTATATGGGATATTGAGCTAACATTTCTATGAGAAACTGAATAAAGCTGTAAAAACTACCCCAGTTCCTCATAGAGTATTACAATCCCTCATAGGCCATGAAGTACAAATGCAGCCAAATGTTACCAAGAAACTAAAAAAGTAGCCAGGTAGTGGTGGCCCACACATTTAATCCCAGTGCTTGGGAGGCAGAGGCAGGTGGATCTCTATGAGTTTGAAACCAGCCTTGTCTACAAGAGCTAGTTTCAGGATCCCACCCCCCACCCAAAACATGTAATGTAGACAACAGTGAGATAAATGCCTCTAGTGGAATTTCTACCTTTGTAACCAAATAAACTTTCCAATGAGCTTTCAGCAATAGTGAAAATTTTTCCATATGATTATAAAGCATGCAAAATTGATGAAACTTCTGTGGCTATTTATGTATGAATTTTTTAATTATTCATTTAAAAAGTAATGAATAATCCTTTTTCACCCATGACAATCCTGAAAGGTATATGGAGGTCAAGAGTGCAAAGGACCTTGTTATCTTGAAAAATGCCACTCCTGGAGAAAATGCAAATGGGAAGAAGAGACACTCTTTATATCTAAAATATTTTAAGACAGCAAATTCATTTAAAAAAGTATTTAGTTTTATTTTTAGGATGGTACTACCATAGCAGGACACTTAAAGTCCTTGTTTTATATATATAAATAACTAATGTTCTTACAAAATGCATCCTGTTGTTGATCAAAACACAGAAAAGCAGAGCTCAAACTCTACACATCTTTTTACACTGATACTTTAAACACTGTGCCTTGCCTTCTTGCCTAAATAATACTCTACATCAGGATCTCGATTACATGCAATGTGATGTATTCACAAACAGGAAATTATGGCTAAGTTCTCCATAATTAAGCTGTACTTCCTTCAGACCAGCCCTATTAATCAGACGAGGCCTCATTTGCACAGATAAAATATTTTGATGCCTTTACCATACATGATTTTGTTTATAGCTTAAGATTCAATATATTAATTTCTTTTTTCATTTTATTGCCATCTATAAATAAAGCACTAAAGATCTAGATGCAACAATAGCTAGAAATGTAGTTAATATTCTCCATATGGATGTCAACTCATTACTCTTCTTGTCAGCATTGGATTAAACACTAAAGGAATACATTATTTATAGCCTAAGAGAAAATACTGTAAGGCTGTAACTTTTAGAAATGTTTCCATTAACCAGCTAGCTGCTCTTAAGCTAATATTGTGTTTAGATTCAACACCATCACACCTTCTCTGACTCACACCACACATATTATCTTAAGATAATAAGGTCCTGTAAAATGAAAGCAAATCATTTTTTCAAGGACTCTATTTTTTTTTTTAAACAACACAGTGATTGATTTCACAAAATAGGTTTGGCTTTTGTATAGGGAACACTAAATGAAAATCTTGTTTTACTTTCTGTCTAGTTATTTGAAATTAATTTCTAGTAAAATCTACTTGATGTATTACTATTAAAACACATATATTAGCAATAAATTTAGTTCATAATTTATCTTCTGAGTTAATTCAAAATAGTATATGACTCAAGTATTCGTGAATTAAAATTGTCAGTGAAGCTAAAGCTTGTCAGAAATAGGTAGAACTATCACAAAGCAGTAGTATTTAATGTCTGAGGATGTCCCTCGTGGGTCATCATGTGGTGAGGTGTCACCAAGTGTTATTTTACACAGTTGTCAGAGCATGCCTGATGGGTGAATTATGGATAAATTTCCATATAGGTACAGGTATCATTTATTCTCTTTCTCCTCTTCTTTCCACTCCTCCCCTTGCCCAAAGCCCTCTTGTCTTCCTTTTTCTTCTCTTTTAGGGCCTTATTCTCTTTTACCAATTCCTATTTTCCTTCCAATTTATATTTTTACTGATTTGCAGATTATTTTCTGCTAGACTGTTTAACGTAAGACAAAAATGTCCAAATTAATGCTATCTTTAATTTATTTCCTTTCAAACTCTCTCCTGTTTTAATTACACTTTCTCTCTCTGCCCATTTGCATTCCTGTTGATTCTTTAATTTCCCTAAACTATGCTTTTGTACTTATTTCCAGTTGCTACATATTTTCCTGGGTGCCTAGATGAAAACAACAACAACAAAAAACAAATCTTGTCACTTAAGGCCTAAGAAATATTATGAATAAATAGAGCAAATGCACAAAAGTTTCCCTTTCTATTTCCTCTATTTCATTTAGTTAATGACTGAGAATTCAACTTTTTGTTTGAACACAGAAGAATCACATAATCTGATTAAACTAAACATATTTCTGTTTGGTAGATAGGCAGTACCAACTTCCTCTCTCCTAATCATCATCTCCTCTTCTGTTTGCTGTGCCTTGTTTATTTTTAATTTTTTTTATTCTTTGAGACATTCTCATCTCACCATGCAGTCTGGCTTCAAACTCTCTTTTGTAGATGAAAATGATCTAAAAAGCCAAAGAAAGGGATCGGCTAAATATTTGATTATGTGCAAATAGGGTGACTTGTGTCATAGTCAGGGTTTCTGTTGCTATGACAAAACTCCATGAACAAGAAGCAAGGTGGGGAGAAAGGGATTTCTTTTGGTTTACACTTCCACATTGTAGTCCATTGAAGGAAGTAAGAACAGGACTTCAAACAGAAAAGAAAGCTGGAGGCAGGAGAGGCCATGGAGAGGTGCTTCTTATTAGCCTATTTCCATGGTTTGCTCATCCTGCTTTCTTACAGAACCAGGGCCAACAAACAAGTCAGTAATTAAGAAAACACCCTATATACTTGTCTGCAGCTGGTTCTCATGAAAACATTGTCTTAATTGAGGTTTCTTCCTCTCAAATGACTTTAGTTTTGTAAAGTTGATATAAAAATATCCAGCACAATTTGCTACCTTAAATTTGAATTTTAAGAATGCTTTACATATTCCACTTTATCCTAGGTCCCCGAGCTATATAGTCTCAGGTACTGAGTCACACAAATATATTTCATATGGATCCCGTATTCTAGCATAAGCCTTATGTTGAATCAGATGTACATTGGTTATTCCTGCAAGCTTTGTGCTGTATTTCGCTAGCATATCTTGCAGGGAGGACAATGTTGATCAAGATTGTTTGTAGCTGATTGGTGTCTATATTACTCTTTTTGTATTGTGCTGGACACTTCTGCAATAAGATACCAGCACATACAGTGAAAGTTCTGTGCATGCGCCAGCTCAACTTCTCCATGTTCAATGAGCTATGTAGGTGTTGTTTCCATGAAATCCCTACTGTAATATTTCAGGGAACTCTGCAGAGGAGGGTTTGGAAATGGTGTTAGAGCCAGAGGGGATGGAGGACACCAAGAAAGCAAGGTGATTTGAAGACACAGTTGATGTGTCTTTGACCTCACAGGGCTGAGTCAGCATGCACAGGGCCTGCATGTATCCCTGGGTATATATTACAACTTCCAGTTAGGGTTTTTTTTTTTATAGGATTCCTGGATACGTGTAAGAGTGGATATCTGTGCCTATATCTATTTCCCGTGCCTTTTCTTGGGTTCATTTCTTTTTGTTTGTTTGTTTGTTTGTTTTGCTCTATTCTGCTGTGTTAGCTTTGTTTTATTTTATTTTGCTGTGTCTGGTTGTTATCTCTTTGAAGCCTGTTCTTTTCAAATAAGAGACAGAAATGGGGTGGATTTGGATAGAAGCGGAGGTGGGGAGGAATAGGGATGAGTAGAGGAAAGGAAAACCATAATATGGATAGATTATCTATGAAAAATTTCTATTTTCAATAATATAAAAATAATAATTTAATTAATATTCAAAAAGAAAGAAAGAAGAAAATGTCATTTTACAAGATATTATTTTATCCTCACATTTTGGCTCACCTTTTCATCATAAACTATCTTTTACATGTGTGAATCTTCAGTTTAGTTTCTCAGTCCTTTTCTCAAACATTATGTCTCTGGTATTTTGTTTTAAAGGTTATCCACAAAGATGATATCTAGACTCTCTGCAGTTATTTCTCTTACGAGTTTTACAATTTTGCCTTTTATCTTCAGGTCTGTCAATCACTTTTGGTTAGGTTTTGGGAAAAGTGTTGAAGTCTTCACCTAGATTCCTTTTGTGTTTCTTTGGATGATCAGTTGCTCTATCTTTTCTGTTGAAAAGACTATTTTTCTTCCTTAGATTTCCTTTCTACCTTTGTCACATATGCCACATATTCTCTTGACTCCATTTGTAAGAGTGGTATCTGCTTTCCTTGTTCTGGTATTGTTTAGTCTGCATGCATATTTTTGTGAAGTACATCACAATAAATGTGGAAATAGGTTTCTGTTCCTCTGATTTTCTTCTCAATACCACGATGACTATTCTGAGTATGCAACATTTCCATATAAGTGTAGAGAGTTTAATGAGTCTTCAGCACAACTTGAGTGGGGATGCATTTGTATTACATTGAGTTCTAGATAGTAAGTTGGGAAAAAATGCCATATTCACAATAAAGACATAGAATGTACAAGGTCTCATTTATACATATTAATTACAGATATGTTTCTTAATTCTTTGGTCAACTTTGGCTCTATGAGTGGCAATACTAAACAAAATAAAATATTCAAAAGACCAAAAATCCACATTTTACTTTACTATATTTTTATGGAATTCATAAGAATGCATTTTACTTATTCTTATCTTATTCTAATAGACATATAGTTTCATCTTAAATTTAGGTGACCAGTCTATATTTAATAGCTACATATCAAGTAAAGCTCAAATGTACAGTCATTAGTTTGCATGTATATATTGGGTTTTCATTAATTTTGAGAAAAAATTATTTCATGTTTGATTCTCTAGGTATCTTTGACAAGAATTAATTATTATTCTCTATGGCAGCTTATTTCTTGGCATTTTCAATAAACCTTATGCCTTTGCTTATGAGAATACCACACATCAATTAATTTAGCTTTCTCAAATGTTCGTAAATTGGAAAGGACATGAATGCTGCAATATTTCAAGACTGCCTTTCACATTCTGTCATTCTCATTCCTACAAAATAGACATGTATGATGTGAATGGCAACCTGCCAAATCAATTTGCTTGCTTGGAGTAAATTGTCATTGTTACCAAATTAAGCTTGTCAGTCCATGAACACAGGATAGTTTTCCATCAATATAAATGTTCCTTAATTTGTTTAAATGTTGTCCCAAAGTTTTTGGTTGTGTATATCTTATACTTTTTGTTAAATTTACACCAATTTTTATATGGGTTTAGTGCTACTACTAAATGAGTTTTCTTAAATTCAAACGTGTATTTATTGTCTATTTTTCTTATTTGGAATACAATTTTATTACCTGTTATAAGATATGACTTCCTATTATTTTTTGAGTGTGATGTTAGTGGTACAAAGTGATGGAGAATGTCCTTCTGTGTATGT
The DNA here is from genome assembly GCF_003668045.3 of Cricetulus griseus. Classification (NCBI taxonomy): domain Eukaryota; kingdom Metazoa; phylum Chordata; class Mammalia; order Rodentia; family Cricetidae; genus Cricetulus; species Cricetulus griseus. Next base: position 354,953,217 of record NC_048595.1, on the reverse strand, counting down.
TTATCCTATTGGCTGTTGAATAAAGTACTGTTGGCCAAAGATTGGGTTTCTCTGTGTGGCTTTGGAGCCTATCCTGGCACTCCTTCTGGAGACCAGGAGATTATGGTTGATAATTAAGACTGAGTTAGCATATAAGAAATCCTAATAAAGGACACCAGCGATCTGCTCACTGGATCTGAACTTGGCAGTGGAATTGGACACAATGGACACTGCCAAGGCCCCTGTAACAGTGCCACCTCCATCCGAGAGAAGAGGACAGACGTCAGAGTATTGGATCTGTTTGCATCTACCAGAAAGGAACCTTGGTCCTATACCTACAAGGAGAGGAAGAGACTAGAAGAAAGTATCAGAATAGGACAAGGTAAAAGAACATTCAACAACAGAAAACCCAATATGATAGCAGCATAGACTAGGAACCATACACCAGCAAGACTTGAACATCACAATGCAGATGAACCAGAAGAGAATGACCTAAAAACATCTTCAGAAAAAATGATAAAGGACCTCAAAAAGGACCTTAAAGAGGACATGAGATAATCCCTTAAAGAAATGGAAGAAAACACAAACCAAAAAATACAAGATATCAACAAATCTCTCACGGAAAAAGTTCAAGGCCTAAAAACTGAAATAGAGACAATAAAGAAAGCACAATCTGAGGGAATGCTTGAAATAGAAAAGCTAGGTAAAAGATCAGGAACTATAGATGCAAGCATAACCAACAGAATACAAGAGGTGGAAGAGAGAATCTCAGGAGTTGAAGATACACTAGGAGAAATATACTCATCAACCAAAGAAAATCTTAAGTCCAACAAATCCCTCACACAAAATATCCAGGAAAAATGGGATACAATGAAAAGATCAAACCTAAGAATAATAGGTATAGAAGAATATGAAGATATCCAACTCAAAGGCACAGAAAACATATTCAACAAAATCATAGAAGAAAAAACATGCCTAAAGAAAGACATGCCAATGAAAATACAAGAAGCCTACAGAATACCAAATAGACTGAACCAAATAAAAGGGTCTCCCCACTACATAATTATCAAAACACCAAACATACAGAATAAAGAGAAAATATTAAGAGCAGCAAACGAAAAAGGTCAAGTAACCTATAAAGGCAAACCTATCAGAATTATACTTGACTTTTCCATGGAAACTCTGAAATTCAGAAGGTCCTGGATAGATATTCTACCTACACTAAGAGATGCCAGCCCAGACTACTATATCCAACAAAGCTTTCAAACAATATATATGGAGAAAACAATATATTCCATGACAAAACCAGATTCAAACAAAACATATCCACCAATCCAGCTCTACAGAAATTTCTGGAAGGAAAACAGCAAACCAAGGAAGTTAACTACAACCAGAAAATTATAGGCAATACATAACCACACTTTACCAAGAGCCAAAAGGAAAAAGGATAGAATCCCACACATAATCTAGCAACCATCACCAAATCAAAAACAAACAAAAATTAACAATCTATGGTCATTAATATCCATCAACATTAATGGTCTTAACTCCTATAAAAAGACACAGATTATCAGAATGGATAGGAAGACAGAATCCTTCCTTATATTGCATACAAGAAACACATCTCAACATCAAAGACAGGTTGTACCTAAGAATTAAAGTTTGGGGAAAGATTTTCCAATCAAATGAACCCAAGAAACAAGCAGAGGTAGCAATCCTAATATCAAAAAACTTGGAATTTAAACTAAAATCAATCAAAAGAGATGAAGGAGTTCACTTCCTACTCATCACAGGAGAAATCCATCAAGATGAAGTCTCAATTCTGAACATTTATGTCCAAAATACAAAGGCATCCATGTTTGTAAAAGAAACTGTACTAAAACTCACTCTCACCCCTGGACAGGAACACCAGACAGAAACTTAACAAAGAAACAAAGGAACTAATAGAAGTTATGGCACAATTGGACTTAACAGATATCTATAGAACATTCCATCCAAATACAAAATAACTTAACCTTCTCATCGCCACATGGAACCTTCTCTAAAATGGCAACATAGCAAACCTCAACAGGTACAAAAAATTTGAAATAACCCCCTCTATCTTATCAGACCACCATGATTTAAAGTTAGAATTCAACAACAACACAAAATACAGAAAATCTACAAACTCATGGAAATTAAGTAACACCCAATTGCCCAACTCCTGGGTACAGGAAGAAATAAAAAAAGAAATTAAAGATTTCCTAAAATTTAATGAGAATGTGCACACAACATATCCAAACCTATGGGACACTCTGAAAGCAGTGCTAACAGGAAAGTGCCCACATGAAGAAACAGGAGAATAATCACACTAGAGGATTAACAGCACAACTGAAAGCTTTAGAAAACAAAGAAGCCAATACACTCTGGAGGAGCAGATGCCAGGAAATAACCAAATTGAGGGCTGAAATCAATAAATTGGAAACTAGGAGAAAAATACAAAAATCAATATAATGAAGAGTTGGTACTTCAAGAAAATCAACAAGATAGACAAACCTTATCCAACCCTACCAAACAGCAGAGAGTGAACATACAAGTTAGTAAAATCAGGAATGAAAAGGGGGGCATAACAACAGACACAGAGGAAATCCAGAGAATCATTAGGTCATACTTCAAAAACCTATACTCCTCAAAATTCAAAAACATAAAGGAAATGGACAATTTTCTGGACAGATTTCACTTGCCAAAATTAAATCAAGGAAAGATAAGCAACGAAAATAGACCTATAACCCCTAAGGAAATTGAAGCATTCATCTGAAGTCTCCCAACCACAAAAAGCCCAGGGCCAGATGACTTCAGTGGAGAATTCTACCAGAAATTCAAGGTACAGATAATATCAATTCTCCTCACAGTATTCCACACAATAGAAGCAGAAGGTTCATTGCCAAACTCTTTAAGTGAGGCTTCAATTAATTTGATACCCAAGCCACATAAAGACACAACTAAGAAAAAGAACTATAGGCCAATATCCCTCATGAACATTGATGCAAAAATTCTCAATAAAATATTGGCAAATCGAATCCAAGAACACATCAGAAAAATCATCCACCACGATCAAGTAGGCTTCATCCCAAGGATGCAAGGATTTTCAACATATGAAAATCCATCAATATAATCCACCATATCATCTCACTAAATGCTGAAAAAGCCTTTGACAAAATACAACACCGCTTCATGATAAATGTTTTGGAGAAATCAGGGATAACAGGAACATACCTCAACATAATAAAAGCAATATACAGCAAGGCAACAGCCACCATCAAATTAAATGGAGAGAAACTCAGTGCAATTCCTCTAAAATCAGAGACAAGACAATGCTGTCCACTCTCTACATACCTCTTCAATATTGTCCTTGATGTTCTAGCTAGAGCAATAAAACAACAAAAGGAGATCAAGGGAAAGGAAGAAGTCAAACTCTCACTATTTGCAGATGATATGATAGTCTACATAAATGACATGAACAACTCTACTATGGAACTCTTACAGCTGATAAACACCTGTAGCTCTACTATTTACTGATGACACATTGGTGGAGAAAGAAATCAGAGAAACATCACCCTTTACAATTGCCACAAACAACATAAAATACCTTGGGGTAACACTAACCAAAAAAGTGAAAGACATGTACCATAAGAATTTTGAGTCACTAAAGAAAGAAATTAAAGAAGATACCAGAAAATGGAAAGATCTCCAATACTCCTGGATAGGTAGGATCAACATAGGAAAAATGGCAATCTTGCCAAAAGCAATCTACAGATTCGGTTCAATCCCCATCAGAAATGCCAACACAATTCTTCACAGACCTTGAAAGAACAATTCTCATCTTTATATGGAGAAACAAAAGACCCAGGATAGCCAAAACATCCCTGTACAAACAGGAACTTCTGGAGGCGTCACCATCCTTGACTTCAAGCTCTATTACAGAGGTATAGTCCTGAAAGCAACTTGGTATTGGCATAAAAATAGACAAGTAGACCAATGGAATAGAGTTGAAAACCCTGATATTAACCCACACCCCTATGAACATCTGATTTTTGACAAACAATCCAAATTTATACACTGGAACAAAGAGAATATCTTCATCAAATGGTGCTGGCATAACTGGATGCAGACAAGTAGAAGAGATAGACCCAAGACTTTCACCCTGCACAAAACCATGTAGAAGACTGCAGTTAGACCCAAGCCTCACACAAGCTTAAGTCAAAATGGATCAAAGACCTCAACATAAACCCAGCCAAACTGAACCTATTAGAAGATAAAGTGGGAAATACCCTTGAATTAATTGATACAGGAAACTGATTCCTGATTCCTGAACATAACACCAGTAGCACAAACACTGAGATCAATAATTGATAAATGGATCCTCCTTAAACTGAGAAGCTTCTATAAGACAAAGGACACAGTCAGCAAGACTACATGGCAGCTCACAGACTGGGAAAAGATATTCACCAGCTCCACATCTGACAGAGGGCTGATCTCCAAAATATACAAAGAACTCAGGAAGCTATTCTCAAAAACACCAAACAATCCAATTAAAACGTGGGGTACAGAACTAAATAGACAATTCTCAATAGAGGAATCTAAAATGTTTGAAAGACATATAAGAAATTGTTCAACATCCTTAGGCATCAGGGAAATGCAAATCAAAAACAACTCTGAGATACCATCTTACTCTTGTTCGAATGGCTAAAATCAAAACTACCAATGACAGTTTATGTTGGAGAGGATGTGGAGAAAGGGGAAAACTTTTCCACTGCTGGTGGGAGTGCCAACTTGTATAGTCTCTTTGGAAATCAGTATGGCGACTCGTCAAGAAAATGGGAATCAGTCCACCATAAGATCCAGCAATTTAAGTCCTAGGCATATACGCAAAAGATGCACATTCCTACAACAAGGACATCTGTTCTATGATGTTCTTAGCAGCACTATTTGTAATAGTCAGAAACTGGAAGCAGCCTACATGCCTCTCTACCAAAGAATGGATAGAGAAAATGTGGCACATTTACAGAATTGAGTACTACTCAGTGGAAAAAAAATAAAAAAACAATGGAATCTTGAAATTTGCAGGAAAATGGATGGAACTAGAAGAAACTATTCTGAGGGAGGTAACCCAATCACAAAAAGACAAACATGATAATATATACTCACTCATATGTGGATTTTAGACGTAAAGGATTACCAGCCTACAAAACACAATGCCAGAGAAACTAGTAAACAAGGAGGACCCTGAAAGAGACAAACTTTGTCCCCTTGAGAAGCGGGAAGGGTCACAATCCCCTGAGCAAATTGAGAGCATCGGAAGAGGGAGCTAAGAGAATGAGAAGGGAAGAAGAGGAAGGATGCAGAGGTGATGAGGGAGCAGAAAGTTTGAGTCATGTAAAGGATAGAGAAAGGGTATGTGATAGGTAGGGTTTTAGTTGCAGGGGTGGTAGGGGAGGAAAGGAGGGCGAAGGGAACTGGTATTGTCATGCAAATCAATCTTGTTACTAATGCAAATAAAATGATAAATAAAAGAAATCCTAGTCAATTGGCCAGCAGCATTGTAAACTAATATAAGACTCTGTATGTAATTCTGGGCACCCACATGTCAGCAGGGCTAGGGCAGATGGAGTAAATTCTTATAACAATAAAGACCTGAGAGTAGTAGCCCCCTTTCCCCCTCCTACTTGACATTGCTCTTCATGCCACTGCCCATTTTCAAAGTGGTGAGAGAGAAGGCAACAGCATTGAAATGTGAGGATGAAGGGAAAAGAAACAGTTGAGAGCCATATGACAAGATAAACCAGATGGCTTTATTCTTCAAGTTCTTAGCCAGATATTAACTAACTAGAACTTTCATCATTGTTCATGCTAGAGTAAGTTTAAGCTAAAACAATTACGTTTTCTGAATAACATTACTTTATACACAGTCTGTTTTTTTTCCCATGTCAGTAGACTTAGGGCTGGAAATTCACCTAGAAGCCTTCCCACTGTTTCCAAAGCTGGCAGACCCCTGGAGGACAAGCACAGTTCTGCCCCAGATCACTAGGAAGCAGGGTTCTGCCCAATGCAATGATAAACTGATCAGATAAGAAGGCCTACATATGGTGCTGGTGCTGGGAAGGTGGGCACTATTTTGATGAGGAAATGTATGGTATAGAATAGGCAACAACAGGCTAACCAAGGGGAGTCCCAGTCAGGACCTAGCATCAATAGTGTAGCAGAAATCAGAGACCTTGATCCAGACCAATGACTCTTTGCAATGAACACTTGCAAGTAAAGATATATGGGTAAAGAGGTTTACTATGTGATTCAATGCTCCACTGGTAACAAATACATGCATATTGTTACCTGATGATCTGGTATTTTATGTATTTGTTAGATATATATCTCCTTTGCTTGGTATGTGGAAAATGATGAAAAACTACCACCTGCAGTTTTGTGACTCTTATGCAAAAAAAAGAAGGAAAAAAGGAAGTATAGACAGTGGTTTGGATGAAAACAATCCCTATTCACTCATATATTTAAATATTGGCCCAGTTGGTCAAATTGCTTGGGAAGGATGAAGAATGTACTTGTAAGAGTAATGACACTGGATGCAATCTTTGAGGTTTCAAAAGCCCACTTCAGTCTCAGTTAGCTCTCTCTACTTTATGATTTTCTCCAAAGATGAAAGCTCTCATTTCTCAGACATTCTTTCCTGTCAGCTGCCGAGGTTCCTGTTATTTTAGGTCACAGATTTTAATCATTTGAAAACTTAAGCCCCAAGTAAACCCTCTTGTGTCTTCTCATAGCAATTAAAATGTTTCACTAAAAACAAATGAGTTTGAATACTTGGTCACCAGGTGGTGAAACTCTTTGGGAGGGATTATTAGGTGTGTTCTTGCAGGAGGAGTTTCATCACCGAGAGCACACCGAGTCCACACTGGTTAGGTTCTAGGCATCATGGTTGTGTCATAAGATTTAAGGTATCACATGCTGTTCCTATGCCATGCCTGTGTTACTGCTGGATGCTCCCTACCATGATGGTCAAAGCCCACTGAAAGTATAAACCACTAATAAGCACTTTTTCTTTAAATTACCTTTATCATGGTTTCATATGACAGTGATGTAAAAGTCACTAGGCAGCATACAAGATGCCAAGATTCCTGTTCAGGCTTCTGTTCCATGAAAAGCTTTCATGGACTCTGGAGCCAAGAAATGCAAATGGGCTTTTAATGATGATGATGACAATATATGCGGTTTCATGTATAAACAGAAAAGAAAGTTTCTATACATTAGAAAAAGCTCATCTAAACACGTAAAAATCAGTATGATTAATACCATTAATTAATTAATATCAACTGCTCTTTGAGGAGCATATGGTAACATTGTTCACTTGTGTGGTGATACCCAGGGTTTATTGCTTTACTGGGTTAAGCACAGTGGAGAAGAAATTTCTGATAGACTACAATGACAAAAGCAATTGCTGAGGAATTCTGTGTATTGTGTCAGGGATTAAAGTTAGGATGAAGCTGCTACCTTCTATGAGTAAGTACTCTGAGATCTTATGTGAAGGAATTCAGTCACATAGCAACAGGAAAAAAGAGAGTATACCAATATGGTCTCAAATACACATTTCATCTTCTCTATTACAAACAGAATAAAGCACACCACAACTTACAAGTGTATGCCATACTTTCAATATGTTTGAATTGCTGAATCATGTAAAGACAAAGATGATCCTCTGAGTGGTACAAAGAGAAAAATGGTGATACATAGATATTCTTTTTTTTATTTGATTCTTTTATTAGTTCAATTTAGGAACAAGCTTGCTTCACATGTCAATGCCTACTCCCTCTCCCTCCCCTCCCCCCCAACATCCCACCTGCCCCTAGCCATCCCCCCTCCACTCCCCAGGCAGGGTAAGGCCCTCAAAAGTGGCTCCCCAAAGTCTACCACATCATCCTGGGCCAGGCCTAGGGCATTCCCCATGTGTCCAGGCCAAGAGAGCATCCCTTCACATGGGATGGGCTCTCAAAATCCCTTCTTTTTTTTAAGACCTTACATGTTTAATATAGTGCGTTACCTCTGTACAAATGGAAAAAAAAATTAAGTTCAACATTTCTAGACCAATATGGCTGTTAATTTTTGTACAATGCCAACTCAACACAGTAAACTGGGATACTTTTTTCCAAAGTTGACAATACGGCTAAAGTCATAGAAATTCTTTATAAGATGAATATCAGTGATTGTCAGGAAGTTTACTTCTTTACTCTTTTACAATCCCAGTGATATAAGCTATAAGTGAAATTATGTCAGTCATAAAGAAAAAAATGAAACATTATTTTCACACAAATGACCTTTGAGTAATTTATTTAACCTCATTTTTCTTGACAAAGATTCAATGACTGTTACTTACCAATAAAATTACAAAACTTTTGAAAGTGATTTAAAGATTACAGCTGAGATTGTTAATAAAATCATACCATTCCAATAGTAATGGAACCCAGAGAGATAAATGCAAACCATGTTATTCTCTGTATGATTACTACTAATATTGGAGACATGAAAGGTAGTGTAATTAGAGAAAAAGAGAAAAAAGAACCACCTAGAGTGGATTGGGGTAAAGGTCTCACTCAAAGGATGGATCTGTTAATGGCATTGAGAGATTTCAAAGACTGTATTCTAGCAGCAACTTACCTTTGATTTACTTCAAATTAACAGAAATCTCCTTTCCTCATTTGTAACTTCAACATAAATATTATGATATTTTAGACATAGGTTATTAAATGGTAACTTCAGTACAAAGCATAGACTGCCTCACTGCAATTGGTCATGAGGTCCCTACCTGCTTTATGATGACACTGCCCATGGCTACCAACCATAGCTGTAGTAAGACCTTAGCAGTAAAGACACCACACAATATGGCCATATGACATAGAACAGCATATCCCAAGTCAACCATGGTGTTGGTCTCTTTTGTTAGATTTACAGAAATGATAAAATCATCTGAAATATGTAAAACTCTTGTCACAAATATGGCCAAAGACAAATATCAGCATTATTTTTCAAGTGGTTATATTTACAAAGGAGCAAATTATTTCAGTTTAGTGCCTCTTCCTAGATATATATCTGAACTTTTAGTTAAGTCTTGTAGAAGCATTTGGAAAGTTGGCTCCACACTATAAAATACAAGTGTGTGAAGTGTGTGTGTGTGTGTGTGTGTGTGTATGTGTGTGTGTGTGTGTGTGTGTGTGTGTGTTTGTGAACAACAAATTCTCTATAGCATTTATTGGAGTCATTTGTATTAATGTAGATGCTCAATTAAAATAAAATAGGTATATATTATATTTTGTACTGTATCTAAAGGAAAACTGCATAAATTCTCACTCATCTTGAATTTCATAGTCAGCAGTGAAAATAGTATAAACAAAAAAGCACTGTGAAGACAATACTCACATAAGAATATTGAAATGTTAATGCAAATATTTTTAAATCTGAAAGATGATTTTAAAAAACAGTAAGTCAGAAGGTGTAGGAATCACAATATAAAACCTGTACAAGATGAAAGTTGCAACTTCCAGAATGTAATTCAAATGTGTGGGAAATTGGGGTTGGAAGCTTTCTATGCACTAGAAGCAGTATAATGACTATCCTGGGATACTGATGAAGCTAGTCTCCCATGTTTAAAGTTGTATTTTAAAAAATCTTGTGTTTCTTTTTTTTTAAAGAAGCAGCTTTGTAAGTTAATAAAATAATTGGACAGGGCACATTCTATCCACAGTAATTTCAAGTGCACACTCTGGAGATGCTGTTTGAATAAATTTGTTTCTTAAATTGCTTTTTTCTGAAGTACAAGAAAGGTAATTGCTAAGAATCCCCCTAAAAATTAGCCTGTCTATGAACTACAGCAAACTTAAGAAGAATGTTAATAGTTCCTTTAAAATTTAAAATAAATTTTCAGAAGTTGCATTTCTCATATTCCTGGATACCAGTAAGCTACTCAATAAACAAACATGAATATAATGACATGCCATTGTGAGTATTAAAACAGTCATTCAATCTATTTTAATTCCATAAGATTTTTATAACAATGGAACAAAAAAGAAAATTTTCATGAAAAACTATATAAATTGAATCTTATGTAATTAAAATATTTTTATTGGGGAGATTTTCCTTCTCTATATTGTTTGAGAATATTTTACTTTGTCTGAACATACAAAACTAAATGATGTCATCACATATATAAATAGGCATATTCCAGTAGACAAGTAAATTTGCAATATCATTCCTATTAAATTTATATTAATTGCATTTTTTCACACTAAATAATGTCTCAAAAATTAGCTTCTCCTATCAAGAATAAAATAGTTGTAAGTGACGTTGGTGTGCTTTTAAGTTCTTTGCTAGTAGAAAGCAAAATCTATTATTCTACTTCCAACCTGAGAATACATAGTTCATTTAGACATGGAAATATGGATCATCTGCATCAACATTCTACACTGAGTGAGTACAGGTGTATTTTTCTTTTTTTTCCAAACTCTTATTCCCAATTTTATATACATTCAGAAAATTTATGTAAGGCCTTCTCCACGATGAGGAACTCATATCTAATATCTTTAACTGTGCCAAACACTGGTAGTTGGCTGTTATATGTCCTAGGGGAAAAATCTAATACTATTATTCAGGTAAATATGCATAATAGTAAACTGCACATGCATTTCTTACCTTCATATCCATTTATTATTATGTCTCTCAACCTCCATCAGGGAAGCTTTTATTTTTGCATAGAGACTGATTAAGGCATAATCCTCCACCTGGTGAACATCTAGACATTAAGGGTTTATTGAATGATGGATGATTTTATATATATATATATATATATATATATATATATATATATATATATATATATATATATTCCCATTTCCATCCACAAGGCTAAGGGTCATTATGGGAAAGGAGGTGGAAATGGTAAGAGCCAGAGATAGCAGACATCTGCATCAAAATAGTGTTTGCTGGAAATGATGGTGGCATTATACACATGAACCCATGGGGGCTGTGACTTTATCCTCAGTACCTATACAAGACCAATATGCCAAATTCCTAGGATGGTGCAGGTGATGGGAGACACTCAGGAAGTTTCTGCCTTAGGTGAGGAGCTATTGGCAATTAGTGAGCATTAGAGCAGGGAGAGAGGCAATGTTTGTCATGGCTGTAACTCTGATAGGCTACCCATGCTTTAGCAAATGGCCTCCTCCATACATGATGACAACAGTAAGAGAATGTAACTAGCTTATAAAAAAAGAGAATGGGAAGTGGTGTAGTAAGGGCATGTCACTTAGTCAATATATGCATATGTGAAATTCTCAAATAATAAATTTAAAATTTTTAAAATAGAATTTTAATTTAATTACTAAAGCCACCAATACACTTGTTACATAATAATATACATTATTAGTCTTTTCTGCATTTGTCCTTGGGTCAAATTATGAGAAAACTATTTTGAAATGTCATGTGCTGGTTTTCAGCTATGTTCCTCGCCCTATGTTCTGAAAGTTTTTTTGTCCTGAAAATATAAGGAAAGCACTGGGAAGATGGCTCAAAAGGAGTAAACAAAATAGTAGTTATTAATGAATACACATACAATACTGTTTTAATACACCAATTTTTATTTTAAAATATGTCTCTCTAGAAGGAAGAGAGAAATTGGAGAATATTATATCATTTTAATCTATCTATTTCTCATGTTATTCAACAAACAACAAAACAATGTAAAATTAAGAGGAAAAATGTTTTCATTAGGTAGCCAATAGATAAATAAATTTAGATTGCAATACATGGACTGTCTTGCCTTTGATTAATAAAACAATTTTGTGAAATCCATTTCCCTTATTTTTATATAACACTATAAGCAGGAAAGCCTGGGAGTGCATCTTAGAAGAAAAATAAATTATCAATTGTTGTAAGGAACTTGATCCCATTCCAATTATAAGCATGGACCTAGTTTTAAAAGTCACATGAATTTGAATGAATAATCAAGACTGCGTTGTGGATCTTGGTTCCCTTTGAATTGCTTAGAGTAAGAAGGTTTTCCATGTGTTTCAAAACAAAAGCAAGAATGTTTCTGCCTTGCCATTGTTTTCTTTTTCTTTAACTTTATCCATCAATTTCCATTTTGCTTGTTCTCTGGTGCTTTGCTAAAACGTTAATTGTCTGTCTTTAGCTCCCTTGATTTATGCAGTATACATTTTTGTAGAAAATTTAGCATATAGTATAGAACCTACAAATTAAGTCTTCTAGAAATATCATTTAGTTACCAAAGTGAGTAACAAAAGAATATTTTATATATAATTATAAATCTTGTTTCTATTTATTTGTTAAAATGAAATGGCATACAAAATGTATATAAAGGCAATATTTTGCCAAGTACATCAATGTATTGGCATATAATAACATTTCACTAGACACAAGACAAATTTAAGTTCAAAACACTAATGAGAATAAATAAAACTATCCTAGTGTACAGATATGTATGTTGGTACTTGTATCAGATAAGCATATGGAAAAAATAAGCTCACCTGAAATATCAGAATAAAAGTTAATTTTTCCAAATTCATTTTTGTTTACTTTCTTGAATAAGGACAACTTTATAAATATTAATTCATTTTATTGTATTGTATGAGTGATTTAGCAACATATGTGAGTGTATGTGTATTATTTGGATATTATTGATCCCAAAAGAATGGTCACAATTACAATACTATTTCAGTTGATATATGTTAATTTCTTCCAAACTGCCTGTCAAGGAGCACCATATTTTTGACTCTCAAATTCAACTAGAGCTTCATGTTTTCTAATTTCACTACTATTATTCTGATATAATTCTAAAGTTGTCACAATACTACTAGTGTGGAATTGTTTTTATCCTTGTTATCTCAGTCAAAAGTGAAATATGATGTTTTTAAAACTGACAAAACTGTTGAAAATGTAGAATAAGAAGTATGAAATAAAAATGTATGCACAGAAGTGAGAACACCCTTGCTAACTAACATGGGGTTCACTGCTTTTTCTAGTTGGAACCATGCCTCAGTAGGTACTTGTGTCTTGCTGAATTGGACATTACACCCCTTACTGTTGATTCTGTTATCCAAACTCTCTAAATGTCATGATGTTTTTGCTTCAATGTCTAGATATTGGGAGGGAAGAAAGGCATGGCCAGGAGGTTCAGGTTTTGTGTTGCCAAAGAGAAGGGATTATCCACTTTTGTTCAGGTTCCATAACAGATGGTTCAGTTGGCTTCCACCTATCTTAAGATTTCTTGATACGAAAAGGGTGGCCAAGACAATTAACTTTAATTTTAATTAAAGTAAACTATGAAAATTAAATTTCCACTGTGTATAAATTTCACAGTTTATGCTATTTCATAACATCAGTCAAAAGAGAGTAACCCACTCTAAGACATCAGAGAAAGTTTCAAACATCACAGTTAATAAAGGATATCAAATTAGCAAGATATCTTGGGACATACTTTTGGGCTGCAATGAAATTAATCAGTGAACAATTTACGATGGTTAACCTATAAAGATGACATGCCCACCAGTTTCAGTGTATTACACAGGCTATCATGAAGCATTAAGGCTGGGGAAAATGATGCTTATTTTCAACAGTCTGATAAAATCAGAGAACTTTATTCCAAAACCTCTGTTGCATTATGGCGCAAAGACACTTTAGTTCTGTAATAGTACCCTTGGGCTTCTTTTTACACCCTTTTCTAGGAAAACACAAAGTTCAACTTGTTAAGAGAGAAGCGTCTTGTCCATCTACACTCTGTTCTAGGAGATGGCATCTTTAATTCAGAAGCTGACCTAATGTAAATTTCCTTTTATAAAACTCTTTAATTTATAACTATATGTATCTTCATCATGCAGGTAATATTGTGCAGTGGACATAGGTTAGAAACATAAAAGTCAATTATATGAAATGCAGAACTTGATCCATTTTAAGCCACAGGTAATTATGAAGAGAAAAACAAAGATTTTAAAGGTCAAGGAAATTTCCATCTGCTTAACAACCTGACCATCTGTGAAAGATAATTCAAGGCCAGTTAAGATCGCAGAGGATTCTAACTGTTACCCAGCAAGATTCATTCTGTGTCTGAACTCCAAATATAAGACACCAAATAACTGAGCATTCCTGTTTTAATCAACTTACATTTGCTAATTAGATGTAGTAGCCAGGTTCTCATAATTAAATTGATATAAAGGTACTAAAATTAAAAGAAAAACTCATATTCTTATTTTGCTGTAAATGGAATAAAATTCTATTATTGCTGGCATTTTGATGAAAGTGAACATTTAAAAAATGATATGTTTCACACATATAGTGAAATTTTAAAATTTATATTATTATAACTATTTAAAATATTTACTATATCCATAAAGAACTCTCCTGTAGTCATTATCCAAAGAACAAAATTTAAACTTCACTTTCATTCTTTTTGAGTGTTTCATAAAACAGTAGTGTTTAAATAACTCAAAAAAATACAGATGTAAATACAATGGCATGTGCATCTTTGATTTTTGATGGCTGGGGTTGAATTATGAGTTATTTTGAAACAGGATTGAGATTTATTAATCAAAACCAGGGTATATTTTTCAACTAACTCTCACTGTTTCATCCTTTAATGGCTTAATTAAAAATACCTTTCCATTCTCTAATTATGTATTTTATGGAATAGTACTTGTTCATTTGAATGGTAGACATTTTCTCAACAAAATTAATTTAATGAATTTGTTTTATAATTGCATGAGTTATAGGTGAATCTTCTCAATGTAAAATCTCATCATCAGATATTGCCCTTCAATGGCAAGGATCTAGTATTGTTTCAGTGTCAGTTGCAGTACTAGGTACTGAGATAGTAGACATGAATAAAATATTAGATTTATGTTACTGACTTGCACTTTAAACAAGCAATTTAAAAATGCAATTAATGAATTTATGTTTAGAGAAACCCAGAATTTTTTAAGCTTCATGCTTCATAATCCAGGAATAAGACATCAGTTTATATATTCTGATCACTCATATATTATTCCATTGATTGTCAATACATGTATCAATATTTCCTTCAAAACAAGATGTTGTTACACTTTTTCAGAAATTTTCAAGGATTATCTAATCAGGCCTTTGCATTTTCATAATCTTCAGATTTCCCATCTGAAGTTGAATTTTGTATATATGACAGACACATTTTTTAATTGAATCCTTTTTCATTTTCCATGCTTCTTTTGTAGTTCCAGTTTTCAATTAGCCTTTTTTTCCTCAGTGACCTGACAACCAAGTTCTGCCACTTCCTTAAATTGCCTATTGAGAAGATGATTATTCGGCTCTATTCCTTCATCCAGCGTCAATGTCACTGTATTAACTACAGTATCACAATAGCAGCTTGTACCTTTTCCCTTTCAGAACTGACCTGGTTACACAGCATTTCATATTCTTGAGAACTTTTTGAGCAAGAACCTTGAATGACACTACAATGTAGGAACTGTATGCACTACATTGACTCCATTAATACAGGGAAAACCTTCATTTTCAATTATTTATCATAGTGTTTATAATATTCACTCTAATACAAATGAAATGAGTTAAGAAAATATGATCAGTTATTTTAATCTTAATTTATATTGCTTATGCTAAGTTTGTGGTAGTCAATAAATGCTAAATTTGTAGGTACATATTCAGACATGGAAAATTTCAGTACACTAGATTTTTATAAAGACTGAGGATAATATTTTACATGACACCAGTTTTACATACCTCCACAAAAGTTTCAAATATATATTTGCAATTCACTGATATATTTATGTTAATTACATCATTTATTTATTAAGGAAAATTTACAGATATAGTATTATGTATTCAATGTCTTGATAAACATATTGTAAAACATTATTAAGCCCATTTTTTATTTTCAAAGTATTTTGTAATTATACTCATCATTTAATTAAAATAGAACTATGTAGAAACATGCATTAGGAAAAGAGATACTGGTGAGATGGCCCTTGTCTGTGTTTCATGAAGGAGTTTGTATGAGTTGTGTGTGCTTTTGTGGACAAGTGAATTTAGATTACAAAGTGGGTTTTATTTCAAATACTGAAAAAAAATCCCAAGAAGAATTTATCATGGGAGAGAATAGAGGGAAGAAAAGAGAGAGAGAGGGAGGGAGAGAGAGAGAGAGAGAGAGAGAGAGAGAGAGAGAGAGAGAGAGAGAGGGAGGAGGGACAAGAGACGCCTTGAGTCAGCTTTCCCTCACTGCTCTACTCTCTTCATGTTGGCCTGACCTACTACAGTTTTTGCAATTCCCCAAAGTTTGACCAGATGTGAATGGATTATTGGATTAATCTGTTTATCAGATTACAGCTATCATCATCCAGTCACCTCAGAACACAACCACATTAAAGCCCAAGCCTTCAATCTGAGCAATCTGAGCAGCATACCAGATCCACATTTATAGCAAGAAGTTATATATGGAGAAATATGAAGCAATAAAATCCTCATAAAGAAAAGTTGTTCAGGAAATGCATATCATTTGGCAAGTATGTGTGGAAATAAGTTATCTTTGAAAGAAAGTTATTTCAGGAAAAATTAATTGTGCTTGGGAATGCATAGAAATATGTTTTTATTTACATTATTATAATAGCTTCAGGAGTTAGATGGAGAAATATAAGTATTCTATAAATGACAGTCTCAAGGCTTTTAGGGAAAAAATATCAACTGACAAAGCACGTTTATGACCTAGAAATGACACTGCCACAATTGATTAAGTCTTACAAGTGAGGCCTGCCCATGCCTGTAATTTGAAACTTGCCTGAGCATCAGATACCTTTTATGTGTGTAGAATAGACAGGAAAGTAATTGGTTCTCCTTATAGCAAATGCAAGTTCAGCATTTTGAGTATTTTTCCTTTTCCTAACTGATGTATATTTTATCTCTGCTCAGCTGACACAAATGAAAAAGAGCCAGGGTTGGACACAGCATTTATTCTCAGATTCATTAGCAAACTGATGGGTAGAATAGAAAATCTTTCTACCCTAGTATCTATTTCAAAACAAAACAAAAACCCTCAAATGAGATGAAACAGAAACACTCTGGAAACATGTAAAGCAGCAAACAGTAAGTACTCTATTAAGAAATAGTCTTTCCAGTATTAATTCAAGGTTTAAAGCAAAATAATGTGTTTCTCTCAAGATTTAAGAAATGTCTTGGGAAATTTTGAATATACTAGGGAATGTGTTAGGAAATAGGTCTAGGACATACCCCCAGAAGTCCCATTCTAATTGGTATGTTATAGTGATGGGTATTGAATTTCAAAGGGTTGCCAATGCATTCCCCATGTGTAGAGAGCATGGGACCACTGGTCTAATATATCCCCCACTGCTCTGACTTAATTTGGGAAGTCATTAATTTCCTTGGGCCAACAGAGTCAGTGGTATATTATCTAAACCCACATGACTAATCTCTGATAATGAATAAGTAAAAGACTTATTTACCTTAGGATTTTAAATTTGAGATTCATATTCAAATGGGAAGACACTCTAGACCCCTGCTATAAAAGCAATCAAATGATAATCTGTCTTCTACACTCCCTGAGTGCTACCTACCATCAGACATTCAGATATGCTTTGATAACAAAGGCAAGGAGAAAGCCATAGATGACCTGGAAAACCATTATCAGAAACAAGCCATACCTAGGGTATTTAATGTCTGATGGGTGTCATTTACTTTTTCCTTCTGGGCAAATGTAGAATGTGGAAGAAAAACCACTATTCTCTTAATTATGTGTAGGTACCATTAACCCCTTAGTTGGTACTGCAATCATCAGACAAATATATTTCTAATACATATATAGCCATAGATTATCTCAACCCACAAGTCTAATCTCTGATAATAAATAAGCAAAATATTTATAGTAAGACCTCAAATTCTGAGCACTGAAAAAGGAAAATGATATACACTGAGTTTAGTGATATGATATTTAATGCTTTGTGTCTACATGACAGAATCTGGAATCACCTGGAAGGTGGGCATTCTTATAGGAGATCATTTTAGCTCAGCGCATTGAGCTGTGTAGACCACTTGGTACCTGGGATCTTAGAAAGTATAGGCATAGAATCAGAACTTAGTGGTAGCATTCATTCACAATCCTCTTGGTTCCCAATTTTGGATGTGACAGATCAGCTTCTTCAGTCTCTCTGCTGCTGTCACACACATACCATTGTGAACTGTTCTGGTGAGAGGAAATAAACTCCTCCTTCTGTGAGCAGCTTTGCTTACCTATTTTATCAATGCAAAAGAAAAAGGAACAAACACACCAGTGTAATGTGAGTTCATAGTAAAAGTCAAGGTGCATTTTTTTGTTTAATATAGCAGCATTTATTTTTTATTAGAAACAAGCTTCTTTTACATGCCAATACCATTTCCTTATCCCTCCCATCCTCCCCTGCTCCCTCCATTCCAACCCTTTTCTGCTCCCCAGGAAGGGCAAGACCTTCCATGGGGGATCTTCAAAGTCTGTCATATCATTTGGAGCAGGGAATAGACCCTCCCCTGTGTGTCTAGGCTGAGAGAGTATCCCTCCGTGTGGAGAGGGTTCCCAAAGTCCATTCGTGTACTAGGGATAAATATTGATCCACTACCAGAGGCTCCAAAGATTGCCCAGACCTCCAAACTGACATTCTTTGCTCAGTGGGTCTGGAATAGTCCTATACTAGTTTCCCAGCTATCAGTCTTTGGTTCATGAGCAACCACTTGTCCAGGTCTGCTGTCCCTGTGGGTTTCTCCAGTCTGGCTCTGACTCCTTTGCTCATCACTCCTCCCTCTGTGCAACTGGAATCCAGAGTTCAGCTCATTGTTTAGCTGTGGGTGTCTGCTTCCGCTTCCATCAGCTACTGCATGAAAGTTGTTCTAAGATGATATATAAGATAGTCATCAATCTCATTATCAGAGAAGGACATATAAAGTAGCTCTCAACCACTGGTTAGATTGTTAGTTGGGGTCAAACTCATAGATCTCTGCATATTTCCCTAGTGCCAGAATTCTCTTTTTTAAAATAAAAGAAAGTGAAAGCAAATGGCAGGAATATCACTGTCTAAATTTAAGACAAATTATTAAAATGGAAGTTAATCAATGACGGATCCCTTATAACAAAATGTGATGTGTTAGAAGCCACAGTTAATATGCAAAAAGCATGTAAGACACTACAAAAAGTGTCTATTTTCATTTTCTGTATTCATATTGTAGTTAGTCATTATAGTCTTGTCACTCTACACAATAAAAGTATTCAGGCAACAAGCCAGTATGCAAATTTTTTCCCATTTGTGAATTAACCATGAAAAGCTATGCACATTCTTCCAGAATGATCCTACATTTTAGTTTCTAGATATGATTAGTTCTTGCCATTATCCATACAAGAAAAAAACATTTTTGACTATAGAGTGTGTCAACTTTGAGCTTTGGTTATATTGTTTGGAAGTAAATTTTCTTCACATCTATAGTAATAAGAATGAGAATGCATGTTTTTGTTTAACATTATATTTGGATCCATGATGCATAGTGTTCTATGTAATGTCCAAGGAAAAACATCATTGTTTATCACTAACCAATAGAGTTTTGGCAAGATCTTTAATTACTGGTAAGGTGTCATATTTTATCTCTAAGTTAGAAACTATGTATAAGAAGTTGCCTGATACTCTACTCTGTAAGGTGGAATTATACGTGTAATTCCTGTGTTATTGGGAAATGTAAGGTAGCATTTGTTCATCCCACACCACAAAAATGATTCTACTTCAGTTTGATCAGTCTATGAGACAACTGTTTTTACAACAGAAAGTGGGGGTCACTCATGGTAGCCTCATCTCTAGAATACAGCAGTGCACACAGCTTCATAACAGAGTCCACTCTCCCTCAACAACAGACTGATTACATAACCTCAGGAAAGAGCCTCCTGAGTGCTTCAACCTCCAAAGATTCATGACTTTTGTGAAAAACTTAAACTTTCTGAGCTTGGGAAATTTCATTTCAATTTATAGGAAATAGCTACATAACCCTAACACACAAAGTGTTGCAAATATGGAGGAATCACATCTCTTTTATTAACTATGTTTTTCTATTTAGGAAGATAATACAACTAGTAATTTTAGGAATGTATATTTATTTCTAATATGTATATATATTTCATTATATTTTATATGATAGTGCTCTACACATATATTCACATACAAATATATGCTCATGTTGTTAATTGATTTTGTAGGTATCCTTGCTTTGTGTAGTTATAGCACAAGTCTCTAGAGGATATTATGTAGTTCTAATTTTTAGACTCAATTGAAGTTATGCTACACTTAATCCCAATATGAGAAAGAGATTATATGCAGCAATATACACTTTAAATACTTTCTTTGATGTTTGTATTTAAAAATTCTCTCTTTATTAGTATAATTTAATGAATACAAATTAATGATTTTCACGTAATATATCAATTTATTTCTTTGATGTATTGTTCAAGAAATCTCAGGCTTGAGAGTAAAGCTCTGACAGTGAAGTTACTTATTTTTCTTTCATAAAGATCAGAGTTTGAGCAACAGAACCAATAATTACATATAAATTCAGTGTATCAGTTACTGTTTTGCAAATGGAATAAAATAACCCAAGAAATTCCCCTGAAGGAAGAAAGGGTTTATTTTGGGTTCTGGTACATGAAATATTGACTATGTCATCGCGGGGAAGGCAAGGAAACATTTGGGGAAGTTATGGTGTTAAGAGTTGGAAGCTGGATGATAACACACAAGAAACAGAGAAAGAGAACATGAAATGGGGAGGGACTATAAAATATCAAAGTCCACCACAATGATGTCTTTCACCTAGCAAGGACCCACTTCTGAAGTTCCTATTACCTTCTTCAACAGTACCACCAATAGCAGACCAGAAATTCAAATACATCAGCTTGGAGGAACACTATCACTCATGGCACCATATCCAAGCATGTTATTTATTCCCTGCAATGGTGAGACAGTAGTAAGGGGCTCCCTAATATTCATAGGACAACCAGGGAGCATTACTTGGCAAGCACCAGATCAGTAAGAAGCCCTGTCAAAACAAACAAAACAAAACAAATACAAAAATCTAAATAGGCAGTTCCTAAGGAGTGAACAGCTTGTCTATGGTAGGCAGGTAAGTGCTCTTCACAAAATTATCTCTGGCACAAACAATATGCATCCATTGATTAGATGGTCAACTGTTTTGTAGTGCCAGCTATTTTATGAATCAAGCTCACAGATCTGTATATTAGTAGTCTTGATACACTATTTTTGTATGTGCTTAGGCTGATATCACACTCGTTGATCTTTGGCCATTTTTGGTATGTGCTATTTTATGCTAGTATATGCCATCTACTATTCCTTTTACAAAATATTGAACTGCAATATTTTGCTTTGGTTTATGATAAAATTACCTCCAGAAACAGGTGGAAATCTGGGTTAAAGCACTACATGGATAGGGAGTGGACTTATAGCAAATTTACCAAAAACAATCCCCACTCTACATTATAAAAAATTTACTTGTAACTACTAGCAATAAGTAATTAATAGTTTAAGCACTAACTGAAGGATATTATCATATTTTTCTTTAAGTAGACATTTAACATTTAGTGTTCATAAAATGAATTTTCTTATGTGCTGATGTATCAGAAAATTAATTATAAGTAGCAATCTTTTACATTTATTCTCCATTTAGGCTAAAGGAGATGTTTTCAAGAGCAATCAGATAGGAAAAATGTTAATGGCAATGTGAGAATTGATAGTCAAGAACATCTCTGTTTTCACCAGAAATATCAGCCTCACAAGTTTGTTGTGCTTAAACATTCAGCTATCAGAAAACTTTTGTACCCTTAAGGAGTCAGAGCACAACATCTCACTTGTGAATCCAACAATAGCAGTTGCTTAGTTAAGTTCCCATTGGTGTTTCCTAATGGTGCAAAAAGCCAAGTCCACTGTAGCAGAAACTCTATAAATAATTCCATTAGATGAATGGAAATAAATATAGTAAGATTATTTTATTGTTCTTAGCTATTCCCTTACTTTGTAAGAACTCATCACACAAACACAAAGGTACTGATGTATTCAACATATGCAATAATGTTATACCCCCCACACACATAACCATGCCTAAAGTATGTGACATGTGAAGTTGTGTGACATATGAGGTGACAAGGAATGGGTTTTCTTCAGGCAAAGGCAAGTCTAATTCATAAAGTTCTCTATATAGACAGTCTTCTTTATTAGATAGTAAAGTATAGAGGACAAAATAATTTTATCCATTTCCAGAGAAAATAGACAATTCTCAATAGAGGAATCTAAAATGGCTGAAAGACACATGAGAAAGTGTTCAACATCGTTAGTCATCAGGGAAATGCAAATCAAAACAATTCTGAGATACCATCTTACTCCTGTCAGAATGGCTAAAATCAAAAATACCAATGACAGTCTATGCTGGAGAGGATGTGGAGAAAGAGGAACACTCCTCCACTGCTGGTGGGAGTGCCAACTTTTACAGCCACTGTGGAAATCAGTATGGCAACTCCTCAAGAAAATGGGAATGCGTCTACCACAAGATCCAGGAATCCCACTCCGAGGCATACCCAAAAGAAACACATTCATATAACAAGGACATCTGTTCAACCATGTTCATAGCAGCACTATTTGTAATATCCAGAAACTGGAATCAGCCTAGATGCCCCTCAACCGAAGAATGGATAGAGAAATTGTGGTGCATTTACACAATGGAGTACTACTCAGCAGAAAAAAACAATGGAATCTTGAAATTTGGAGGAAAATGGATGGAACTTGAAGAAACCATTCTGAGCAAGGTAACCCAATCACAAAAAGACAAACATGATATGTAGTCAATCATATGTGGACCTGCTTTATGATACATAGTAGTGACCAAGCTTTATCAGAGCTGTTTATAATGATGTTGCTCAAAATGGTTTCCTCCCAAATGATGACTGAGAAGCTAATTTAAAAAAAAAAAATGGTACCAAGTACCACAAGAGTAACAGAACTGTGCTGTTTTCTGGGACTTTGTTTTTTACTTTTTTGTTGTTTGTTTGTTTGTTTTGTTTTGTTTTTTGTTTTTTGTTTTTTTTTAAAGGGAGTGTGCTGGATGTCTCTAGAATTTTGTTTATCAAATGACTGCAGAACCTGGAAAAGCTGTTGCTGCTATTGATGCATAACACATTTCATTATTGCTCTCTCTCTCTCTCTCTCTCTCTCTATATATATATATATATATATATTAATTGAAACTTCAATTATGTGATGAATCCAAGGTGTTTCAATGAGTGATCACCTGTGCATGCAAATTTGATTTCATCCTTAGTAAGTAGTAAAGTTATATGCTTGCCAAAAAAAAATAAGTGACACACTGGAAGACAAATGTCACACAATTATAATTTTATGTGTAACCTAGAAATGATGAACTTATGGGAACAGAGAGCAGAATTGTGGCTATTAAGCTTCAATGTGGGTCTTTTAACAATGGGTATAGGATTGGTTTAAGGATATAAAACTGCAGTTGGACAAGAGGCATGGACTCTGTGAAGTCTTGATGTCTACTGAGAGCATGATAAATATGGTTGATAAAAATATGCTATATTTTAAAAGTTGTGAGATAGTATACTTTAAGTGTTCTCAAAATAAAAATGATGAATATGTGTGATAGAACATGTTAATTGGTTTAATTTAGCCATGCCATTGTGAACATACTGTATTGTGTATCATAATTGTGCATGACTTTATTTATGAGCTAAATAAATGAATGGAAAAAATTATAAAACAAGAAATATACTATATGAAAAAATTTATTTTCAATAAAATTATTTAAAAAAAGAAATATCTGAAGCATGGATAATTAAAACACAGAGACAGTCATTGATGTTAAAGCTGAAGATCAAAGAAGCAAAGCAACCAGCCACTAGCTCTTACCTCTATCTCAGATTGTGGAGAGCCTGTGTCCATGAATCCTCAGATTGAATCTGATCACACCTGTATCCTCCAAATGTCAGACTGCCCAGACTGCTTTTGTCTCCTCCAGCCTTATATTCCTCTCTAGTGCTGGGATTAAAGGCATGTTATTCCAAGTGCTGGGATCCAAGGTGTGAGCTCTGTTTCTCTTTTAGACTGATTCACTCTCATGTAGCCAGATGTATCCTCAGACTCACAGAGATCCATATTCCTCTATCTCCTGAGTCCTGGGATTAAAGGTGTGTGTCACCACTGCCTAGCATCTATGGTTATGGCTAGCTTTGCATTCTGATCTTTACACTAGCTTTATCATAAGCAAAATATTACCAATATTTCCATCTTAAAACTCTAAGGAGAAACAAAAAAACTAAAATCCAAATTAATTTTGTTCAATTCAAACTAGACTAGTATTACTCTGTAAATTCTGGGTTAACAGTTTTGTATCACACACAAGTGTGTACCTGTATATATGGTATATGACATGGTGAAGACAAAAATTATATTCTTAAATGTAAACACACCATAATTTGAGAAATTTTTGAATTCTTAATCACACACACACACACACACACACACACACACACACACACACACACACACTTTGCAGATGTATTTTATATTAAGTAGCTTAAAAGGTAGGGACATATTTCAGGATATCATCCATGTAGATCCAATCTAAGTTTGGAAGTTTATGAGGAGATTAATTTCTGCAGCTGGAGACATGCTGGCATTTTAAGATGAAAGAAAATGACTAGCTCTTGTTGAGACTAAGGAAGCCACAGGGTAGAATTCAAAGATTACCTCCACAATTTGACAGTCACATAGGGCACAGGTACTTTAGTCCTCTAAACACTATTTTGTGTTGGACAGTTTAAGTTATTTGAATTTAAAGAATTTTTGGTAAAGAAATACCTTTTCATCTTAAAATACAGATCTAGTGACACAGTTCCTGAATTTTGTTGTCTTTCACAGGAGAACTTTTCTGATTTATTGTTCTGGCTTTCAAGGGTTATTTATTTTTGATTTGTTGATTTAGTAAAATTTTTCCTTTTATCATTTTATAAGATCCCACACAGTTCAAATTCATAACATTCTATAAGAAATAATCTCTCCATATCTTTGAAGTGCTTATCTTATACACAGACTGTCTATTATCATATAGGTAATTCAAAAATTATCTATTTCTCTCTGTTATTTAACAATTTGATTGCAATGTATGATAGTTTGCTCTTTACAATTCTTTATAATGTAATAAATGCTGGTGTCTTGGGATTTGAAAATACAAAGTCAGTGAATTTTGCCTTTATTTTATTAGCTTTTGACACTTTTTTCCATTTTGCCATCCATAGTGAGTACACTGGCATACTAAACCCCATATCATGCTCTTGAAATGCTTTCTCCAATCTTTTCATTTTTGTATTTTGCTCATTTAATTAGATGTTACCTTTATTAAACCAACCATCATTGTTCTCATCTGTTTCCATTTGGTAGGTTTTGTTGTTCATAAATTTCAAACTTTATTCATTTAATATCACCCTGATATCTATAGCATATTTTTGATAGTATCCTGGGCTTTCTTTTGGGTGATTCACAAATCTCTATTTGACTAGTAACATCTTAAGGAAAATTATCTCTACATTTAAAACATAGTTTCTAGTTTCTTTCCTTTCTTTTATTTTACTTTGTGCCTGCACGTTAGAGATATTAAATACCTCTCTTAGGTGTTGTGTACTGGCATTTTTGAGTTGACAACATTCATAAGTAAGGGGCATCAGAAGATATGGTTGGTGAAAATTCCCTTCTTCGTATCCATTGGCTCGGTAATCTATAGTGTTTCTAGTACTGTACTTCTTCCAGAGCAGGAACTATAGAAGACAGTCCCTTAATAATTGGAACATTTTGTATGTTATCCAGTTGCCCAAAGAAATGTTTCAGGTCAAAAGAGAGCTGTAAGCTTCTATCTGATCATGAAAAACCACTCTGAGGTTTGGAGTTATATTGAGTTATACACGAGCTATGTAAGTTTTCTTACTGAGAGGATGTGTGAAATTCGTACTCACCTAGCTTAAGGAACCTCACATGTATTTGCTGGTTACCTCTTAAAGAAAATCTGTCCATGCATTTTTGTCATGTGTCCTCACTTATCAGAGAAGGAACCAGAGTGTCTTATTACATTGACCTGCTCTATTATTTACTGCACATATCAGTCTTCATTCTTCCTTTTCTTCAATTCAATTTTATGTAATCCTACTTCAAAACAATCTGCCCAAGGTTTGGGCCTTATTTTATCCTCATATATATGAATCTTCCTCAATCTGGGCAGTGGTGGTACAGGCCTTTAATCCCAGCACTCGAGAGGCAGAGACAGGTTGATCTCTGTGAGTTTGAGGCTAGCCTGGTCTACAGAGTGAGTTCTAGTACAACCTCCAAAGCAATACAAAGAAACCCTGTCTCAAGAAACCAAAAAAAAAATGAATCTTCCTCCATAAAGTTCCACCTTTAATATCTGAGTTGATAGAGAAAAAAAAAATGCATTCCCTTGTTTGGTATCCCTGTTCATTGTTACTCCTTTGATTTCTTATGTTATGGCTCTTAATAATTGAATTTTGTTTTGAATTAATTACTTATTTTTGGTTTTAAGAGACAGAGTTTCTTTGTGGCTTTGGAGGGTGTCCTGGAACTAGCTCTTATAGACAAGGCTGGCCTAGAACTCACAGAAATCTGCCTGTCTCTGCCTCCTGGTGCTGGGATGAAAAGTATGCACTACCACCACTGGGCTCATTTTTAGATTATCTTAATAATACAGAAAACAATTCATGATTTAAAATCATTGGTGCTTTGTAAATGGTAAAATGAATTACATGAAAACAAATTGATGCATGAATGCACACATGTGTTAGATGTATGCACAAATTTGTAACTGTGGAAGCAATGATATTCAAGGGATTTGTAAACATTTATAGTAAATAAGTGATAAGTTTGTTTTCTGAATATAAGGTTAGTTCTACTTTATAAGTGCAATTTAATAACAAAATTAAAATGCCAATGTCATAGTTATTTAGGTGTTGCTTTTTCCCTAGGATTTCTTATAAGAAATATTGGCTCTAGAAAATGAAACTGAACTTCTGAAAAGAAAAAGATAGTGGCCTATGGAACATGTAACAACAATCTGATATGAGCAGTGGCCTCTCTTTTTTTCTTATCCTGATAAAATAATTTTCTACCTACATACAGATGGTTATTTCATATAAACACAAATAGAATTTCTGAAGGCAGGAAGAATACAACAAATAAGTAATAAAGATGATTATCACAACCTCCGCTCATATCAACATTTCAGAAAAGAAAAGAGCAAATCAGTCAAGAAAACTGGGGTTTGAAAAACAAAAGTGAAGCAAAGACATGTAGTAAAAAATTTTACATATTAGGGAAACTAAAAGCAAGAGACACTTTTGCCAATTGAGGGTTGTATTTGACTTGAATTGACAGAAATGATCATTTTAATGAAAAATAAATATTAATAGTTATACTTTTTATTTACAGAATTAATATGATACCCTCCAAAGAGATCTTAGTCCAAGGAAATAGACTATGTAAAACATGGGAAAGAGATTGTGTATAAAACTGACGTTTCAAAACTTCAGTTCCTAAAAATAAAATTGACAAGTTAAGGAAAGAACATTAGCTGTGAGTTTCTACAATATGTCATTTCCTGTAGGGAATAGAGTAACCTCAAAATGCTTTAGACAAACACCTTTAATATAGTGAAATTGTTTAAATATGTCATTTATCCATTAGTCTGTCAGACAATACTCCCACACAAGGAGAATGCCTGCTTTCTGACTGCCTGGTTTATGGAAATACTCTGCACTTCAGCAATGAAAATAGATACCCTACCCAAGCTCCACAGAGAAGGATTCAGTTAAGGATGTCATGAAGTGTATGGGAACAGGGAGGCTGGTGTTTCAGCTTGGGGAATGTGAGTCTTTCTACCATTGTCAGGACTGGAGTTCAGTTCCCAGAACCCATGTCTGGAGACTTACAACTACCTGTAACTTTAAGTCCAGGGTTTCCTACACCCTATCTGGCCTCTGTGACGACCCATATAAATGTGTATATGTACACACACACACACACACACACACACACACACACACACACACACAAGTCTTTAAAAAATAAGGCTGTAAAAAATTCATGTAAATATGGTCTACAAGAAAAATTATTTATAGAATTTAATAGTAGCAAAGAAATTAATTTATTAGTAGTAGAATAAGCAGCCTGAGTCATAGCCAAGTATTAGTAATATAGTATTATCTATAAACAAATAAATCTATAGGATAATATTCAAATGAAATACATAGATAAATTTAATTAGTATATTAATATGTTATTTAATTTAGAGCTTGCCTATGTAACTTTACTAATCATTGTGATGAAAATATCTCACCAAAACACCTCAAGGAATGATGTATTTACCTTGGATCATATTCTAAAGCTAAATTCTGTCACAGTAGGGATGTAATTTTGGCAGGAACTTAAGGAACATATTCATATGATTTCTACAGTTGGGAATCTGGGAGAGACAAATGGTGTGCTTTCTGCTTTTGGTTTAGTTCAGCAACATAGCCCATGGAATGCTATGACCCACCTTTAAGGTGCATCATTTTACTTCATTTAACCTATCTAGAAAATCTCATAGGCATACTCAGAAGTTTGTGTTCATGATGACTCGAGTTTATATAACTGAGCATGACATTTTACAAATATATCATTCAATATGACTGTAATGTTATAGCATTTCTATCCTACATTGTATGTCTTCTGTTACTGTAGAAACTTAATTTCTAAATCTATATATCTATTTCAATCCTATGAAGGCTTTATGAAGGTCAAAATTACCAATATATTAAAAAAAGAGAACTTGGTGGTAAACAATTTGCATAGTCAATTAAGAAGGCATCCTTTTCATAGTTATATTTAAGTATTATTTGTGGTTTCTGCTCTCTGGAAACATAGTAAACATTCAATATTTCCATATTGTGTGTCCATATTATAGTCATTCTCTTCTTAGTACTTAGGATGTGGTGTGTTCTTTTTTATAGTTTGTAGTATTAAATTTTGTCTGAAAAGATTATACCTGTTTATAGTTCTTTTTTTGTTTTGTTTTTTTTTTTTGAGACAGGGTTTCTCTATGTAACAGCCCTGGCTGTCCTGGAACTCACTCTGTAGACCAGGCAAGCCTTGAGCTCATAGACATTCACCTGCCTCTGCCTTCTGAGTGCTGGGATTAAAAGCATGCTCCACCATTGCCAGGCTTATAGTTCATTCTTATTAATGTTACTCTACCATCTCTGAACCTTGCCAAGCTGTTTTTAAAAGTCCAGTCCTCCTTGTAAGAGCCTCATCCACCACTGTTAATGTGCCTTTGTTGTTGCTGCTGTTTTATTCTATTACCCAGAGTTTAACGTGGGTCATGGGTATGACTGAGGACTACAAAATACACATTTGAACTTGATAGGTTCATCACTGGTTACTTAACTAAAAAGAATATCTTCCCCTAAATCAGACTCTTTTCACAACCAATTGTTCAACCCTGAAGGGTAGGTAATCTATAAGACATGGTTGCCTATTGACAGGTCCTTTCTTTTGTGAGTGCATTGCCAGTAAGTATATCTGTTGTGATATCAGGAATTCAGTAACTGAGCTATTCCAGAGACAGTGTTTCTTAAACACCCTTCTTATTTTGGGCTATTACCTTCTTTCTACCACTTCCATGATTTCAGCATAACTTGTTCTCCCCACCTTGAACAGCCTCTCTATTCATTGCAGAGTGTGGAGATTTGAATGATAACTACTGTCTTGCCCCTAAAGTGGGAAATTACCAATACAGAGCAAAGTAGAAATATAAGGGCATTTAATAGGGAAAAGCCTTACTTACAGAGCGACCTAGCCAGCCAGCGTGGCAGCAGTCTATACAGCAAGCCAAAAGTAAAACCAAAAGTGAAACCTGAACCTCTCACTCTACATCACCCTGACCACACCCTCATGGCCATGGTCAGGCACACCTGTAGCCAGCCCCTATGTAGTCATGGCTAGAGCTTCTCCTACAATTCTCCTTTTAGTCTAAAAGAGGATTACGACTTAAGAGTGTGAAGTATCCAAAATTAGCAATCATAAAGGTGAAATACAAGAAGATAAAATAATCTGCTTATGTCACATCCTAACTATCTATTTTAACTAAACACTGAAGTCACCTGAAAGAGGTGTTGAAGCCTGAACACCTCCTTCCAATCCCAACCATGAACAATAGGAAGCTATCCCTAACTAGGTATATACACTATCCTAAGTGACAACAATGGGGAAAGGGGCACATAGCATCCTCCAAGTTACTTCCTGCTGAAATGGGACAACGACAGGCTTGTGAGGTCCTGTAGGAAGAAAATGTTAATATAGTGAAAATCTTGAATGGATTGTATCCAGTCCCTGCTAGATGGGATTTGCTTGATTGAAGATCTAGCTTGAAATCCTCAACTTGATTGAAGTCAGTACCAGAAGCTTTGGCCAGAGTGTCAGTTGAAATGGAGCAAGATGGATCCAGTGCAGTCGAGGAGGTGTGGCCCATTTTCTTTCTGGGGTGTCCAGGGATTGCTGTCAGGCAGGTCTTCATTGGTTGTATGGGACTCAAACATAAACAGTTAGCAAAGAAATGTTTGCTTGTGATGTACACATACTGGGAAAGGCAACCATGGGTACATAACAATTATGAGAGGATACACACCTTGAAAGAAAGATCCAAGAAAAAACAAAGACAATCCCCAAATTCTTCTTTTATTCTGTATTACATCAATTGGCTTCTGAAACTCTAAAGTTTAGCTAAATAACGTGCTTAGATTTTAGAGGAGGAAAGCCAAATCCACCTCTAAATCCAGCATTGGTTTAATTGAATAGGGACTAGAAAAATAAAGAGAAATAGAGTTCTCTGAGAGACAGCTGTAAAGTTTATCATATGGCACGTTCC
This sequence comes from Cricetulus griseus, assembly GCF_003668045.3. Classification (NCBI taxonomy): domain Eukaryota; kingdom Metazoa; phylum Chordata; class Mammalia; order Rodentia; family Cricetidae; genus Cricetulus; species Cricetulus griseus. Next base: position 354,922,140 of record NC_048595.1, on the reverse strand, counting down.
TTTTGTTTGATGGTTATAGCTACCTTTTCTTATTAAGTATCTACCCATTCAGTGTCCTTTGCCTTCTGGAGATGAGTTTTCCTGTGAAGATAAAAGAAGAACAATTCTTTTTCCTTTGGGAGGTTTCTATTTAGTTTATAAGACATACCATAGTACAATACCTGTCATTCTCTTCATCAAGAGGTTTTTCCTTTTCAACTCAAATCTTGATCAAATTTGATGGTATCCACAGTTTTTCTTCTCCTGTGGAAACCAATGCAAAACCCCTACCCCAAAGTAACAGATGTCCTGGTTTCCATACAGAGGTTAGTACATCTTTGAAGTATACCGGCTGAATCAGTTCAGCAGTTTTTTTCCATAGTCCAGTGTCTTTCTGCAAATGTTTGTCCTTTTACATTGGCATTAAGAAAGTTTAGTGTTAATAAAGCATTAGGCAACCTATGTTTGGGGGTTTAGTCTTCCAAGCTTGTTTGTTGAGCATATCCTTAAGTGTTCTATTAGATCTCTCAACCACTGCTTGTCCTGTAGAACTGTGTGGTATACCAGTAACATGCTTTATGTTATAATATTTGAAAAACTGTTCCAATTTTGTGGAGACATATGCTGGCACATTGTGAGTTTTTATTTGTGCAGGTATACCCATAACTGCCATCACCTCTAGCAAGTATGTAATAACAGAATCAGCATTTTCAGAGTTAAGAGCAGTAGCCCATTGGAACCCTGAGAATGTGTCTATAGTATGATGCACATATATCAAATTTCCAAATTCTGCAAAGTGAAAGACATCCATCTTCCAAACCTCATTTCTCTGAATGCCCTTCCCTAAAAAATACCCTCCACTGGATTTGGCATGAATTCTCAAGTACAGCTGCTACCAATCATTCCCAATCTGTGGATGTCACCCTTTTAAAGGTTGCCCATGAATGTAATAGCTGTTTTACATATGGGATATGGAGATCATATGAGACAACTGATTCTTTAATATTCTTAAGATCCTTCAGCTGTATAGGTTGCTATTCATAAGCCATCCATCCTTAAGTGTGTTTCTTAGAAGCTGGCTTTTCTACCATGATAGCTGGGTACACTACTGGTGTACGAGTAACAACCTTACAGGAATAGTCATGATATCTGGGTGGAGTAGGTGCCTCAGATTGGAGTGATTCTGCCTCTGAGGCATCCCAATGATCTTTAAGCCTAGTAATGATATCCTTTGAAACGTTTCAATCTCCTTAATCATAAAAGATTCCAAGCATGTTAATGAATCTGTAAATTGCTCTAACTGCTCCACTACATGTTTTTCTAGGTCTTTAATGGGTCGTCCTTAGGCAGCATCTGGATGGTATGGGAAACTGCCTTCTAGGTATCTAGATTCGAGGTCATGATTTGCTGATTTTGAGTCCTCAGCAATCGACCATATGGAACTGTGTAATCTGCCAGCCCTTTACTGTAAATTACCTTCCAAACATTCGATTCTAGACTCAAATTTGTGATCTGCTACCTTAGATGCTTCAATAATTGAATGGCATTGTCCAATTCTTCAACCCTATACTGGGTATTTTGCACCTTTGCATCTAGTTTCTGGGTAACAGAACCTATCTGAGTTTCTAGCTGGCTACAGATATTCTTCAGCTCATCACAGTCTTCTGACAGCCTAGCCTCTAAGGCCTCAGACATGGAGGATCTCTCTGTGTTTATCTTATCATAAATATGCTGCATTTCATCTTGGGTAACAGGCAGCTCTGTCTTTAGCATATTGGACACAGAGCCAAGCTTATCATTCAATTTCTGTTCCACTTGCTGCAAAATTGTGGTCTGACCTAATTGTTCTCCAAAACCTCATTGTGTAAAGCTGTTATTTCCTGTAAGTAGGTGGTGAGGTTATCCTTAACCCGATTCCTGAATCCTCTGGCTAGTAATATTATTTGTACCAGCAAGCTAACTGCCATTATGGCATATAGGCCAGTAATTGGAAGATTAGCATCCTACTCAAACACTGAACTCATATAATAAGCAAAAATATTACCAATTTTAACAAATGATAAATATTCCAGCATAATTTTACCTGACTTCTACTCCAGATGCAGTAACTATCTTTGACCAGTGGGTGGCACAGTTGTTCAGCCACTCAGCGCCGAGTTTGGCAGTGGTCAGTCAGCAGTAGAGAGAGGTCACAAAAGTGGCTGCACTTATCTTAGAGAGTATGTGGCTGAAACCACTGAAAGAGATGCGGCTTTGCCCCAGCAGCAGCCAGGGAAGCCGTTGCTGAAAGCTGATGCCTATCCTACTTTAGGCAGCTAGAAACTGTCTCCAAGCTGGGCCGATGGTTCTGAGTAGCTCAGCAACAGCAGGAATGAGCTTGTGTAGCGCAGTGGGTCAGCTGCTATCTGGGAGCACCTGTGGAGAGAGGGTGCTTCCCGGCCTAGTCTGCCATTGGGGGGCGGGGGGGGGAAGGCAGGCTGTCCAAAGTGGGGCTAAGGTCCCACTACTGACACCAGATAAAATGGGAAGTTATCAATATGGAGCCAAGTAGAAATATAAGGGTATTTAATAGTGAAAAGCCTTACTTACAGAGCAACCTAGCCAGCCAGCATGGCAGCAGTCTGTAGAGCAAGCTGAAAAGGTGAAAATGAAAGTGAAACCCATCCACCTGAACCTCTCATTCTACCTCCCCCTCAGCATGTCCTCAAAGGCATGGCTAAGTAGGCATGGCTACAGCTTCCCCTACACCCCCCACAGCACCCACACACATTTTCTCAAAACTTTAAAGCTTGGATCCTACCTGATGGCACTGTTTATACAAGGAGTAGGAGTTTTGGCCTTGTTGAGGGAATTGTGTCAATGGGAGTAGGATCTGAGGTTTCAAAAGCCCATTTCAGGTTCATTCTCTTCTCTCTTAATAAGACATTAGCTTTCAGTTATGGCTCCAATTTCGGCTTGCCTGCCAACTGTCCATAATCCCCACCATGATGGTCATGAACTCACTCTTTGAGACTTGAAGCAAACCCTCAGTTAAATTCTTTCTTTTGCAAGTTGCCTTGGTGATAGTGCCTCTTAACTAAGACTCAAGGAAAGGACTTCTCTGTGCAAGGTTGAGAGTTAGCCATTATCTACCAATTTCCCAATTTTATTTTCTAATATTGATTTTCAAGATGTTAGTATAAGCTACTGGTGGGTTGTACTCTTTGTGCAAACAAACTATATAAAAAGTCATGTATCAGAATTGTAAAAATATTTTTTTCAAAGCTAATTCCTTCTATCACTCATACCAGATATTACTCTCAGAAACTCCATAGAATGTTTCTGTCAACTGGATCCATTATAGCAACTAATCAGTGTGTAAAATAAAATGTCATATGCAAATGAAATGCCCTGGAACCTTGAGTAGTTCTCCTTACTGCAGAAGACAGCACAATTTAAATTTCCAGGTGGAATTTATTATAATGAGACTCATTTTTTCCATTTCCCATTGATTGTCTTATAATTAATAAGACATTTCTCAGTGGAACATATAATAGATTGGCAAACAGACTTCATATAATATTTAAAAACACACAATTTAAAGAGCCTTAGAAAGATCACTAAAATATAATAAAGTATTTTCTTCTCCCATAGAACGCTTTATTCTCAAATAAGTTTAACCAAAACATTTTATGAAGGGAAGGAAAGGAAAAGGAAGGAAAGCAAAAGTAAAGTAATAAAAGAAACAATGACAGAATGACTATGGTTTTAAAGACTGGTATATGGAGAATAAAATTATATTTAGATATCTGTCATTTCTAAGGTTAAATACACCAAAGCATCCACATTTACAATATTTAGTGATGTTTTAAGACTGGAATGATTGCCAAAAAAGAACAGAGACAGACAGAAGGAAGAGGGCTGTGAGAAAGAGTCAGAAGAAAGACAGAAATAAATAAATAATGAATGAAAAAGTAAAAAGAAAGACAAAATAAAGGAAGAGGAAAGGAAGAAGTATCATATATTTTTTCTGAATGAAAATGTCTGGAGTTTCCAGTGTGCCACTTATTTTCAAATTGCTAAATGACATGAATGAATATTCTTGGTGCCACATTCAAAGACATCATCACCATTGAGATAAAATCTAAAAATTAGAGAAGAAATGTCAGAGCTGACTGAAATTTGAAGGAACAATTTTTAAAATAGCCTTCTGATAGAAAGTAAGTGGTATGAAGAAAATGAAAGGGAGAGAAAAAGCTGCAGCTAACAGCTTATAAATAACCACAAGATGATAGCAGATGTTCAAGACTAATGTGGGAAAGTACTTTATCCCCAGTTTCTGAGACTTTCATGGAGTTATAAATTACAAACCTAGCCTTAAACATGTACTTGTTCTCTTGCTTCAATGACTTGATGATGGTCAAACATTTTACTGTCTAAATTTTGATCAAGATAAAAAAAGAGGTAACAGAGAGATGGACCAGCAGTAAAGAACACTTACTGATAGAGGATTCAGGTTCTTTTTCTACAATTCACATCCTGCAGTTCACAACTATCTGAAACTCATGTTCTGAGGGATCAGAAGTATTCTCCTTGCTTCTGTGGGCACAAGTGTACACACACACACACACACACACACACACAGAGAGAGAGAGAGAGAGAGAGAGAGAGAGAGAGAGAGAGAAAATATTAAAAAAAATAAAGAGTATAGTCACCTGAATGAAAAGCACACAAAAATTTCTCTGTGTCTATATCTGTTTCTTGTTGGTTTATGTTCTATGTTTTCACTACTATTATGTGTTTGCTCTACTTATTTTAATTACTTTATTATTATCCTCTTAGAAGCCTGTTTGTTACCCAATGAGAGACAGAAATGCAAGAGGATAAATCTCAATGAGACAGGAGATGGGTATGAATTTGGGATGAATAAGCCACAGAAACAATCATCAGGGTATATTATATGAAAAATATACATTTTCAAAGAAAGTAAACAATTGTATTCTTTCAAAGTGTTGACAAGGTCAGTAGTCACCAAGTGATGTGTCAGCATTTAGCAAATATATAAAGGATAAAATCAAGGTACTTAGATTGAATATAGAGAGATATGTTGTAGTTGTTATTTATCTTTGTGGTGAGAGACTGCAAACTCATCCATACTTTGGATAAGGACAAGAGGTTTTAATAGTCTTCATATATGAAATCAAATTTAGTTTGGTTTACTATTTTAAGTTGAATTCTGCTTTAAAACAATATCTGGAGTTTAATGTTTATTACTATTTATTTTTTGTGTATGCTTCTATGTGTGTGTTTGTAAATGCATATATGTATGTTCTGTGTGTATGTATGTATGAGTGTGTGTGAGCACACATAGGGATTTGTTTTCTTATTTCACTGCAGATTGAACCAAGGACATCATTATTGTGCTACATATGATTCCACCTATTGTTCCATCTTACTAGTCATTGGTTAATGAACTTTGTGTTGTCTTACAGAAAGTTATGAGACAAATATAGATGTGTATTTAATATAGTGCCTGTGTCACCTGTTTTCTTCATGAAATATGGACTCTCGCTGTATTGCCACTACAGACATCATCTGGGAGAGTGAAGACAGGAATGTAATGACATTTAACATGAAGAAGACACATGACATCTCTTTATTACAATATGGTTTTCTGGGTTTTCATTTACACCTAGACCTGGTTACTAACTAGGTGGTTGCTATTTGAGAACTTGCTAAACATTTCTTGCTTATAAGAAACCTCAATAGCTTTTTTAAGTCAGGAAAAGAATGTGTTTGAGGTTGCAGAGCTCCTGAGTCAGCCTGGCCATTTGATGGATGAGACACTGATACTTGGTGATCTATGAAGCAATCTCCAAACAAATCAGCTTAATAGGACTTGCAAAGGTATCTCTTTTTAAAATTTCTCCTCCTTGATCTGCTGTCATCATTCAAGTTTATTCCACTAAGTACATGAAATGGCATTCAGTGATGTTCACATCTTCCAGAAGAGAATTTTCCAGCCAATGCTATTTATGTCCTCACCTGGGGAAAATATAATCTAAGGATTTATAGATCATTTGAGATTGTTTCCATCTATTGCCAAGTCAGTGAGAATCATGCTTGTGTACAGAACAAGGGATTGATGGTGATAAAGTCTTCGGGGCTTGAGAGTCCAACATACTGCTTGTTCAGAAATGCTTGGCTTTGCAGAACTCTGATTCAGTGTGTCCATACATCACATGATTTGCTCAATATGAAATATGAGTGGGAAATTAAGGTCAAATGAGAGTAAGAGATAATACCTATTTTATAGTAAAAAGAAATGTGTAATTATCAGCTTATGCTAATGAAATGACATAAGGATTATGTGCCCTCTCATTTACATATACATATGTAAATTACAAATATATATATATATCCTTGAAATTGCCAATATTTGCATGCACTGATAAAAGAAAAAATAATTAACTAATTAAAATATGGATTCTTGCTTCCCCAAATCTAATTTTAAATCTCTTTTTAAAAATAATTTTATTTAAATTAAAAACAATCTTATTTTACATAACAATCCCAGTTCTTTCTCCCTCCCAACCTGCCATTCTTACCACCAACCCTTCATATTAATCAATTAATTGCTCATTAAAATAAAAGTAGTTCATGTTGGAATAATTACTGAGTTGAGTTAAATTTCTTGAGTAAAACCTCCTTCTTTTTAATGCTATGTTCATTTTTTCAGCCTTTAGAGTTTGGTAACACAGCATACCACAGCATAAATCACATCAGTGATATTAACAGGATTAGTGAAATTCCAGAAATTAAAAACACTGCTATCACAATGTCCAAATAAAACTAAATGTGACTCTGTTTTTGTAAGTTTGAATATAAAGCACACATTTCTCAGAAATCTCTTTATAGAAAGTATTTCTTAGTGATTCAGGTCACATATATGATTCACAACTCACCAAGTCTGGCTCAAATAATGACTAATACTAGGAATAGGATATTGAATATCAGGAGAATAAATTTAAAATTTATTGTTCTAATCCAATACTTCTTAATCACCAATGGAAATCACAAATACACAAAGGCTACAGTGAAAGCATTGTGACTTTCCTTTAAAAGTCTTTAGGTTTGTCACAGGTAGGTGGAAAGATAAAAAAAAAAAACAAAAAGGATTATTGAAAAGTCTTACAGTAACTAATAACTTGATAAAGTTGTATGATAGGGAGGTCCTCTGTGTATGTTTATCTTACTGGTTGTTGAATAAAGCACTGTTATCCAATAGGGGAGGAAGATAGGTAAGACTAGGATTCAAGAAGAATTCTGGGAAATGCAGTAAAGAGAAGTCTTGTGATCTAGGCAGGAAGTGACATAGCAGGCAGACTCAGAATATAAGCAGGACATACAGGAAATCCTTTCATCCTCTTCCTCTCTTCTCTCTGGAGCTGCCATGTGATCCTGACAAGAGAAGATGCCTGCCACTGGTGTCCTCCATAAGATAAGTCTTTACAAAATATATAGATTAATGGTTATGGTTGATACATAAGACAAAGCTAGCATATAAGTTCCTAGTCATTGGCCAGCAGCATTGTACCTAATATTAATCTCTGTGTGTTGTTTACCCACATGGTGGTGGGGCGCAGGCTGCTTAGTGGAAAGATATATCCTTAAAGATGTGTGTGTGTGTGTGTGTGTGTGTGTGTGTGTGTGTGTGTGTGTGTGTTTGTGTGTGTGTGTGTGTGTGTGTGTGTGTGTGTGTGTGTGTGTGTATGAGAGTTACGTAAAAAAAATAATGATTAGTCAACACTCACCTGTCTCCCAAATTTTAATTATGTAAGGACAAAAAATGGTAAACCCATTCTTCCTCACAGAGTGTCCAGGATTATTTTACCATCAAGAAGGGAATTTGTATACTACTGGATTGGTGTTAGGGATATCACATCTTCTCCTGTATCTGTTGTGATAGACCAGCACTCAGACTGGAATTACGGAGGAATGATATCTTTATGAAGTCTAAATATCTATTTAAATTTCATTCATTCCAAAGGGACTTAAAGAAGTTATGAATGTCGATGTTAATATGATAAAATTGTCAAAATTTAAATACAGAAATTTGGGAGACAGAAAATAGGAATTGATAAACTTCCAATGATGACATAGGGTCAGAAATTTGGTGCCTCAGAATCCAACGTAATGTAACATGTACAAAATTAGTGTTTATATTTAAAATTTGAAAGACTGAGTATTTAATAGATCTTAAAACTACATATGGTTTTATGTGTGCATATGTGTATGCATATATTTATGAATTTTCATTAACAAATACAATAGTGCATTATGTCTGTGGGTTTAGAACAATTAATTTGTCATATATGTCTGTCTTGGTTAGTGTTTCTATTGCTGTAAAGAGATACCATGACCATAACAACTCTTCTAATGGAAAATTAAGTGGTAACAGAGTTTTAATACACTATTTTTATTGTGGGAATCAAGGCAACACACAAACACACATGTTGCTAGAGAAGGAGAGAAGATTTCTTACATATTGACTTTCAGACATCAGGAAGTGTTCTGAGTCACTTGGCTTGATCATTTATGAGACCTCAAAGCCCACCTCTGCAGTGACACACTTCCTCCAACAAGGCCATCCATGCTCCAACAAAGCTACACCTCTTAATAATGTGGCACACTGTGAGCCTATGGAGACACATTACATTTAAACTACCTCATTCCATCCCCATAAGTTTGTGACAATATCATAATGAAAAATGCATTTAAACTAACTTCAAAATTACCCATAGTCAAGTCTCAAAAATGTTTAAAATTTCAAAGTCCAAAGTCTCTTCTGAGATTCAGGCAATCACTTAACTGTATTCCCCTTTATAATAAAAATAAAAATACAGATCACATGCTTACAACATAAAATCATATGGGATATACATTACCATTCCAAAATATAGGAAGGGAGCATAGTGAAATACTGGATCAAAGTAAGACTGAAAACCAACAGAGCAGACTCCAAACTCTGCATCTCAATGTCTGATGTCAAAGTGCTCTTCAGGTTTCCAACTCCTTTCATTTTTTTGACTGCAACACTTATCGCTTTGGCTGTTTTCACTCCCTGTTAGCATCTCATATTGGCAAATATCCAAGGTCTCTCTCTGCCATCTCTAACATCTTGAATTCTCCAAGATAATCCAGGCTTCAAGTTCACTGCTTCATGAGATAACCTCTCTACTAGGCCCCTGTTCAGGGACACCTCTGATACATGCCTGGCCTTACTGGTTTTATTCCACAACTCTAAAGTTTATTCCTTAACCCTAAAGTCAGAACTACATGGTCAAAGATGCTAAGTTCTGCTGCTTGCTGGGGCTGGATCATGGTCCACTAATTCAATTGTATCTTCCCCAGTTTCCTGTCTTTCACTGCCTAAACTTGCATGTTCTGAAAATTGGTCTGTAGAATAGCTGGTCTCAGACTGAAAGATTCATCAGCCTTGGCCATCCCAGTGCTGAGATTCAAGGTGTTCCCCACCACACCCATCTTGAAAGTTTTCTTCAGTTCCTTCTCACAAGTTGGAAACTTAGCTGGGTAGGATCTTCTATAAGGATTCAGGCATTAAGCTGGCCTGTCCCTGTCACCTGGCAGAATGCCCTCAGGCAGGATACTGGTCATCCCAAGTGCAAACGACACCTTGAGTGAAGCTTGAGGAAATAATCCTCAAACCCACCTCCATAGTGACATACTTCCTCCAACAATGCCTTACTTCCTAATAGGGCCACTCCCTTTGGGGTCCATTTTCTTTGAAACAACTACAGTTTGGTTATAGTTTAGAAGTTTAGTCCATTATCATGATGGCAGAAAGTAAGGCAGCATGTAGGTTAAGGCAACTCTAAGTCCTCACCAGTGAAGCTTTATTTTCAGCAGATGGCAGCTTCTCAATACCTGCAGACTTATCAAAGTACAGAAAGTGGAGAATACTGACTCAAGTAGTATTAGATCATCATAGAGGACTAGTTAGTTTTCAGTCTGATACAAACCAGAAACTCCTGGGAAAGTGGTACCTGAATTTAGTTAGGTTAGATTGGCTGTGACCCTGTTAACAATTGATAGGTGAAATAAACCCTTTCCTCAACAAATTTATTTTAATCTTGATGTTTACCATGTCAAAAATGAGGAAATTTGGAGAGAAATTAGTATGAGGAAGTCAGTGTTGCTGTAATAGACCTGAGAATTTCATTTTAAGGGAGGATTTTGGAAGTGTTTGTAATGTTGAGTTAGAAAAGTCACTGGGTTTTTCAAAGTTAATGGTCTATTCATTGGAGATTCAAATATAAAAATATTGAAAGAGATTTAGACAGTAGAAGACTTGCTTGTTAATGTGCGGAGGAGAGCAAAGACTATCTGGGCTGCTTGATTTATATGTTCAATAAAAAATCTGTTATTATAATTAAGAGAGGACTGAAGAATCTACTGTGGTTAAGAAGAAATCAGAATAATTGAATACACATTTTTTTTGAAATACTTTTTTAAGGACGGAAGCAAAACATTTGGCCCAGCAGGGCTAAGACAGCATATCAAGTTGGAAGCTTAACTTGCCAATGTGTTGAGTCACTCACATGACGCTAACTTTGAAGGCAATCTAAATGCAAAATTGAGTTGGACATGGAAAATTACTGAGGGCCAGAACCTAGTCAAAGGGATTGGAGTCTCTGAAAAAGGCCAAAAGAGGCTATTAATCAAGGTGCATCCTCATTTTCTGTGGAGACCCAAGGATATTGAAAATTCCACTATAGTGGGATTTCTTCCAAGGACGTTGGTTGTTGTGAAACTGAGTCAGCATAACGTATGACATATGATGTCTTTTCTAAAGATGGAGCAGCTGAAGAAGTAGAGTTTCCTGAGGCTTTTGGAGTCCAGAAGATTGTATTCATTATTTTCCTCCTTTCTTGTCCTACATTCAACCACTCTGATGTTCCCCCTTCACTCTGTCTCCAATTGACAGTCTCCTTTAAATTATTATTGTGATAAACACACACACACAAACACACACACACACACACACACACACACTGTGGAAGATATTTTCAGCTGCTATATATTTGTTTTTTACATCATGGATTGGCCATGAACAAGACTGGTTGATCATAACAGGAGACAATTATAAACTTTACTGTTGACCCTTATGACCTACCTCCATCCACTATGCCTAGTGTCCCACATACTACACCTTACCAAACAGTGAAATCAGCTTGCTATCAAGTGTCCAAAGACATGAACTTATGGCAGACATTTCACATTTAAACTAGAGTAGTTCAAGGTATTCAAATGAAATAATAGTAAAATCTCTCTTTGAAGATATTAAATAGAAAATTTAAAGATGCAACAGACTGCTAATCTGTCTATCTATTTATCTATGTAACTTCATATATCCATCTGTCAGTTGTTTGTTCTATGTTTATGCAATTAGTTTATTATCTATATTTTAATTATCTATATTGTCTATTTCTATTGCTTTGTATCTCTTATCATTTTTCATCTATTTGTTTTTAGCTATGTATCCATCTACCTATCGTCTTTCTATTATCATCATTAATCATCTATACATCATCATTATGTCATAAGGTAGAAGGACTATCATTTCAGAGTACAGAAACTCAGTTTGCTTGGGTAATTTTTTGTTAATGTAACAGCTTATCTTCTGTTATTTTCTAAGGAATTTCACATAGTATATAGAAATTTTACTTTTCCTAGCTATAGGTTAGTGGCAGTATTTGTACATCCATCCAACAATCTCAACAACAAACTATAGCTCAGATTTTGTTTCTAAATTGTGTCTTAACAACATAACATTCAAGCTTTTAATTAAATGGCAGGTGGAATCTGTAAATAGTGTTTGCAAACTATTTATTACCTTCAATGGGGCATAAACTTCAGACCATAGAGCCAATTAAAGTTTAGCTCTGTTAGATCTTTTGAAGCAGGTTCAATGGACAGGTTTCCATATCTTCTCTAATATTAGGGACCAAATAACAGAGACCAAATTCTCAATTAAATTGACTACTCATAAATATTGTTACAAACATCTCCTGTCTACACTCATTAAAATATGTGTGTTTCTTATTGTGGCTGTTATAATAAAAACAGCTTTGAATAGTATCTTCTCATGCGGTAAAGAAAAAAACATATTGCTGATAAGTCTCAAGTTGTTTTCCTGAAGATCAGGTAAAGATTATAGTGTCATTTTAATTGTGTATATGAAAATAAACCAATGGAGAGATGTTTAAAATGGCACTTTAAAAAATATATGGACCTGAACTCTTGATTGATCAAAACATAAATTTAGGATTTATCTTGATAAAAGATGAAAAATATTTTTCTCTTTCAGTTGAGATATTACAATCAAGTTGAAATAATATAAAAGCAATTCACAATTTATTTGCCTTACCAAAATAGCACTAATAAAATTTAATCTATTACTTAACAATTGTTACTGGCATTTTGTGTGAATGGAATGAAAAGGAAAGCAAAATATAAGTAAGACTGTATCAGAAAGCTACTGGGCAGGGTTCTGATTTTTTTAGATAGCTTTTTGGGAAGATAGTTCTTAGTAAATTTTAAAATAAATCATTGCTTGCTTATGGCTTGGTAATAGAAAAATAAATTTAAATTCAACTTCAAAATTATTTTATTGGCATTTGTAGAAGACTAGTTCCTCACAATGAAGCCTTTTTCTAGCTTTTTATCAAATAATTATGCAGAAATGTAGAGAGGAGAGGGAAAGGGAGAAAGAAAGCCACACTGACACCACATTGGCTTTTATGAGTTTAATCTCATTGTCACGTTTATTATGTGCAATTTAAGATTAATTGTAGAGTGCAGAGATGGATCAACAGTGAAAAGCATTGTCCTAAAACCCACACTTGAAGTAGAAAGCCAACAGCTGAAACTTGCCCTCTAATTTCCAAATGCATCCCATATATATCACACCCATATCCATACATGCATCATGTATACATACATACACACATGATAATAATAATAATAATAATAATAATAATAATAATAATAATAATAGATAAAAACTAATAAGTATGAACCAACGAAAATGGAGCTAAGTCTGGTCATCAAGGATATAAAAGGTGGAGTCATCTGGACAAGACTTCACCCAGCTAAGCTTCCAAAATGTAAAGGGAATTAAAGAGAAGATTAAGCACTGAAGGGGGCAATCAACAACAGAAAGCTAATGAAAAAGTAATTGAGCTAGGTAGCCAAGTAGGTAGCAGAACTTGGCAGTTTGGGCACTGTGGTTTCTGGCTTTAGAGTCATGAATACAAGGATTGGGTTGTGGAATCCTAATCCCTACCTAAACAAAGACGCTGAGGCCAGGTATGGGTCAGAGATAATCTCTTTGTGGAGGTGCAGAGATGCCCTAAAACTCAGAAGGTGAAGCCTATATTGACTTGGAGACCTAAATTTGTTGGAGATACCATTGTTTGTCTGGCTGAGGAAAGTATCAGACCAGCTATGGAACCAGCCCAAGAGAGAGAAGTGTGCTGCAGTCAACAAAGCTGAAAGGAGGTGGAGAGCTGAAGAGCACTTTGGCAGATTTGACAAGGGTGCAGGTTGACATACAAATAAATAGATGATATAGATATATGATCTAGAGCATATAGATACAGAAACAGATATAATATCTGCTGATCTCAGGATATAACTCAGCTAGTGCTCCAGTGTCATTAGTGCTACCTTGCTCCCACAATGGCCTGACTATGATGATAATGGACTAACCCCATGAAACTGTAAGCAAACATCCAATTAATTGTTTCCTTTTGTAAGAATTTTCTTGGTCATGGTGTCCCTTCACATCAATAGAACAGTGAGTAAGACAAAGCCCTTATGCAATATTTAAATTGTATAAAAATTTAAATACTAATATGATCAGAAAAGGTAAATGATAGGAAAACCTCAAGCTTGTACTGGCATTTGCAAGTTTTTCAAAATTTAATCTTGACTTGAAATGTAAAATTTCATTATTTTTATAATCTATCATTCATTCAAAAATTCTTTGTCATGTATTTCATTCTGTATAATCATAGTATGTCTGTCATATATTATCTCAGGTAGAACTAAAATTCTATGAATACATAGGTAGTTCATCTTGTAATTCATCAAGAACAGAAGGCATTTCCTGCAGAGAATCATTCCATTGGGAGGTCCAGAACATAGGTTCATGCTGACTCATAGCAAGTTAATTTCTTTCGAATAAGATTTCCCCTTAAAATTTCATTTTGGTTTGCCTTTGCTAGAGCCAACCATCAATCATTCTTGAGTGTAGAATAATCCCAACCCTACCCCTATAAAATACCTATCTCAAACTCATTCCCATACTTTCTAGTGTAAACTTTTGGAATTTGTCATGGCTTTCTCTTCATATTTTCTCAAGTAAACCCTCCCACACAGGCCTTACAGCTCCTTGTAGGTTAGATTATTGCAGCTGATTTTCAGAGCATGCTTTGTCTGCTTAGGTTATCAACTCTGTTGGGGGGAGTAGAATAAGAAAATTCAGGAAGTAGCAATATTTAAAACTCAACACAGAGATTGCTATAATTTGCCTATTTCTTGAAAACACCATTTTTTTAGGGATACTGGTGCCATTTCAATGTGAAATTTACTAATTACATTATAATTTATACTTTGATCAGAACTCTTCTTACACTGTCTTATGATGAAGTTTTTTGTTTGCTTTTTATGAAAATTTGTGCTGGAGGAAAGTACTCTGCTTTATCCTCCACCTTGCAAGATACACAACTTTTACACAATATCAAAAATTGTTCTAAAATAATTATAAGCTAATTTATAACATATTTTAATATCTGGATCATTTTTAACTTCAATATGGCTATAAATCAGTTCTATAGTTCACAAAAGTTTTTTAAACGTTGTATTGCCTTTATTTGCATTTTTAATATTATTTTATTGCATTATATATTTTGCAAGTTATTGTGGTTAGTCCTCATTAGTTTAATTCTGAGTCTTTCTAGTGTAAATTATAACATTAATGCTTTTTATAATTATTTAATTTACTTGTGATTCTTCTTCAGCTTCTAGTTTTTTATTTTTATTTTTTCCCAATTAAACATATAATAAGGTTAATGAGATCTGGGTTAACAGATATTTTCTCAAAGAAAAATAATTCATCATCATAAATTTTTTTCTTCAACAGTGTCTAGCATACTACTGTAGAAAAAGAATCTCTTTATTACTATCTATGGCCTAAGTACAGAGGACATAAACATGTACAAATCAGAGTCAGGTGAAGTGCAGATGTAGGCATGTAATATATACTGCTGTTGACACAAAACCACAATTCTCATATAAAAAGGGATAAAAGGTAGTTTATTCTGGAGACAAATTTGATTCATGCTGTACCAAATCCCATGTCCTGAAGTAGCACCATTCTCATGACATTTTCTGCTAAGGGAACAAAGAAACTTATAAATCAGCACACTTTCCTATCTCTTGGTGAAAACAACTGGAGTGTTTACCAAAGCAGAGAAATATCTTTTGTAGTCTTCAATTTTTATGTGTGGACATTCTTAGCCTTTTGGCTTGTGGAAGTTTGTGCTCTATTAAATTAATATATTCCAAATGTTGTCACCTATTAGTAACAGACTGTTAGGTTACACACAGACATGGGAAAGGAATGGCAAGCTATTGAAGAGGCTAAAAGATAGTTTATGATAAATTGAAATTATATTCTGAAGCTGCAATGTTATGATCTACCACATTGATATTTTAATCAGTTAATCAGCCTTGCAGAAATTAAAATTTAAGGTGAGGTTTCTTTCTAATTTTTTCACATTTTCATTAAAACAGAGTTTTGTTTCTGTTTCCTTTCTGTTGCTGTGATAAAACACTCAGATCAACGGGAACTAAGGAAAGGAAAGTACATATCTGGCTTACACACCCAGGACATAGCCCATCATATGAAGTTAGGGCAGGCAATTTCATAGGAACTTTGGGCAGAAATCATGGAAGACTGCTGCTGCTGGCTTACTCTCTGGCTTATTCAGGTTCATGCTTAACTAATTTTGTTATACAGACAAGGGATAATTACCTAAACAATGTTAATGGCTGTGATGGCTGTCAGTGGTTGTCAACTTGACTATATCTGGAATGAACTGCAGTCCGGAAGTGGAGGACACATCTGTTAGAGATTTGTTGATTCATCTTAAGTATGTGAATCCACTTTTGTCTTTGATTTGTATCTTGAGATAAGAAGACACATCTTTATTATGAGGGAGGGAGGGAGGGAGGGAGGGAGGAGGGAGAGAGAGAGACACAGAGAGAGACAGAGAGAGAAAGAGAGAGAGAGAGAGAGAGAGAGAGAGAGAGAGAGAGAGAGAGATACTATAAATGTGGAGAGCCACAGCCCTAAGATGGCGCCTGGCTGGATGCCAGGTAGTCCGAGCTTAGCTGTAAACAAGCCTTATTTGGAAGTGCTTGAGGCATCTGGCGCACTTCCTCCTTCTGTGGCCTATCTGGGATTGCCAGATGGCATGAGCTGATTGGGCACTGAGCATCTACTTAAGGGCATGCAGGGACTGAGAGAGGATAGAAGCTGATGTACAAGGTTCCTGAATAAGAGTCATGGTTGTGTTTCTCTTGCTGGTCGAGATAGACGCAACATATAAATTCTGTTACTCTAGAGAAAAATGACCATAGAGTGTTGGGCCCAATGTGATAAAGACAATTGTGATAAAGACAATTACTTATTGGGTCTTTGTTCAGGTGATTCTAAACTATGTCAAAGTAATAATTAAAGCTAACTGAACAGTAATAGTAGTAATAAATACTAAAAAAAGCAGTAATGTGTCTGCCTTCATGCCCACGTGCTCTTTGCCATGATAATGAAGTAATCCTCTGAAACTCTAAACCACTCCAATTAAATGTTTTCCTTCATAAGAGTTACAGTGGATGTTTTGTTTTCTCACAGCAATAGAAACCATCCCTAAGACAGAAATTGGTATCAGTTGTTAGGGATTGCTGTCCTAGACCTGATCATGTTTTTATTAGGAGGAATTTTGACTTCTGTACTTTGGGTTAGGAAAGCAATGGAATACCTTAGCTATTGCCTAATGGGTCATAGAGACAATGGTGCTGAGAATGATTTGTACTGTGTGTGACTGACTAAAGAGGTTTCAGAGAAGAATTTTAGTATGGTTACCTAGAGATAGTTCTTTTGATGTTTTGATAAAGAATGAAGCTACCTTTTTTTCCTTGTCCAAAGAGTCTGCCTACAGCTAAAATGTTGGATTAATTATGTTAGCAGTGGAAATCTCAAAGTAACCTAGAATAGACTGTTTTGTGGTTATGATTGGAAATGTTAATAAATATTTATAATGAAAATGAACAAACTGGGCTAGAATATTTTTTAAAAAATGTAAGATTTGAGGAGAAAAAGACTGCCAGGAAGTGGAATTTCGCTAATTCCTGTATTCAAGGAGACAAACAGATTAAGAAATGGAATACAGACAGTGGTGAACTCAGGGAAAGATCCCACCCAGCAGAGTTTCCAACTTGTGAAAAAAGAATCAAAGAAAATCTTAGGCAGGGAGGTGAAGGTTTATGCCTTTAATCTCAACAGGGAGGTAGAGGCAGATGGATCACCCAGCTAAATTCCCAGGTTGTGAAAATGAATTAAACAAAAGCTTAGAGCCTGGTATGGTGATGCACATCTTTTTGTTTGTTTGTTTGTTTTTCAGTTTTTGAGACACGGTTTTTCTGTGTAGCTTTGCAACCTATCCTGGAACTCGCTCTGGAGACCAGGCTGGCCTCAAACTCACAGAGATCTGACTTCATCTGCCTCCCAAGTGCTTGGATTAAAGGCATTCGCCAACAACACCCGGCTTGTTTTTGTTTTTCAAGACAGGATTTCTCTGTGGCTTTGGAGGCTGTCCTGGAAATTGCTCTTGTAGTCCAGGCTTTTCTCAAACTCACAGAAATCTCCTTGCCTCTGCCTCCCAAGTGCTGGGATTAAAAGCATGTGCCACCACTGCCCAGTACACACATTTAGTCCCAGTACTTGGGGGTCATAAACTGACTAAACTCTGAGTTTGAGACCAGCCTGATCTACAGAGCAAGTTCAAGGACAGCCAAACTTGGGCAGTAAAAGGAACCATAAAAATAAGAAAGCTAGTGAAGTTGTAACTAAACAAGGGGATCATGTTCTACCCAAGCAAGTGATAGAACTTGGCAGCTTTGGCTGCATGGTTCTGAATTTAGAGTTAAGGATTAAAGAATGGTATTATGGAACCTTCCTCCATGACTAAGAAAAGCTACCAAGACCAGGAATGTGTCAGGGATGTCCTTGAATGGAGGCCACTGTGTGGAGTTGTGAAGGTGAAGCCTGGATTGCCTTGGAGATACTAAGATATTGCAGATGCCAGAGTAGTGGGGTATTTGCCAAGGAGACTTGCTAACATGGGATGGAACCAGCCCAAGAGAAAGAAGTGTGTTGCAGTCAGCAAAGATGGATTACATCAAAGGATGGATGCAGCAAAGGAATTGGAGTTATGAAGTCCATTTTGACATTAGAAAAGGAGTTGCAAAGTTTGGAGTTTTCCTAGCTGGAGTTTTCCTTGAGTTGCTTTGGTCCAGTATTTTCTCACCATGCTCCTTCCCCTACATTTTAGAATGGTAATGTATATTATGTACCTTTATATGTTGGAAGGATTTGATCTGTTTTTTGATTTTACTTTTACAGGGGATTACAGTTAAATGACTGCTTGAATCTCAGAAGAGATTATAAACTTTTAAATAAGATTGAGATTGTTATAGACGATGGGGACTTTTGAAGTTGGAATGAATGTGTTTCCACATTATGATATGGCTATAAGACTTGGTTGACCTGGGAGTGTAATGTAGAGTTTTGAATGAAAATGGCCCCCAAATGGAGTGGCACCTTTAAAAGATGTGGTCTTTTTGAAGGAAGTGTTTCACTGTGGAGGTGGGCTTTAAGGTCTCAAATATGCTCAAGCCATGCATATTGGGAGATAACACTTCATGTTGCCTTTGGGTCAAGATTTAGAATTTTCCAGGACTATGACTGCTTGCATGCCACAGTGCTCCCCACCATGATGGTAATTGACTAAACCTCTGAAACTATAAGCTGCCACCTCAATCAAATGTTTTCCTTGATTGCCATGGTCATGGTCTCTCTTCATAGCAACAGAAATCCCAATTAAGATACCACACAAGAAAATAGCCAAAGGACCTTTTGTATTCTCCCAAACATATTTTGATATGTTCAACATTCCAAATTTGAAATTAAGATTCTAAATCCATAATCCTTATACTTAAAAGACTTGTATGTCTATGTGAAATTTCATTTTTTGTCAAATATCTGTCTAAAATTACTGGATGTGGCTTGTGATAAATATTTGATATTCATAAAGTAGCAGTCAGTCATGTGCAGTGATACAAATGTAAGCCAATGAATTATGTACATGTTCTCTGGACAAATCCATACATCCACAAACAGTGGATTCATTTCAATGCTGCTACTCTTAACAGCAGCAACAGAAATTGAGAAGGGTGCCTATGACTGTAATGAGCACATTATAGAACAAAGCTCTTCAAACAGCATATGGCATTTTAATTTAAACTCACTTCAGGGTAAGAAAAGTACTTCACAATGGAGTGTAATGGAAAATAAATAGCTGTCTAGGGTCCTTTAAGTACAGAAAAAGTGTTTTGGATAAGAAGATAATGCTATCCTTAAACACAGGAGGCACACTGCATAACTTCTTCCTGCTGGGAAGAAAATCTTGGCAATATTTTAGTTTATCAATTACACATTTTGTAATCTTTTCTTTCTTTTCCTCTCATTTCTCTCATTTTCCTTGCCTTCAAATCTTTATCATTTTTAGTCTTTCTACTGCCTCTTTTTCATCAAATACACCATCTTCTGAAACCACTTTCATGAAATTTTGACCTTGTTGATTATTCACACCATAATTTGTATAAAAGCAGTATTTTGAAATATGAAACCTCTTGATTCTTTAACAATTTGATATTCTATGTAAAAATTATACTCTCTGCTTTGCCAATCAGGCCAGCTTGCACTAAGTTCCACTTGTGAAGGCGACATTGTAAATTACTAAGGGTAAATCTGGAAAATAAAAGTTATCTGTCTGAATCTTAGTTTACTAGCATGCACATCCTACAGAATTATCTGAGATGCCAAAAATGCAGTGACAGGTTGAAGAGTCATTGGGTTAACAAAGAAAACCTGAGTCTGAAATGGAAAGTAGTGCATATATGGAGGGAGTTCAAGTGGAAGAAGTAAAAAATAGATTTGACCAAAACACATAATATACTTTCATAAATGTTCTAAACATTAAATAAAAAATAAGAATGCAAATTTGTGACAAAATCTAGCAACTATACATGCCTAGTATGGTCATATATCTAAGAGGATAACCTATTACTGCCCCTTTCCCAAACTCATATAATACCTAACTCAATTCTCTCTCAATACTAATCTATATACTGACAGATAATAACAGGTCCCATCCATTGTCCAAAAAGCTTTTTTATAGCATACAGAAATCATGACAGAAAAGCATAACTGGTCAAAATGAAGTTAAAATGACATAGGGATGCCTCACTGCAACTGATTCCGGTACCTCACAGCCTCTACACCTGAGGTTCAGGAAGCATTATGTTACATAGGGCAGAAAAATCTTGCAATCCAGAGGAGCAGTATGTCTTCTGTGTGATTTAGTCTTCTTTATTTGGTAGAGAAGCTATATCCATGAAATGTCATAAAATATGGCTGCCTAAATGATTTCTAAACAATGACAGCATAAGTTGATGTGCCATCACAGATGGGGAAGATCTCATGGAGTCTCACCACTAGATAAAAACCGACAGCTAGTTATTGATGACTGAGAAAAGGAGGGTTAGTCTTCTGAAATATGAGTCCCTTAAATGGTTATACATTTCCAAGTTATCAACCTAAACACATAGACATGTAATTAATAATAAAAATTTCATCAGGTTGTACTTATATATTTATTAATACTCAAAAAAATAATATGAGAAGGAATGGGGGCTAGTAGGGGAGGAGGTATAAGGACATATTAGAAAAAAATGTAAACATTTAGTCTGAACCAGACACTCATATTTGATCCAGGGTCTAAATAATGATTACATATTTTTTCTGATGCTTCATTGTTTTGTTTGTGTATAGACAATTCCATAACTTTACTATTCATGGAATTTGCATTTTTAGGAAATTTAGATTATTTTTCAAAACAATAGTACTGAATCATTCATTGAAATATAATTTGTCAGTGAAGTCTTATAATTTATTGCACAATTTCTTATGTACATAAAGTGGACACAGATGGAATAATCGACCAAGAAGTTAATATTTAAGAATTTTCAAGCAAGTTTATGATTTCACAACTGGTTATTTGAAGACAAATAAAGGACTACCTATACCTACAAAGGTTAGGTACTCTTTAACTGTAAAACAAATTTAGGTTGAGTAGATATGAACAATAGTAAATCATTTAAGCTAGTAAAGCGATAATAGAAAGAACAGTGTTAAATATAGCAATGAATTCTCAGAAGTAGATACATGGATGTGGTGATTTGAATAAGAATGACCCCCATAGGTTCATATATTTGAATGCTTGGTCACCAGGTTCAGTGTTACTCTCTGGCTTTGTCTCTGTCTGAGATTTAGGCTCTAGGTCTTGGTATTGCTCCAGTTCCTGCCTACATGCTGACATTTTCCCTACCGTGATGATAATGGACTAAACCTCTGAAACTGCAAGGAAACTCCCAATTAAATGCTTTCTCTTATAAGAGTTGCCTTAACAATGGTGCCTCTTCAAGGCAATAGTACAGTGACTAAGCCAGGGGTTGCCACCAAGCAGTGGAGTATTGCTGTGACAGACCTGATCATGCTGCTTGTTGGCTGAATGTTGACTTTGGGACAGTAGATAAGAAAGTAGTTGAACACTTAATTGGGACTCAATGAGCCTCACAAGTAAGATCATAGAAGACAGTGGAGCCGACAGCAGTGTAAATTATAATGGCGTTGCTAACGATGTTAATTTTGAGTAATGTCTAAATAACTACTGTGACATGGAGACCACAACACTGAAATATAGGGAGCATGCCAGCTAGTTTTACTCAAGATTGCTGGGGACCATACATAGATATTTACTACAGTGACCCAGAAAGTAAGAGAAGTCAGAGAGGAGATACAGAAATTAGCTGTTTCAGACAGAAATGCTTCAAATTAAATACTAGCGTGTGCAGCACCTGGATGGGCTTAAACAAAGCTTGGTCTATACCAAAGGATTTTTAATAATTTCATTCATCTTTTTGTTTTTTCCAAGAAAGGGTTTCTCCATATATCCCTGGCTGTCCTGTAGCTAGCTCTGTAGACCAGGCAAGCCTTGAACTCGAAGATATCCATCTGCTTCTGACTCTTCTGGTATTAAAGATGTGTGCTACCACTGTCCATCTATCTAATTTGCATCTAATTAAAACTCATACTCAGGCATTCTCAATTTGGGAGAGGATGAAGAGTGATATTTTCATGAATCCATAATTGAGGAATTATATGTAGAAGTATATATATGCAAACCACTTGTAGATCGAAGACTAAAAAATCCCTTAAGATTTCTTAAAAAAAATATCCTACAAAGGTGAATATAAGTTTAGCTAAGGAACATGATAGATGAAACATGAGCAAATCAAGCACATTAAATAATTAAAATTGAAATAACTAAAATATGCACTATTTTCAAATAATATTTAATATTAAATATTAAAAAGTATAGTCGTTGAGAGATAGAATAAGTTTAATTTCTTTCAATTTTGCTGAGTAAGGTAAAATAAATTAATTGAATCCATCTTTATGTAGAGAAATAAAAATAAATGAGATCTTAGAACCAGGTTGACTGTGTTCAATCAGAAAAAAATGATAATTGTTACTTACCAAGTAATATCTCTCCTTTTCAGTTTTTGCAACTACAATGTAGTCACATATTATTTCACCTGCTTTCTTTAAAAGTTCACCAAAGTTATTCAGATTTTTTTCAAATATTTTAGTAATATAAATTTATATTTTACTTGGGAAAGTAAAAGCATCAGAAAAAAAACCTAACCAAGTAGCTCTGTGTGGTAAAAAGTTGAGCAGAAGTCTCAGCTACTCCTCAATACCTCCACCTGTTATGAAACAGGTGTAAAACACAGACAATTCATTTTCTTAAAAAAGAAGCAATATTATAATATTAAATAGTAAAGATAAAATGTTCTCTTCAAAACTGTGTTTTATTCCAGTTTCTATCAGTAACACTCTCATCAGATCTCATGTGATGTCTTATCCTATATGCTGTGCTTCTCCAGCAAAGGAAACATCTGCATCCTGACCATCATCTGTCCTATCTCTATAGTATTTGTCTCTATCTCACTATTATCTGTCCATATCTGTTATTATGGTCTCCTTGATAATTCTGTCTTCTGCCATCTCTATCTATCTCTATCACTCTTTGCACCAGCCACAAGAATATTCTGTGCTGAGCTTTGCTTAGTGAGGATGTAACAGAAACACTATCATTTAATGCATTTCAAAGGAAAGCTTCAATATAAATTGAATGTATTGTTTGAAATAAGTTTTTATATAGTAGACCTCTATCCATGTGGTATGGTCTAAATATGATTTTTACTCATGTTTTCTATTATATGCACATATATACACACTCATATACATGTATATATATTAATAATCAATAATATATATATATATATTAAAGTTTGTCTAAACACTCCCAGCCTATTATTTTAATGAAGTCCCATGAAGTGACATAACAATAACTGACATTTTATTTATTTACAATGCTGAATGTAGACCTCCATCATTCTAGTCTACAATTATTCTAATGGAAAGAACAAACACAGATTAAATCTGAGAAAGAAACATTTCACACAAGACATCCCTAGGGAAGCTATTAACTGAGTCCCTTGAGACACAGCAAAGAAAGGAAGCAGGGAATAAAGCAGGTGACAGTAAATACTCATAAAGAGTCATGACAAGGACAATAAACAGGTCCAAGACACTTGATTCACTCATGGTCTGATTATATATTAGTGTATAAATATTTGAACAACTGATGACAATTATCTTGGAAACAGTCATTTTCTATCTCTTTCCTCTAAGTGTTAATAGTGTTACTTCTATGGGATAGTAGTATTAGATTTTTTTCATCTTACCCTGTTATACAAGTTATTCCTTCTGCAACCACATACAGCAAGAAGACTATTAACACCTTTTCTGATTGCTCATTACTTTCTAGTATTTACTAATATTCAAAAATGCTTAGAAAATATGACATTGCAAGGAAAGTTAAAATATCAATTTTTATTCTTTTGTAAAATTAATGTATTTATTTTATGTGTGTGAGGGTTTGCCTGATGTATATTTGTGTAGCATGTAAATATCTATTTGTGGGAAGCTGTCTTTTCAGGGCTGCAGTCAGAGCCAGACAGGCAGCCCATGATTTGTGCCTGAGAGGGGGCGATGTGGACTAAGAAGGCCTAGCTAAGGGAGTTAAGAGAAAAGATGTAGACACAGGAATATTGTCAGGAGGGCCATTCAGTCCATACTGAATGCTGAACACTGAACACCCTGAATTTATTCTTAAACATACTTAAGTACCAACCAAAAGTGGAGACAATGGCAGAAGACTTCTATTGTCATGTATAAGGGGCGTAGAGACTTACTTCACTTAATCCTCCAGGTATTTGGTAGCCACACTTGCCATCTGGCCTTCAGGTTCAAGAGTAAACACACCTAGTCCCATGTCTGTTGTTATTTAAAGACATCCACTACTAAGACCAAAAGAATATATCAGATGGTGTATGGGGAGTATCTAGGGGTATGCAACAGTCTCAGGATTGGTGTGCTTCTGGGCTTTGGTGACCTGTCTTGTATTGACTGGTCAACTGGTTGTTATGGCCTATAGGCCCTCCCAGGGCAGTTGATATTCTCTGCATGTCACTGCTGTGCACTTGTCCATAAAGCACAACCCTACCAGGTAACTTTGATTGGTTTGGTGCCAGGAGTGTATCTAAATCCTAGTTAGTAAGACAGGAGGGGCAACTGCAGGCAAGCACATGTTGGCTTGTCATGGTTGCTAAAACATGGGGCTGGTTTCTTCACCTACTGCCCATGAAGGCTAAAGTAGAGCATACTATTACCTGGAACTGGAGTTTCAAATAGCTGCAAACTTCCATGAAGGTGACAACTGTATCCTAGGTATTTAAAGAGCAGCAACTGCCTCTAACTGCTCCGCTATTTTCCCAGCACTTTGTTCCTTCCTAAAACATAATAATCATTGCTACTATCTCTTGATTATCATCAACTATGAGGAATCTAGGTCTGACATAATTATAATTTCCTTAATAAATATTTTGGTTCAAACTAGGTAGATGAAACATCCCAGAGTAATTATAACCTATGATCCTCATTATAGGCTATTTAATTAAGATGTCATCATATAACAATTCAGCTATTAAATACATGAAGGTATACATATGTCATATTTTTCTACTTACATGTAAATTGGTACCTCTATTTTGGTAAGATATATTGGGAACAACTGACATCAAGGCAATGAAAATTATTCACTCTATATGGAGAATACCTGAGGAGCCAGTAGCATTGGCCATGTGAAGACTTGAGAGGAAACTGTGTCTTACAGCCAGGCACTGGTGTTTACACTTTCAACAGCACCTTGAATGATCAAATTCCTGAGGCAATATACTATACTAGCTTCACAAATAACCATCATTAATAGCTGAAAAAGAAATTATCATACAAATAAAATGTGCTTTAAAAGTAGAAGACACATTTCCTAAAGATGAAGAATTTCTGCCCCAAATAAGCACAATATATGAATATTCATGTTTACACTTTTCTCCTTAATAATGCGAAAAGCTGACTTTACAACTTAATAAACACAGAAAGGTGGAAGAAGAAAACATTACTCCAGCTATAACTTGCAGGGAAAGCCCCTGTTCCAGAGAGGCATAGATTAAGTTCTCCATAATTCTGGGAATATAAACAAGGACATAGGCACCTTTTTTATGATACAATTACAGTTCAAGTTTAACTCTAAAAAAGATAATTTAAATAGGATGGTAAAATATTTACATTGTCTCTGCTCCTTGAAGCCTCTGTGTGGCACCAGAAAACCCTGCACTTTGTACTTCTGATTAACAGGGCATACTCTTGACAAAGGTCCTCTGACCTCTGAATCAGTAGGCAAAACAAATATTCTGGCTTTAGAAAAATATAATTTGCCATTAGCCTATCAAACTTAATGAAGAGCTGAGACAACCTACTAACTAAGTCATAAAATCATATTTAAATCCATGCTAACTCAGTGTTATTTTCTTTTCCACTATAGGTGAAAATAAGTAGTTGAAAACAAAATATTAGAGTCAATGCACACTACAGCACATAAAGTGATAACACATCTTCAATGACACATTCCTAAGGCTTTCGTTTTTAATATTTCTCTCCTTGGCTCCAGGAGCCCTCACATCTCACAGGTATAACATTGTCCTGACCAGTAAATGGTCCTTTTTATTGCTATAATCATTGTGGCTATGCCACATGCTCTCCAAGCGATGAACATGAAAAAGAAGTAAAACTAATCATTTAAATTAGTTACAGAGATGCTGTTCTTGGCATAGAATAGACTTCATGAATCTTTTGCAGGTCTTTCAACTCACAGTACACCAGCTTTTGTAGATTTAACTATAAACCTATCCTATATTTTCATGACCTTGGACACTTCTTAACATTTTATGACTCTGGAACAGTACTTACTTTATAATGGCCATACTCTTTTATGATCTATTATAATAATAGATTACACAATTATTTTTATAGGATAATATATTAAAATCCTCTGAATCTTAAAAAGCCTGTGAGCAAAATGTGAATAGGCTAACAAGGTAAAAAAAAAAATGACCTAATTCTGTTTGCTTAAACTCTGTCCTTTACCATCAAAAGAGAGTCCTCACTTAACAAAACCTGCGATCATTGGAAGGAATCTTCTTAAGCCAGAAAATGTCTATTCTTAACTGAAAATGACATGGCAGGAATTAGTATCTCTGTTCAAAAAGAGAAACCGAAAAAAAAAAAAACCCACCCTTTTCATTATTCTTGTGATTAATTATTTAGTGTGATTAAATACTTATGTTACATGCTTTTAACTATAAAGTTGAACTTATACCAAAAGGAAAAACCTCATAGATCATTGTAGTTTAGTCAAATTGTATGTAAGTATTAATACTTGCTTTCAGTATTCCTGAAAATGAACATAACCTATAGAAGACATGTCATATGTGACTTTGTTTTCAGAGTTCTTGGTTTGGTAAAGTGAAAGAATCTCAGAACTCCTTCTGGATGTTATGCAGCAGTGTACCATTAAACATGTTTGCAGCAAACAGAAATGTAAAGCCTATAAATTGTGAGAACACTTTTGTCTAAATGAGCATAAAGATAAAATAGACAGATATGCCCAAAAGATCTCAAGGACTCTTTAGCATTGTGTGTTCATTAGGGGTCCAGGTTAATGCATTCTCTGTTGCCTAGAAATTCACAGCATTTGCATTTTAACAGGGCTTTAGTCAAGTTAATCTCTTCTTCCTTTGATAATAAATTATTCTTCAGTTACAGCAAAAAATTCCTAAAGAAAAGGAGTAAAATGAAACTGTCATCATGTGTTTAAAAACTAAATTTGTGGGGTATGGTAGTGGCTTGGAGGATAAAGTGATTTGCATGATAAAATGAGGATGAAGGTTTACATCTTCAGAATCCACACAAAGTGGGATAGACTAGAGTAGTGGCAGCTTGGGATCCAAGCAATCTGGAGGTAGAGATTTGAGGTCTTAAAATCCCTAACTGAGAAGTAACAACTGGCAAGCCAAGTTCAGTAAGAGATGCAGATTCAGTAAATATGGAGTGGAACAAAAACTATGCATATACATGCAACAAAAGAAAATATATATATATATATATATATATATATATATATATATATATTACAATTAAACATAAACCCATAAGCACATACACATATGTACTTACATATACACATAAATTCATACACTCATATGGACATATAAGCACATACATCATCTATACCAAAGCTTGTTAGATTTGTTGTAGATTATTAAAGAAGATACATGCCATTTCATAACTGTTTATATCATTTGTTTTCAACACCAAAATCATCTTATGGGTTCTAGCAAGCTCTACAAACAACTTTGCTAATTTATACTAAATGTTAACTAGGGAAGCAGTAGTAAAAATATCTACCTTTTTTGAGTGTGTACAATGGATAAATTAGACACTTGTAAGACCAGTATACACTTTCACAGCACACTTATGCATGTAATACATTGTATCAATGAAAAACCTTTGAAAACAAGTAACTTTAGCTAGAATTTTAAATACAAAAATTCAGGTCAGAAGTATATTGATAAAATGGAAAAATAACATTGTTGATTAAAAGGACCATGTTCATGATCTTAATGTCAATAATTTATAGACTACTATGTCAAAATTCTTTATAGAATTGTGACAAAGACAAGTAACTAAGAGAGTAGAGCCACAGTTTCACTCAGGAAACCAAATACTCAAGGAAAGAAAGGAGAGCCTAAGCAAACATCAGTAAGTCCAATTCATTGGCGCTCTGTTAAAACTGGAAGCTTTTTTGTTTCTATCACCTTTCAGCACATTTTTCTCATAGTTAGACAATCAACTCTACTTTTCTATTTTCATTTAGTTGCATGATGCTTGATTTCTGAGGTAATTCTGATAATGATTTTATTTTTTGTTGTTTGCAAGAATATCACATTTCCAAATTATACTTGGACCATTCACTATCCTAGCTGCTCAGCATTTGGTACAAAAATATTTGTCTTCTGACCCAGTATATGTTTTCATGTTGAACACTGAACTCAAACTTTATGGTTTTCCTAAGTAAAGCAGAGAAAGGCACTGTTGCTAAAAACAACACATACCTGAGTTATAGAGCATGGAGAAATCAAGCCAGTATTGACTTCAAAGTTTCAGCTGTACTAGAGAGCTTTCACAATATTGGAAGGTGTGATGAATACCATTAGATTAAAGAAATCATCAGTCTTACCCAATGTCAACCTGGTGTGCTTCAGCAAAAACTGTTGTAAAAGGATACAATCACTGGTGCCAAAGAGTCCTGAACATGAAGGGAGTAACCATCTACATTCTGATTGAATTTAAGGCCGACTCCAGAAAATGACACCCATATCTGGCATCATTATCAAGGACAAGAACTTTTTGCTATGCAGTTTATAGACTTTAAAGAAGAACCTTTAGCTGTTATTCTGCTAAATAGATGCAGTACTAAACCAACTTTTAATGATTTACTCCTATGTGTCTGTATCGGTGAATCTCTCAACCCTCATCAGAGAAAACTTCTTGAAGTAGACATTAATTAACATATATACCAACATCTGATCAATGTGCCTATGAAGAGGGACTGTGGCATGTAAAGAACAGAATCATACCTCCATATTACCCCATTTCCTCCAATACTGAGGTATTCTTGTGAAGAGAATAAAAGAGTATAAAAACCAAAGGTCATAGATGAATACAGTAATGCTGTTTTCAGACATAATAGAGCACTTACACATATGCAGTTAGTGACTATGACAATATCCAAAACTCTTACATAAATTCAAGACAAAAATAATCCATATGGAGTAGGAAGGAAGCATAAAGTTCCACTCATAGGTGAGGAGCTATTGACAATTCATACCTGTTGGGAGACCAAAGAATTTTCTTTGATGGTGTAACCTCTTGTTAGATGTACCACATTCCAAGGAATGACCCCTTTCCTAAGAACATTTGGCCAATAAAAATTGGATTAACCTACTTTTGAAAGGATCGAGGAGTCTCCAAAAATCAGAAGGTCCACCCAAAAACATTCAGTGTCCAGTCCAGCTGATGTAAAAACAAGAGGTAAGTTTATTGTGGGACGTTTGCGCAAATGGGCCCCCCAATCCAACAGACAAAGGAAAAGCCCTGTTCCTCTAAAGCAGGCTTCTTTTATAGGAGAAAAACCATAGGCTTTTAGGGGTTTGGGTACTTGACCAAAGTCACAGATCCTTTGGAGATCTCTTATCTTTGGGGCTGGATGGTCTCTTGACTCAGTGGGATAGTCTGTTCTTATCTTCATGACCCCAGGGCAGATGGCCCTCTAGGAATTCTTGGTATTTAGTTAGGTTGTCTTGTGGCCTTGTAAGGGAGTTATTTCCTGCCAGCTAGGAAATTCCAGGGACTAGGTCATTGTGACCTTGGTTAGGTTTCTAAGTCAGGTCTCGCTGTTCTTAGGGTGAGAGGTTTGTTTTTCTTCTAAGTCTCCTTATTTTATTTCTTTGTTAATTCTTAAGTCCTTCACTTTTAATAAAAGGATGACATGAAATTAAATGTGGAAGGAGTTGGAAGTATATAGGAAAATATGTCATATGAGATTATCAATGAAATAACAAAAATAAAATTTAAAAGTTTCTATATCTAAAACCCAATACAATGAACAGTGAATATATAACAATAAAATAATAAATGTATAACAACATTTAAAGTAGGAAAGAAATCCTAACACCCCTTAGCCCTTCAGTTCCTTGGGACTGAACTTTCTAAAACAGACAGATCACTAAGAACATCATCCCATAGCCTGGATCCTGTGGCACATGCCTTTGA
Organism: Cricetulus griseus; assembly: GCF_003668045.3. NCBI lineage: Eukaryota > Metazoa > Chordata > Mammalia > Rodentia > Cricetidae > Cricetulus > Cricetulus griseus. The sequence continues at coordinate 354,891,332 of NC_048595.1, read as the reverse complement.
TGCCAGCATTCCTTGAGGTAGAGGCAGGCAGATCTCTGTGAGTTCAAGGCCAGCTTGGTCTATAGAGCAAGTTCTAGTACTGGAGTGAAAGCTACACAAGAAACCCTTTTTGTCATGTCTCAGCCCCAAGCCATGGTAACCATGAGGTTCGGCCTGAGTGGGGAAGCGTGGACTTGGAAACTCTCAGCAACCCAACGGTGATAAAGACCAAACAAAGACATCTTGTCATCTTTGGAGAGCTCTCAGTTCCATGCTGCAAAACTAGAGTCTCTTCTTTATTCAGCATCTTCCTGGCTGTTTCCTAATTATGCTACCCTTGCATGAGGCCATTTCTCTCTCCTTCTGTCGACTCTGCTCCCTGGTCACTCCTTACTCTCTCTGTGTCCTCACTTCTTACTTAAACACCTAGCCCTCTGCCCAGGTGCAGGCCTATTCAAATGCTTAGTTCTGTAGAGATGCAAACTAGGGGATATTCTCCATTGAGGCCATGCTATTCAATAGCAAATTCCTAGCTCCTCTGGCAGTGTGGATTGTAGACTGGTAATCCTTTGCTCTATGTCTAAAAATTTAAAAAGTGAGTGAGTACATACCATGTTTATCTTTTTGTGATTGGGTTACCTCCCTCAGGATTGTTTCTTCTAGTTCCATCCATTTGCATGTGAATTTCAAGATTCCATTGTTGTTGTTGTTGTTGTTTTTTCACTGAGTAGTATTCCATTGTGTAAATGTACCACATTTTCTCTATCCATTTTTCAGTTGAGGGGCATCTAGGTTGCTTCCAGGTTCTGGCAATTACAACTGTTATGAACAGAGCTGAACATATGCCCTTATTGTATGAGTTTGCACTCTTTGGGTATATGCCCAAGAGAGGAATTGCTGGATCTTGAGCTAGAATGATTCCCATTTTCCTGAGAAACTGCCATACTGATTTCCAAAGTGGTTGTACAAGTTTGCACTCCCACCAGCAATGGAGGTGAGTTCCTCTTTCTCCATATCCTATCCAGCATAGATTATCATTGGTATTAATGATTTTAGCCATTCTGACAGTAGTAAGACATGATCATCTCACTAGATGCTTAAAAAGCTTTTGACAAAATCCAACATCTCTTCATGATAAATGTCTTGGAGAGATCTGGAACAAAAGGAACATACCTAAACATGATACAAGCAATATACAAAAACCAACAGCCAACATCAAACTAAATGGAGAAAAACTCAAAGCTAGTCCTCTAAAATCAGGAACAAGACAAGGCTGTCCACTCTCTCCATATGTCTTCAAAATCATACTAGAAATTCTATCTAGAGCAATAAGTCAACAAAAAGACATCAAGGGGAAACAAATTAGAAAGGAAGAAGTCAAACTCTCACTGTTTGCAGATTATTTCCTGGCATCTACTCCTCTGGAGGAGTTTGCTTCCATTTGCTCTAGAGCTTAGAGTTTGCTGTTAATTCTTGAGTGTGACTATTCTCCAGTTTCTTCATGTGGGTACTTAGTGCCATGAACTTCCTATTAGCACTGCTTTCAAATTGTCTCATAGGTTTGGGTATGTTGTGTCTTCATTCTCATTAAATTCTAGAAAGTCTTTAATTTCTTTTTTTATTTCTTCCTTGACCCAGGAATGTTGCAATTGTGTATTATTTAATTTGCATGAGTTTGTAGCATTTCTGCAATTTGGGTTGTTGTTGAATTCTAACTTTAAAGCATGGTGGTCTGACAAGATACAGGGGGATATACCATTTTTTTTTTTTTGTATTTCTGTAGGTTTGCTACCTTCCTGGGTATATGGTCAATTTTAGAAAAGGTTCCCTGTGGTGCTGAAAAGAAGGTATATTCTTTTGTGTTTGGATGGAATGTTCTATAGATGTATGTTAATCCCAATTGGGTCATAACTTCTGCTAGTTTTTTTGTTTCTTTGTTAAGTTGCTCTCTGGTGGTCCTATCTAGTGGTGAGAATGGGGTGTTGAAGTCTCCTAATATAAGTGTGTGAGGTTTTATGTGTGATTTGAGCTTTAGCAATGTTTCTTTTGAAAGACCTCAGAAGAGGTACTTTCGTAGAAGGAGACCCGCACCCAGGAATCAGCGAAACCACGAACTTTGGATGCAAAAGCAAGAGGCTTTATTAGTAGCGCTGGTACCCAGGGGCTTAGCTTTTCTTAGGCTAAGCCCCGAGCCCCAGAAGGGGAGTCCTTTTATAGGGGAAAAAGGCACCGTAATAGTCAGGCGAAACGGCCTTTATCTTTTGCCTCGTCCAGATGGCTGACCTTGGGACGGAGCGATCCGGCGGGGGGGAGCGCGGTGCCAGGCGGGGCGGGCCGGGGGCGCGAGCCCTGCCGGGGTGAAGGCTTGGGAGGCCCCGGCAGCTCCGCGGCCCCTGTGTCCTTGGCCTTGGAGGCGGTCCCCCGCTCGCAGCTCCTGGACAAGCAGCATCGCTGCTCTCCCAGCTCAAGTTCCCCTTCCAGGCACCGCCTGCGCTGCACTCTCCAGCCCCTGGCCGAACCCTGGCCCTGCCCTGCTCAGTCCCCGCCACGCTGCCCTCGGTCAACTGCTCCTCCCACCTGCTCCAGAGAGAACACCCATCACCGGCACAGGCGGGGAAGACAGAGGAGCAGGGGGCATGCAGAAGCATTCTGAGCGGGTCTTTCACTTTTACAAATGTGGGTGCCTTGGTATTTGGAGCATAGATGTTCAGGATTAAGACTTCATCCTGATGGACTTTTCCTGTGATGAGTATGGAGTACCCTTCTTCATCTCTTTTGATTGATTTTAGTTTGAAGTCTAATTTGATAGATATTAGGATTGCTACACCAGCTTGTTCCTTGGGTACCATCTGTCTTTGAAGTTGAGATGCATTTCTTGTATGCAGCAGAAAGATGGATTCTGTCTTTGTATACATTCTGTTAGCCTGTATCTTTTTATAGGCAAGTTAAGACCATTGACTTTGAGGGATATTAATTACCACTGATTGTTGATTCTTGTTTGTTTTGGATTTCTTGATGGTGGTGTTATTATGTGTGGATTTCCCCTCTTTTTCATTTGCTGTTTGGTAAAGTGGGATTATCTATTGCCTATGGTTTTTGAGACTAGTTCTCTTCCTTGGGTTAGAGTTTTTCTTCTAGTAATTTCTGTAGGGCTGGATTTGTGGATATGCATTGCTTAAATATGGTTTTGTCATGGAATATCTTGTTTTCTCCATGTATAGTGATTGAAAGCTTTGCTGGCTACAGTATTCTGGGCTGTCATTCATGTTCCCTTAGCATTTGTACAACTTCTATTCAGTATCTTCTGGGTTTCAGTGTTTCCATTGAGAAGAAACGTGTAATTCTGATACAACTGCCTTTATATGTTACTTGGCCTTTTTCTTTTGCTGCTCTTAATATTTTTTTATTATGTAAGTTTGGTGTTTTGATTATTATGTGGTGAGGGGACTTCTTTTTGTGGTCCAATCTTTTTGGTCTTCTGTAAGCTTATTGTACTTTCATAGGCATATCCTCCTTTATGTTGGGGAAGTTTTCTTCTATGATTTTGTTGAATATGTTTTCTGTACCTTTGAGGAGTATTTCTTCACCTTCTTCTATACCTATTATTCTTAGATTCTGTCTTTTTATGGTGTCCCATATTTTCTAGATATTTTGGGTTAGGGATTTGTTGGACTTGAGATTTTCCTTGGTCAATGACTGTATATCCTCTAGTGAGTCTTCAACACCTGAGAATGAGAATATGTCTTCCATCTGTGGATTCTATTGGTTATACTTACATCAGTGGTTCCTGATCGTTTACCCAGCTTTTCTATTTCCACCATCCCCTCATTCTGTGCTTTCTTTATTGTTTCTAATTATGCTTTAAAACCTTGGACCTTTTGAATTGTTTCCTTCACTTGTTTGGTAGTTTTTTTCTTGGCTTTCTTTAGGTTCTTTAAGAGATTTATTTCTTGAATTTTTTGATTTGTCTTTTCCTGTATTACGTGTAATTTTCACTTGCTTTTTCTTCTATTTCTTTAAGTGATTTTCTTGTTTGCCCTTTATTGGTCTCTATCATCTTCATAGGATAATTTTAAGGTCCATCTCTTGTTTATCCTCTGTTTTGGGCTTCTCTGTTCTTGTTGTTGTGAAGTCCCTAGATTCTGGTGGTATCATATTGGTCTTTCTGTTGTTCAGTGTGTTCTTATTCTGTTGTCTTCCTATCCCTTCTTCTAGTAGGTGCAGGTGGCATCTCTTCCTCTCTTTTAGTCTCCTCAAACAAAGGGTGGAGGGAGGGCAAAGGGGGACCAAGAGTGAGGTGTGTCCATACTGAGGGTGGGCCTTCCAGTCTGGGCGGGTCCACTCCTGTTGAGAAGCATGCTCAGTAAGAAAGACGGGGGTGATGGGAGATGTGGCTAGAGCAGATCCCAGACTCACCTTAGGCAGCATGCAGAGGGCAGAGAGTGAAGGGGGGTCAAGGGTGAGGTGTGGTTAGACTCAGGGTGGGTCCCCCTGGCTGGGCAGGTCCAGTCTACTGGAGGGGCAGGATCAGAAAGAAGGAGGAGGAGTTTATGTGGGGAGTTGGCTCCAGAGGAGAGCCCACATTCAGCTCAGGAAGCTGGCAGAGGGGAGAGGGCAAAGGGGGCCCCAAATTGTAAGTATTTTCCCAAGAAATTATTGTATTAGTTCAAATTAGAAACAAACCTGCTTCACATGTCAATCCCTCTCCCTCTCCCTCCCTTCTTCCCCAATCCCCCACCAGCCCTCCACCCCATCCCCCTTCTGCTCCCTGAGGAGGGTAACTCCCTCCATTGGGGAATCCCCAAAGTCTGTCATATCATCCTGGTCAGGCCTAGGCCCTCTCTCATGTGCCCAGGCTGAGAGCGCATCCCTCCATGTGGAATGGGCTCCCAAAGACCTTTCTTGAGTCAGGGAAAAATACTGATCTACTACCAGGGGCCCCATAGAATGCTGAAGCCTCCTCCATGTTCAGGCATCTGGATCAGTCTCATGCTGGCCACCCAGCCATCAGTCTGGGATCCATGCACTCCCCCTTGTTCAGGTCATCTGATTCTGTGGGTTTCACCAGCCTGGTCTTGACCTCTTTGCTCTTCACTCCTCCATCTCTGCAACTGAGTTCCAGAGTTCAGTTCAGTGTATAGCTGTGGGTGTTTGCCTCTGCTTCCATGAGCCACTGGATGAAGGCTCATGTTTGTCTTTTTGTGACTGGGTTACTTCACTCAGCATGATTTCTTCTAATTCCATCCATTTGCCTGTGAATTTCAAGATTACATTGCTTTTTTTTTCCACTGAGTAGTACTTCATTGTGTAAATGTACCACATTTTCTTTATCCATTCTTCAGTTGAGGGGCAAAATTCTAAGTTTTAATAAAGATAGGATTACATCATTTCTCCCTTGACTCTTCTCTATCTAATTCCTTCTCAAATTTTCCCAAGGATTACTAAACAAGTGAGATAGCATGATCGTGTTGTGGTTTTCACAGGGTCAGTCTCATCCATTCTAATCTAGACATGCCGGCAATTCCCTCAAAAGTGGGAAATTTGAATTTTAACTAGTGATAGTGGGTACTGTGTTTGAGCTATTCCCTGTAAATAATTCATTTTTCACATCTAATATATACTTTATAGAAATTCAAAAGCCAGAATGATGTCCCTACAAAACATACAGGAATTCAAAGTGTACTGTAGTTCACAAGATTTTGTAGATACCCATATATATAATGAGAAATTCAGGCATATAAATTATAGTTTAGAATAGTAGTTAATGGCATGAGAAGGAACTTAAGGTATATTAATTTTAATTTGTAAAAATGTTTTTTTGTTTAAGATTTTATTTATACTAGGGCATTGGTGGCGCATGCCTTTAATCACAGTATTAGGGAGGCAGAGGCAGGTGGATCTCTGTGAGTTTGAGGCCAGGCTGGTTCTCAGAGCCAGTGCCAGGATAGTGTCCAAAGCTACACACAGAGAAACCCTGTCTCGAAAAACCAAAAAAAAAATTTTTTTATTTATTTATTATGTATAATGTCATGGCAGCAGAGGGCACCAGATCTCATTTAAGGTGGTTGTGAGCCACCATGTGGTTGCTGGGAGTTGAACTCAGGACCTCTGGAAGAAAAGTCAGTTCTCTTAATTGCTGAGCCATCTCTCCAGCCCCTGTAAAAATGTTTTAATTGAAAAAGTTACATCTTTCCTTCACTACTGTTTTCTCCCTCCTAACTCTCCTATTCCCCCCTTCACTACACACACACACACACACACACACACACACACACGAGAGAGAGAGAGAGAGAGAGAGAGAGAGAGAGAGAGAGAGAGAGAGAATACACTTTAATACATAAATACAAATAACTCTCTACTATTGTTTGTATGTGTATGATTTCAAAGCTCCCCAACCAGTTTTGAACAGCCTATTGAGTAGCTCTTTCATTTTTATCTGAATATAAGTTTGAAAAATTTCTGAGACAGTAGCTGGTTTGGAAAGATAGAAAAACTATATCATACCCAACATAGTAATCCAGACATTACACTAAATGGGAAAAACCTGCGAATATTTCATATAAACTCTTGAGCAAGGCAATCATATTTAATATGGAGTTCGAAGTTAGCAGGTACTGACAGGTCAATGACTGAGGTTCACAGGAAGTTAACAAACTCAGATATGAACAAGAAATACATGGTGATGAGTTATGCTGCATACATTTGATACTGCATTATAATTTGATCTTTAGAGTAATCAAATGAGTCAATGACATGATTTATTTTTGTCTCATATGATCCTTACACACTTGTGGACCTCATTTTGTTGAAATTTAATATACTGCAACAGTATTAATTTTCTTGCTTACTACTATATTTTACAGCCACAGCCATCACAAAGGTGAGTCCTTGTGAAAGACAATACATATGATGGAACATCCAGAACAAATTACAGATTAACAGCAAGATGTTTTCAGGTTTGCTGCCATTCCTGAACTTACTAAGCTGTAATATATGTTGAATCCTTAAAAAAAAAATCCATCTCCATTCATAAATTTAGCATGAGGATTTCTGATTTAATCCTGAAAGACAGCTCTGAGAACAGCAGCTAATATGAGGATTTTAGTGATGTGGAGCATACAGTCACCACAGAATATACAATGGTACTCTTATTTAAAAGACCTCTCTGTTACAGGATTTATATCTGCCAGGCTTCTCTCCATTTGATTTGTTCATCTCTTGGTATATTGCCATGAATCATTTGTATCACACTGAACTCATAGGTAGGAGTTTTTCTTGCCCTAGTAGACATTGTTTAGTGTCAAGAACAGGGCTTCTGATTTTTAGCCATTAGTGGAAAACCACACAAATCAGAATTGACACCAGCAAATAAGCCTCTAGGGAGCATACTGTTTTAGAAAAAAAATCAGGAGCTTTTAAACTAAATGTAAAAAGTGGCTCAGATAAGGAATATTTATTTGGTAATAAATACATTTTCAAATTCTGTATTCTATAGAAAACTTGTGTTTTTAATGGTGATGTGAATTAAAACATATGGCAAGGAGGTTGTCATAGCCATCTGTTGGCTTTCTGAAGAGTGGCTACAGCAAAAATTTCATCCAATCTCTTAAACGTGCCCTGTTCATTTTGGATGGGAACATTCCCTTTTATTCAATACTGAATTATTTGTTATGATTTCTAGTCCCAGGGGAAGGAGAAGCAGAATGTCAAATTGTTCTCATTCTGTGGGCTTGCTAGTGTCTCAGCACCACTACCCAGTAGAACATAAAAGGCAAGCAACAGACTACATTTCTGCATGTAGCTCTAACCTATTTTTGGTAAATTTACTTCTTGGGACATAACAAGGAAATGTCCATTTTAAATTATTTCTTATTTTTTGAGGTCATGATATAATTGCATCATTTTCCCTTTCCCAATTCTATCCTCCCCACATACTTATCTTGTTCTCTTTCACATTTATGTTCTCTGTTTTCATCAATTGTTGTTACAAACATGAATGTATTTAGGACAGACCATGTTAAGATAAGGCAAATAATGTGTTCCAAATAGGGACCTCTTGAAATAGCACAAGTGCCGTAGGATATAGTTCTTTTGTCTAGGGTGTACCACCTGAGATTTTAGGCAACAGATACATCTTAGTGAGAAGCCAGGCAAGAGGTTGTAAAATGGGTTGCAGGGGCAGGGATTAACTTTCACAGAAATTGATGAGTTGGAGATCAACCAAAATACTGGTAAGAAAGCATGCACTGTTTATGTAACAATGTTAGATAAATCCACAGATAAGTTAAATAAATACAAATCCATATATTTCACAAGCTTAGAGATAGTAGAAGATGTCCCTGTGTGGAGTATAAGTAGTGCTGCAATAGTGACCATTAAGGGTGTAGGAGAGAAACCATAATAATTGAAAAAAAAATATCTATAAGTGAATATGTTTGAAAGTCTAAGTAGCAGAAAATGGCAGGCATAATTATGATAACTATGTAGTACAAATATGATAACACAAATGTAGGGAGCCGTCCCTGCATTCTCCATTACAAGATGGCGCCTGCATCCGGCAGGCACCGAATGTAAACAAGTTAGTGCGCAGGCACTGGGTAACTTTCCATCCCTTGGTCTCTGCCTCTTCCGTGGTGTCATATGGTCCGATGAGCTACAGCGAGTCAGGGGGTAACATGTCCGAGGCGGAGGTTGCCAGCCTTTATAAGGGATGGGTTCTTGGGAGTTCGGGGTCTCTGCCCTGTAAGTTTATGCTCTCTCTCTCAAGATGCATTAAAGCTTTACTGCAGAAGGATCCAAGTGTCCTGTGTCATTCTTGCTGGCGAGACAATCGCGCGGGACATCTGGTGCCGAAACCCGGGAACTTGTTAACATCGCAGGCACTGCGGAGACCCCTCAGAGGATGGGGCGGATTCAGAACTGCAGGGTTGTAAGTTCGGAGAGGTATGCTTAATCCTGATACCTTTTTTTTGACTTTGTCCTTAATTTGTCACCACCATGTGATGGGTTAATAGAAGCCTTAACTCTAGTCTTGATTCTTCTTTTGTCCATATTGGTCTTATATTGTGCTCATCATGGCTGGTGTTTCAGTTCGAGACCAAGCTTACCCCAGGTAGCCGCCATCATAATGGGCTCTTCAAAACAGAGAGACCTAATTAAAAACTGTCTAGAGGATGAGGCTTGCCGTCCCATAGTAGCAGAGAGTCAAGAAACGCTTAAAGAGGTACAGGATAATATATCAGAAACTGAACGAGATGAGAGATTAGGAGCTCAAAAAAGAAAGGACATGTCTAAGAAAAAGGGCCCTCCCCAGGATACAAAAAAGGGGAGAGAGATGATAGGGGATGACCAATCACACCCCGGTAAATCTAAGAGAAATAAAGACTCAAAACCTAATCTCTACCCTACGGTGAAACTAGAGGCCTTAGAGCTGAGTAAATCAGACTCTGAGATTTTAGACTCTAGCGAGGAAACAGAGCTAGAGGAGGACAGATACCACCCTGATAGATATTGGCTGCCAAAAGTGAAAGCAAATATGAGGCCACCACCTGTTAATCCAGCGGGTATACTTCCATCAGCACCCCCACAACAAAAATTTGGTACCGACTCCTTTTTACCATTAGAGGAGCGGAGGAAACTACAGATGGCTTTCCCAGTCTTTGACAGGGAAAAGGCCAAGCATGTTATCCAACAATGCTTGGAGGCCTGGGGTGCCTGGGGAAAGCCTCATATCCTAAAGTTGTTAAAGGTCAGAGAAAAGGTTATTACAAGTCAGAGAAAATGTTCTGTTTCCTGGTAGCCAGCCCCATGCAACCTGGTCACATGACTAACTGGTAGCCATTTTGCTAAAGTTAAAAAAAAGATACTTAAACTGCCATCTTGACTAAAGGTGACCACATGGAAATTAGAGGTACCATCTTAGAAACAAGTTTTTCAGTTAAGATTTAAAATATCAATGCTTCTATATATTGCAGAAAGACCTTAAGGGAATTTAAATTTCTTTTTAAAACCAGTTTTCAAATGTTTGATTTTATTAATGTTTGTACTTAAAGAGCTTCAATTTAAAATTATTTTTAAGCAAAGCCTGACAATGTAAAGTTCTTGTTTTATAAAAGATGCTAATCTATTATAAGATGTTACAGTTTATGTTTTTAGAAATTAAATCCATTATGTTGGTAGCACACACCTTTAAGCTCAGGGTGTTGGTGGCACACGCCTTTAATCCCAGCACTCGGGAGTAAGAGGCAGATGGATCTTTATGAGTTCAAGGCCTGCCTGGTCCGGCAGATCGAATTCCAGGACAGGCTCCAAAGTCACAGAAAAACCCTGCCTCAGAAAGAAGTTAAGCTACTGTTTAAGGAATATAATGTAGCTCTATATAGTTTTAAGTTCAGATGTATTACAGAAATAAGTCTTTACCTAGAGGGACACACAAAATATGATTTTTTTAACCAAATAAGCCAGGGAAACTATAAAAAATAAAACAATAAACAATAAACCAAATTTCCAGTATATTTTTCTCAGCCTCAAATCAGTGGCAGAAAACTGGTAACATCACTCAGAAAGTATTTATGTCATGTTTCAAATTTAAGCTTACTCCTTATTGGGTATTAATTATGTTACAACATACTTTATAATGTATTTTAATGTTATAAGCTATCTACATAATATCTTTGATTTAAATATATGAGTCAAAGACAGTCAATAATGTGTTAGGACAATTTAGACAAACCTTTTTTGAATTTTTTATGTTGTAATTATAATACATATCCCTTTTCTTTCTCCTGAATTTGCAATTCATCACTCCCTTCTCTCCTTCAAATTCCTGACCTCTATTTGCACCTATTGTTTTCATTGCATGTATGCATCTGTATATACATGTGCAGTCCTGAAGAAACCATTTAGCACTTAGCCACCAATTGGTAAGCTCCTCCCAGAGGGTACCACCTCTTCTGCTTCTTGTTTTCCTTACTGGCCTACAGTTGTTTGTGTAGGGTTGAATCTACATTGGTTTTCTCCACCGATTGGTGTCATCCTAGTGCAGCCCTTGTTTGGGTAGTCATGTTCAGGAGACTTCATGATGTGTCTTTGGATACTGCTAGAAGACATAGTCTCAGAGCAAACTCCCCAACCCTCCGAGTTTTTACCATCAAAAGAAATAATAAAGAGCTGGAATTTAGGTCACAGACCAAAAGGGGTAAAGGCCTGGGTTCCAGACATAGAAGGTTAAAAGTAAGAAGGAAATGGAAAGAAAGAAAGAAAGAAAGAAAGAAAGAAAGAAAGAAAGAGTAAAAAGCAGTATAGGAGAGAGAAAGAGGGAAAGATAATTATATGTGGATTCAGGAGTTCTCAGTAAATAAATATATCTCAGCCTCGGCCTTCCTTTAAACAGTATCAAAAGTTGTATAGTTCAGTATATTCATAGGAAAATAATAAAATAGTCTCTCCTGGGATATTGTGTTATTTAAAACTAAGATTTAGAAGAAACACATCACAATCCTTCAAACAACCAGGAATAATATAAAAAAATGGATTTCTCTTTGGGAGATTGTACTAATCATGAAGTATCATGCCAACCCTACAGATCCTGCATGACCTTCAACAGATACAGTGCTTTCAGCTCCGTTGAGAAATCCATTTTTCTGTGAGGCACTCACCATTTTCTGAAAGGAAGATGCGTTAAGGAAAAATTATATTTTTTAACCTCTATTTTGTTTGTTTTTAGTTTTTTATTTTAATTAGAAATAAGATTATTTTACATGTCAATCCCAGGACCCTCTCCCTCCCCTCCTCCCCTGCCACCCCTCAACTAACCCCCTACATATCCCATACCGTTTCTGCTCCCCAGGAAGGTTGAGGCCTTCTGTAGGGGGGCTTCAGAGTCTGTTATATCCTTTGGGATAGGGCCTAGTCCCTCCTCGTGTGTCTAGGCTCAGGGAGTATCCCTGCATTGTGAGATGGGTTCCCAAAGTCCATTTCTATGCTAGGGATAATTACTGATCCACTACAAGGGGCCCCATGGATTTCTGAGGCCTCCTCACTGACACCCATGCTCATGGGGTCTGGATCAGTCCCATGCTGGTTTCCCAGCAATCAGTCTGGGAACCAAGAACTCTCCTTTGTTCATGTCAGCTGTTTCTGTGGGTTTCATCAGCCTGGTATGGACCCCTTTACTCATCAGTCCTCCTTCTCTGCAACTGGATTTCAGTTCACTTCAAGGTTTACCTGTGGGTATCTGCTTCTACTTCCACCAGTTACTGGATGAGGGCTATAGGATGGCATATAAATTAGTCATCAGTCTCATTATCCGGGGAGGGCATTTAAGGTATCTTGTTGCTTAGATTGTTAGTTGGTGTCATCTTTGTAGCTCTCCAGACATTTCCCTAGTGCCTGATTTCTCTTTAAACCTATAATGTCTCCCTCTGTTAAAATATCTCTTATCTTGTTCTTTTCTGTTCTTCCCCCAACTCAACCTCCCTGCCCCATCATGTCCACCTTTTACCTCTCTTGCAAAAGCCTTAAATAATGAGTTACACAGGCAGTGAAAATAGACTCGTGAAAATTTATGAGAATATCACCGAATTCAATGGCAGGGATTGCTTTTATGGTTTTCTGCTGTAGTATAATTGCATTTCATGAACTTGTCAACCATTTGATATGTTTTTATTCACTTTTATTTTAAAGATTTCATTTTACCTTTAACTATGTGTCTTATGTACTTCTATGTAGATGCACATATGGATTCATGTGCTCATATCCTCCTAAACCAGGGGCTACAGGAGTTTGTGGACCCAGGGACTACTTTCTCCCAACCACCAAGCTATCTGTCCAGACCCCTGTTATGCTATGTCATTTAAAATTGAATATAGTATATTGAGATCATATTATTCCAATTACTTTATTTGCTTTCGTCACAATCCTGTCAGTTATTTTTCTTAGCAACACGTAAAGCAGCAAATAAAGTTGTGTAGGGGATACTGTAGCCACACCTGCTTAGGGCCTGACTACAGGTGTGCCTGGCCACGCCTGTGTGGGAATGGTCAGGGTGATGTAAAGTGAGGGACATTTAGGTGGTGGGTTTCTGCTTTTGGTTTCATCTTCAGCTTGCTGTACAGACTTCTGCCTACTGGCTGGCTAGGTCGCTCTGTAAGTAAGGCTTTTCTCTATTAAATTCCCTTGTATTTTTACTTGGCTCCATATTGGTGATTTCCCACATTAAAGGTGTTAAAATTTTTGAACACAATTTACAAAAAGAAGTGTTGTGGTTGGTGTGATAAATGCCACCCAAAGTTTTGGGAAGTTGAAACTTTGTCCCCAGGTGTTGGTTTGTCTAGAGAGGTTTAGGTAGTACAGGCTCAGTGAAGAAGTACATAAATGGGGGAACACTTTGAAAATAATAATAATTAGTATAATAGTAATAACAATAATAATAACAAGGCTTCACCTACTTCCAGATCACTGTTTTCTCCATGCTTGCAGCACAACATGTAAGCTTCAGCTTACTGCTTTGGACACTATGCCTGCTGCTTTCTGTCAGGCTTCTCTGCCATCATGTACTTCAACACACTGGAACTGTAAAATCAAATGAACTTCCTTTTTTATAAGTTGCCTTGGCCTGTGTTTGTTAACAGCAACCGATTAGTAGGTAATATATATAGGATACAAAAGACTGGAAAGTATGTAGAAAGTAGTGGTTCCACATTAATTAGGATGTAGTAAAGAAGTCCTACAATAAGATATTACCACATGAGATTATAAAAACAATTGATAGGTAAATTTGTGTCCTGATAGAGTTCACATGGTAACATAAATTGGAAAGATTTCATAGCTTGTCAATCTATTCAAAGTAATTACATATTCTAGCATTTCTGCCTTTGTGTAACTACTCAAGAAACAAGGAGTAAGATGGTATCTCAGGGTTGTTTTAAGTTGCATTTCCATGATGGCTAAGGATGTTGAGCCCTTTTTAAGTGTCTTTCAGCCACTTTAGATTCATCTGTTGAGAATTCTCTATTTAGTTCTGCACAAACTTTTTTTTGAAACAGCAAGTGGCTTTATTGCAGTTGTTTAATGAGCTAACCCCATGATAGCTCCGGCCTTTCATCAATCCACCTTGGCAGATGGCTGGGTAAAGGCCTGCACTCCATTTTTAGCTGCATTGTTTGATGTTTGGATGTCTAGCTTCTTGAGTTCATTGTATATCTTAGTGATCAGCCCTCTATCAGATGTGGGGTTGGTGAAGATCTTTTTCCATTCTGTGGGCTGTTGTTTTGTCTTGCTGACTGTGTCCTTTGCCTTATAGAAGCTTCTCAGTTTCAGGAGGTCCCATTTATTAATTGTCAATTTCAATGTTTGTGCTACTGGTGTTATGTTCAGGAAGCAGTCTCCTGTACAAATTTGTTCGAGGGTAACACCTACCATCACTTCTAGGAGGTTCAGAGTGGCTGAGTTTATGTTGAGGTCTGTGATGCATTTACACTTAAGTTTTGTGCTTGGCCATAGATATGGATCTAACTTCAATCTTCTACATGTCCAAATCCAGTTATGCCAGGGCCATTTGTTGAAGATGCTTTCTTTTTTCCATTGTATACTTTTAGCTTCTTTGTCAAAATTCAAGGGTTCATAGGTGTGTGGGTTAATATCGGGTTTTTCAATTTGATTCCATTGGTCAAACTGTCTATTGTGCTAATACCAAGGTGTTTTCAGGACTATGGCTCTATAATAGAGCTTGAAGTCAGGGATGGCGATGCCTCTGGAAGTTCCTTTACTGTACAGGTTGTTTTTGGCTATCCTGGGTCTTTGTTTTTCCATATGAAGTTGAATACTGGTCTTTTGAGGTGTGTCAGGAATTGTGTTCAGAATTTGATAGGAATTGCATTGAATCTCTAGATTGCTTTTGGCAAGATTGCCATTTTTACTATGTTGATCCTACCTTTTCAAGAGCACAGAAGACCTTTCCATTTTCTGGTATCTTCCTTAATTTCTTTTTTAAAGACTCAAAGTTCTTACTATACAGGTCTTTCACATTTTTGTATAGAGTTACCCCAAGATATTTTATGTTGTTAGTTTCTATTGTAAAGGGTGATGTTCTCTAATTCTTTCTCAGTGCATTTATCATCTGTATATAGAGGGTCTATTGATTATATATTTTTTTATTACTTCAAGTTAGGGAACAAGCTTGTTTCACATGTAAGTCCCTTCTCCCTCTCGCTCCCCTCACCCCCGTTACTTCTCCGCCATCCCAAACCTACCCCCCACCCCATCCACCCACCACTCCCAAGGCAGAATAGGGCCCTCAACGGGGGCACTGCAAAGTCAACCAAATCTTCCTGTGCTGGTCCTGGGCCCTTCCCCATGTGTCCAGGGCCAGAGTGTATCCCTTCACGTGGGATAGGATCTCAAAGTCCCTTCTTACACCAGGGAAGAATACTAATCCACTACCAGAGGCCCCCTGGAGTGCAGAGGCCTACTTATCCATGTTCAGGGGTCTGGATCAGTCTTGTACTGGACTCCCAGACAGCATCTGGGGACGATGTGCTCTCCCTTGTTCAGGCCAACTGTTTCCGTGGGTTTCTCAAGCTGGTACAGACTCTTACGATCTTCATTCCTCCCTCTCTTCAACTAAATTCCAGATTTCAGCTCAGCGTATACCTGTGGATGTCTGTCTATGCTTCCATCAGCCACTGGATGAGGGCTCTAGGACGGCATAAAGAGTAGTCATCAATCTCATTTTAGGGGAAGGGCTTTTAGGTTATCCTCTCCACCATTGCCTGGATTGTCAGATCCTGTCATCCTTATAGGTCTCTGGAGATCTCCCTAGTTCCAGATCTCTTCTCAGACCTATAATGGTTCCCTCTAATATGGTGTCTCTCATCCTGCTCTCTCTCCTCTATTCTTCCCCCAACTCAATATTTCTGTGCATCCATTTTCTCTCCTCTACTCCACTTCTCTTGCTCTTATTGTGGCAGCACCCTCTCCCCTACCCTCATGCTCCCAATTAGCTCAGGAGTTCATGCCACCTCCCATTCCTGAGGTCCATTTATCCCTTAGAGTCCTTCATGTTTCCTAGTTTCTTTGGTGAAGAGGATTATAGGATGGTAATATTTGCTCTATGTCTAAAATTCATATATGAGTGAGTACATACCATGTTTGTCTTTTTGTGACTGGGTTACCTCATTCAAGATGGTTTCTTCTAGTTTCATCCATTTGCCTGTGAATTTCAAGATTCCATTGCTTTTTTCTGCTGAGTAGTACTCCATTGTATAAATATACCACATTTTCTCTATCCATTCTTCAGTTGAGGGGCATCTAGGTTGCTTCCAGGTTCTGGCTATAACAAACAATGCTGCTGTGAACATTTTTGAACATATGTCCTTGTTGTATGAACATGCTCTATATGGGTATATAACCAAGAGAGGAATGGCTGCATCTTGAGGTAGACTGATTCCCATTTTTCTGAGCAACCGCCATACTGTTTTCCAGAGTGGTCTTACAAGTTCGCACTCCCACCAGCAATGGAGGAGTGTTCTTTTTCTCCAGATCCTCTCCAGCATAGATTGTCATTGTTATTTTCGATTTTAGCCGTTCTGACAGGTGTGAGGTGGTTTCTCTTAGTTGTTTTGAGTTGCATTTCTCTGATGGCCAAGGATTTTGAGCACTTTCTTAAGTGTCTTTCAGCCATTTCAGATTCCTCTGTTGAGAAATCTCTATTTAGTTCTGCACCACACTTTTTAATTTCATTGTTTGGTGTTTTGGTGACTAGCCCTCTGTTAGATGTGGGGTCAGTGAAGATCTTTTCCCATTCTGTGGGTGGGCATTTTGTCTTACTCACTGTGTCCTTTGCCTTGCAGAAGCTTCTCAGTTTCAGGAGGTCCCATTTATTAATTGCAGACCTCAATGTCTGTGTTACTGGCATAATGTTCATGAATCAGTCTCCTGTGCCAGTTTGTTCAAGGGTTATTCCCACTTTCTCTTCTAGAAGATTCAGTGTGGCTGGATTTATGGTGAGATCTTTGATCCATTTGCACTTAAGTTTTGTGAATGGTGACAGGTATGGATCTATAAGCAATCTTCTGCATGTCTGAATCCAATTGTGCCAGCACCATTTATTGAAGATGCTATCTGTTTTCCATTGTATAGATTTAGCACCTTTGTCAAAAATAAGGTGTTCTTAGGTGCGTGGGTTAATATCACAGTTTTGAATTTGATTCCTTTGGTCTATCTGTCTATTTTTGCGCCAATACCAAGCTGTTTTCAGAACTGTGGCTCTATAATAGAGCTTGAAGTCAGGGATTGTGATGTCTCCAGAAGATCCTTTATTGCAAAGAGTTGTTTTAGCTATCCTGGGTTTTTTATTTTTTCATATAAAGTTGAGTATTGTTCTTTTAATGTCTGTGAAAAACTGTGTTGGGATTTTGATAGGGATTGCATTGAATCTGTAGATTGCTTTTGGTAGGATTGCCATTTTTACTATGTTAATTCTACCTATCCAAGAACATGGGAGATCTTTCCATTTTCTGGTATCTTCTTTAATTTCTTTCTTTAAAGTCTCAAAGTTGTTATTGCACAGGTCTTTCACTTTTTTTGTTAGTGTTACCCCAAGATATTTTATGTTGCTTGTGGATATTGTGAAAGGTGATGTTTCCCTGATTTCTTTCTCATTAGATTTATTATCTGTATATAGTAGGGCTACTGATTTTTTTGAGTTAATTTTGTATCCTGCTACCTTTCTGAACGTGTTTATCAGCTGTAGGAGTTCCCTGGTAGAGTTTCATGGGTCACTAATGTAGACTATCATGTCATCTGCAAATAGTGAAAGTTTGAATTCTTTCTTTCCAATTTGTATCCCATTGATGCCCTTTTCTTGTCTTATTGCTATAGCCAGAACTTCAAGTACAATATTGAAGAGGTATGGAGAGAGTGGACAGCCTTGTCTTGTTCCTGATTTTAGAGGAAACAATTTGAGTTTCTCTCCATTTAGGTTGATTTTGGCTATTGGTTTTGTGTATATTGCATTTATCTTGTTTAGATGTGTTCCTGTTCTTTCTGTTCTCTCCAACATCTTTATCATGAAGGTATGTTGGATTTTGTCAAAGCTTTTTCAGTGTCTAGTCAGATGATCATGTGGTTGTCTTTTCAGTTTGTTCATATGGTGGATTACATTGCTGGGTTTTCATATGTTGAACAATCCTTGCATCCTTAGGATGAAGCCTACTTGATCATGATGGATGATTTTTCTGATATGTTCTTGGATTCGGTTCACCAATATTTGATTGACTATTTTAGCATCGATGTTCATGAGGGATATCGGTCTGTAGTTCACTTTCTTAGTCATATCTTTGTGTGGCTTGGGTATCAAAGTGATTGTAGCCTTGTAGAAAGAGTTTGGCAATATCCCTTCTGTTTCTATTGTGCGGAACAGTTTGAGGAATACTTTTATCAGCTCTTGTTTGAATTTTTGGTAGAATTATGCAATGAAGCTATATGGCCCTGGACTTTTTTTGGTTGGGAGGCTTTTGATGATTGCTTCTATTTCATTAGGGGTTATGGGTCAATTTAAACTGTTTATCTGATCTTGGTTTAATTTTGGTAAGTGCTATTTATCCAGAAAACTGTCCATTTCCTTTAGATTTTCGAATTTTGTGGAGGACAGGTTTTCAAAGTATGACCTGAAGATTTTCTGGATTTCCTCAGTGTCTGTTGTTATATCCCCCTTTTCATTTCTGATTTTGTTAATTAGCATGCTCTCTCTCTGCCTTTTGGTTAGTTTGGCTACAGGTTTGTCTATCTTGTTGATCTTCTCAAAGAACCATCTCTTTGTTTCATTGATTCTTTGTACTGTTTTCCTAGTTTCTCCTTTGTTAATTTCTGCCCTCCTGTTGATTATTTCCTGGCCTCTAATCCTCCTTGGTGTGTTTGCTTCCTTTGCTCTAAAGCTTTCAGTTGTTCTGTCAATTCTCTAATGTGACTTTTCTCCCGTTTCTTCATGTGGGCACTTAGTGATATGAAATGCCCTCTTAGCACTGCTTTGAGTGTGTACCATAACTTCGGGTATGTTGTGTCTACCTTCTCATTAAATTCTAGGAAGTCATTAATTTCTTTTTTCATTTCTTCCTCAACCCAGGAATGGTGCAATTAGGTGCTATTCAATTTCCATGAGTTTGTATGTTCTATGCAATTCATATTACTTTTGAATTCTAGCTTTAATGCATGGTGATCTGGTAAGATACAGGGGGTTATTTCAATTCTTTTGTAATTGTGGAGGTTTGCTTTGCTGCCAACTATGTGGTCAATTTTAGAGAATGTTCCATGTGGTGCTGAGAAGAAGGTATATTCTTTTGTGTTTGGATGGAATGTTCTATAGATATATTTTAAACCCAGTTGGGTCATAACTTCTGACAGATCCTGTGTTTCTTTGTTAAGTTTCTGTCTGGTGGTACTGTCTAGTGGGGTAAAGGAGGTGTTGAACTCTCCTATTATTAGTGTGTGTGGCTTATGTGTGGTTTGAGCTTTAGTAATGTTTCTTTTACAAGTGGGTGCCTTCTTATTTGGGGCATAGATGTTCAGGATTGAGACTTCATCTTGATGGACTTTTCCTGTGATGAGTATGAAATGCCCTTCTTCATCTCTTTTGATTGATTTTTGTTTGAATTCTAATTTGTTAGATATTAGGATTACTACACCAGCTTGTTTATTGGGCCCATTTGATTGGAAAATCTTTTCCCATTCTTTTACTCTGAGGTATCTCCTGTCTTTGAAGTTGAGGTGTGTTTCTTGTAAACAGCAGAAGGATGGATTCTGTCTTCATATCCATTCTGTTAGCCTATATCATTTTTTGGGTAAGTTAAGACCATTGACATTTAGGGATATTAATGTCCTTTGTTCATTGGTTCTTCTTTATTTGGATTATTGTTGGTGGTATCATTGTGTGTGAATTTTGCCCTCATGTTTCTTTTAGTGTTTGGTAAAATTAGATAATCTATTGCCTGTGTTTTTTGAGTGTAGTTATATTTGTTGGGTTGGAGTTTTCCTTCAAGAACCTTTTGTAGTGCTGGATTTGTGGAAATGTATTGTTTAAATCTGTTTTTGTCATGGAATATCTTGTTTTCTCCATCTATAATGATTGAAAGTTTTGCTGGGTACAGTAGTCTGGGTTGACATCCATGCTCCCTTAGTGCTTGTAGTGTATCTATCCAAGACCTTCTGGCTTTCAGATTTTCCATTGAGAAATCGATTGTGATTCTGATTGGTTTGCCTTTATATGTTACTTGGCCTTTTTCCTTTGCTGCTCTTAATATTTTCTCTTTATTCTGTGTATTTGGTGTTTTGATTATTATGTGTCAGGGGACAGGGGGCTTTTTATGGTCCAGTCTGTTTGGTGTCCTTAAAGCTTCTTGTGCTTTCATAGGTATATCCTTTTGTAGATTGGGGAAGTTTTCTTCCTGGACTTGAGGTTTTCTTTGGTTGATGAATGTATATCCTCAAGTGAGTCTTCAATAGCTGAGATTCTTTCTTCCATCTCTTGAATTCTATTAGTTATACTCACATGTTTAGTTCCTGATCATTTATCCAGTCTTTCCATTTCCAGCATCGCCTCATTCTGTGTTTTCTTTATTGTGTCTCTTTCAGCTTTCATGCTTTGAACTGTTTCAAGAGCATCCATTTGTTTGGTTGTTTTTTCTTGGGTTTCTTTAGATTCTTTAAGAGATTTGTTTATTTCTGGAATTTCTGGTTTGTCTTTTCCTCCATTTTGTGTAATTTTTTGCTTGCCTTTTCTTCTATTTCTTTAAGGGATTTTCTTGCTTCCTCTTTAATGGTCTCTATCATCTTGCTGAGATAACTTTTGAGGTCCATTTCTTCTTCATGCTCTGTCTTGGGCTTTTCAGATTTCGCTGTAGTGGATTCCCTAGATTCTGGTGTTGTCATAATGGTCTTTCTGCTATTGAGTGAGTTCTTATTCTGTCTTGTTCCCATATCTTCTTCCAGTGGGTGCATGAGGGTTCGCTCTATCTCCTCTTGTGATGCAGTTGTGTGTGTGGGTCAGGAATTCAATGTCTCCTGCTCTGGATGGTCTTGCCTCTCCTGGTAGTCTCCTCACTCTGAAGGTGTTAGGCCTGTGTAGGTGTTAGGTCAGGGGGGACAGGAAGGAAGAGTGGGGTGTTTCTAGACTCAGGGAATTTCTCTCTGCCTGGGCAGGTCTACCATAAGCAGGCGCAGGTACGGGGAGATTGGTGTGAATGATGCTTTGGAAGGGAGTTGGGTAAGAGCCAGAGGTTCACTCACCTCTTTGTGGATCAGTCGGTGGAAAGGAAAGGAAGCTCTACTGATTATTTTGAGTTAATCTTTTATGCTGTCAAGATGCTGAAGGTGTTTATCAGCTTTAGGAGTTCCATGGTAGAGTTTTTTGAGTCGCTTCTGTAAACTATCATGTCATCTACAAAAAGGGAAAGATTGACTTCTTATTTTCCAATTTGTATCCCCTTGATGATCTTTTGTTGTTTTATTGCTGTAGCTAGAACTTCAATTACAATATTGTAAAGATATGGAGATAGTGAACACCCTTGTCTTGTTCCTGATTTTAGAGGAATCTCCTTGATTTTCTCTCCATTTGGTTTGATGTTGGCTGTTGGTTTGCTGTATATTGCTTGTATCTTGTTTGGGTATGTTCCTATTATTCCCAATCTCTCTGAGATGTTAATTATGACTGAATGTTGGATTTTTGTTAAAGGTTTTTTTAGCATCTAGTGAGATTATCATGTCTTACTCCTGTCAGAATGACTAAAATCAATAACACCAATGACAGACTATGTTGGAGAGGATGTAGAGAAAGAAGACCACTCCTCCATTGATTGTGGGTGTGTAAACTCATACAGCCACTTTGGAAATCAGAATGGTATTACCTCAGGAAAATGGGGATCAGTCTACCTCAAGATCCAGCAATTCCTCTCTTGGGCATATTCCCAAATAATGCACACTCATGCAATAAGCACATATGTTCAACTATGTTCAGAGCAGCATTATTTGTTATAGCCAGAACCTGAAAGCAACCTAGATGCCCCTCAACTGAATAACAGATAGAGAAAATGTGGTACATTTACACAATGGAGTTCTACTCAGTGAAATAAATAAACAAACAAACAAAAAACAATGGAATCTTGAAATTCACAGGCAAATGGATGGAACTAGAAGAAGCCATCTTGAATGAGGTAACCCAGTTGTAAAAAGACAAATATGGTATCTACTCACTCATTTAAGATTTTTAGAAATAGAGCAAAGGATTACCAGTCTACAATCCTTACTGTCAGAAGAACTAGGTAACAAGGAGGAACACAACAGAAGATTGCATAGTCCCTCAAAAAGGGGAAGGGGACAAGAACCCCTGAGCAAAGCAGGAACATGGGGACAAGGGAGAGGAACAATGTGAGAAAAGAAGAAGGGGAGGTGGGAGGAGAACAAGAGGACTGAGACAGGGGAGGAATAGAGGAGTTCAAGAATGGAGATGCCTCAATAGAGGGCGAAAGTACAGGTATGGAGATAGGTCTGGCACAGGGAAAATGTTCGGGGATTCACATGAATGACTGCAACTATGAAGCCAGGCAGTGGTGGAGAAGATGTCATTGATGCCCTTCCCTATAATGAGATTGATGCCTACCTTTGTTACCATTCCTAGATCCTTCATCCAGTAGTTGTTCAAAGCGGAAACAGACACCCACAGCTTAGCACTGAACCATACTCCTGGAATCCAGTTGTGAAGAGGGAGGAAGGATGAACAAAGGAGCCATGATGGTGCTGGAGAAACCAGAAGAAACAGTTGACCTGATCTACTGATAGCATGGATACCATAGTCATAAAGCCAGGGAAACAGCATTGGACCAAACCAAACCTCTGAATGTGGGTGCCAGCTAGGAGATCAAGACAGTTCATGGGAGCCAGTGGAGCCAGTCTTTATCCCTAGAGCACAAATGGACTTTGGGAGCCCATTCCCTATGGAGGGATCCTATTGCAGCCCAGATGCAGCAAGGAGGGCCTAGGCCCTCCCCAAAATGATATGAAGAACTTTGAAGGTCCTCCGTGGAGTGCCTCATTATCCCTGGGGAGGAGTTGGTGGTTGGGTTGAGTGGGTTGGTGGGAAACATGAGAGGCTGGGAGGGCAAGGGAATAGGAAGATGGATAGGTAAATATGAGTGCTCTAAAATAAAAAATGATAATGATAAAAATAAAAAGAAATATAGAAATAAAAAGCAATTAAAAAAGAAGAAACCATGAGACATAACCTAAGACTGTATTTGTAAATGTTTGTAAAATAATTATTTCTGAAATCTAAAATTTAGAAAGAACCAAATGTCTATTAGCTAGTTAATTGATATTCAAATATAATGTATCTACAAATTTAAATGCTATTTGGTAATACAAAGAATTATATGTTAATATATTCTTGCCATAGCAAGAATAGACATAATAGTAAATGGAAAAAAAGTGATTAATGTAGCTGATTTTCTAAATTCTCTTTGCATTCCTTTACTACTAATGAAATGGTTTCAAGATAGAGAAATGGGCTAGCTTTTTTCTGCATTTGTGAAGGGCTAAGTTATTACAATGCAAATGTAAGGGACAATGACTAGCAAGTTATTTCCTTCTACCTATGCAGTCAGTAGGTGAGCATCTGCTCTGTTAATTAAAAATCAGTGAGTCACTGAAGGTGACTAAACTAGGAGTTGTGTCTATTGTCTTTTTAACATAAAGCACCATATTAGAGAATCCACATAATCTATACACACCAACAATTCTCTTCTGCTGATTATTTCCCCATAAAGTCATGAAGGCACAGCTTCTTCAGGGACTGAGGCAGATCCTGTTTTGTAAATGTAATGTAACAAAAATTGAAGAAAAAGTTATGAAGCTCAGGAATGGAGAGGACATGAGAGGAGCTGGAGGTAGAAAATGGGAGGGTGAAATCTTATGAATGGTGTATTCAGTTGAAATTCTCATTTTTAATTGTAAAATTTTATAAATATACCTACCATTTCCAAAGAACAACAATTTTAAAATTAGATTTTAGTATAGTTCATAAAATACATTGTTTTTGAATAATGTTAAAAAATTGCCAGTTATAATACATTTGTAGTGCCATATTTATATTTGAGGAACATTCCATCAAACATATTTCTTTCTTTTTTTTTTTTTGGTTTTTTGAGACAGGGTCTCACTGTGTAGCTCTGACTATCCTGGAACTCACAATGAAGACCAAGTTGGCCTCAAACTCTCAGAGATCCACCAACCTCTCCCTCCCATGGGCTGATATTAAAGACACATATTACCATACCTGGCTCAATTTATTTTTGAAAGATTGAATACATAACATTTCTGTGTAATTTAAATTTTAATCTACAGTGACTAATCATATGTATTCTTCACTACTTGCCCTTAGTATTCTATATAAGGTAGAATTTTTTTTGATGCAAACAGCATGATGTTTTATTGTAGTTATTTAATGAGCTAACCCCATGTTAGCTCATACATGGTGGGTGACTAGGAAAGATGCTGCAAAGCCCCTGCATAGAGATCTTATAGGGCAGCATAAGGGTAGTGTCTATGGGTACACACAGGCTCAGGATTGGTGTTCTTCCAGGCTTGGAGGGCTTGCCCTGTGTTGATTGGTCAATTGGTTGTTATGGCCCATAGGCCCTCCCAGGGTGGTTGCTATGCTCTGCGAGTCATTGCTGTGCACTTGTTCGTAAAGCACACCCAGAGCCTTAAAGCATAGCACCACCAGCTCACTTCTGATTGGATCCTTGCCACAAGGCAGGCATCTGACCTCCTAGTGACCAAGGCAAGGTCACACAAGGGGTAGCATTTTATTAGTTGATTCTTCCTACATGAGAAATGAATAAGAATAACCTACACAACATGATTAAAATTTAAACCATAAATTTATTAACAAAACTCACCATTTATATTCATTTATCTTAGTACTTATATCTTACCCCCAAGGAGTTACAATACTTAATATCACTTGGGATTTCAGCTACAGTTTGACTTATAATGTCAAGACACTGTCTATCCGCTTTAACACTTACAGTTAGCACTTTGATTTCACCCTATATTTATTCCAAACCCCCACTTTCCTAATCTCTCTAGTAAGTAACTACCATTCCAATGGGAAAAGTAGGCTTTTCTCAAATATCTAAATTATATACCTCCTTTTTTATATTTTAATAAACTTTCTAAAATGCCCTAAAAACTGTAGCTGGAGGACTCACTTAAGACCATAGATATTTGAATCCAGTCTGCCAGTTTATTTATTTTTTAATTACTACTTTTGACCATTGAAACTATGGTCTAGAGTGCTTGAAATGGGTTCTACTCATACTACAAAGCATGAACAGTTTCATAGTGGGCACATTACCCCGAGAAGTTGGCAGTGAGCTCAACTTGAAATAAGAAAATATTAAAAAAAAATTGTGATTTAGCAAATTCAGCTGAGGTGGTTTAAGCAAAAGAGGCCTTTTTTTCTAATTTTTTTTAAGAGAATGAAGTGTATAAGCACATATGGTGTGAATATTCAGTGTCACGAATCCTTGTGAGACAGAAGTCTAGGCCATATGAGTATTTTTGGAACATGTCGACATCAGAAATGTTGTAAACAACTGAAAAATGCATAGAAGTTACCATGATTGCTAATATGGCATGCTAGATTCAAACTGAATGCACGTCCAGAATGCTTGCAGACCACCAGCCAAAATAAATGCATCCATTCCAGAATCACATACAAGCAAATTGTTCAGATTAGAGTCTGCATTCTTAAACAATTGAGGCATGGCTGGAATCCTCTACCTTCACAGGAAATGGAATTCAGAAAGCCAAATTGTGCTGAACATAAGGCAAGGCAAATGCAATCAAATCCTGCAACACTCAAACAGCATTTTGAGTAGATATTACGGATTGTTAGGATAAACATTAAGAGTACAGAAGTTTTGTTTCTGGAAACTTTCCTTTTTGTTATTTATCTAAAAGAAACCAGACTAACCTGAAATTTATGTGCATGCATTTAAATTTCTCAGTCATAAGTTGGCATGTAAATATTTTATTATTGCTTTTCATTTATTTTCTAAAGCTAATTACCACCAAACCAGTCTATATTTACCTGGGTTATGAATCGAGTCACAAAGAAGTTGAATCCTTCAATCAGGGTCAAGAGAGTTGCAATCACCCTGTCAGCTAGGATGCATTTTCATCCATAGTTTCTCCTGGAGAATAGTGTTTCCAGACTTAATCAAGTGCTTAGCCTTGATTTTTTTTCTGGAAATTTGACTGCCAGTAGGCTCAAAATATCAACTGTAGTACTTTTTTATTGTTAATATTACTCATAAAAATATGTATCCTGAAGACTTACTTCTGCTTAAATGACTATATTAGGATAGACTCTGGATAACGATACAGATATTGACCCAGATCGATACAGGTAATTTCGATATAGGTAGTATAAATTCATAAATATTATAAATGGAGATTCATGCTGTTGAATACAATAAAGAGCTGATATTCCAACAATAGTTCAGAGGTAAGGAATACGGTCCTTTAAGAATCTCCCCATCAATTCACCCGGGAACTCTCTGGGCCTGTGCCTGCTTTGAGTGGACCTGCCCAGCCAGGGAGGAGCTCCCTGAGTCAGGAAACACCTCCATCCTTCCTTCCAGCTCTACCGGCCTGACCCTTACTGGGCCTGACCCCTACCGAGAACAAACCCCTATCTAGTAAAGAGACTACAAGGAGAGGCAAGAACATCCAGACAGAGCTGCTGACATTGAAATCCTGGCCCACACACACCACTGGGTTACAAGAGGAGATAGAAAGACCCCACCTGTTCCCACTGGAAAAAGAGATGGGAAGAAGACTGAATAAGAACACATTCAACTTCAGAAAGATCAATATGACATTACCAGAATCTAGGGACTCCTAAAGATCTGAAAAGCCCAACACAAAGGATGAAAAAGCGATGGACCTCAAAAATTATCTTGGGAAGATGATAGCGACCTTTAAAGAGGAAACAAGAAAATGCCTTAAAGAAATAGAAGATAAACAAGCAAAAAATTACATGAAATGGAGGAAAAGACAGACCAAAAAATTCAAGAAATAAACAAATCTCTTAAAGAATATAAAGACAGCCAAGAAACAAACAAACAAACAAACAAGTGATGGAAGCATTCAAAACAGTTCAAGCATGAAATCTGAAATAGACAGAATAAAGAAAACACAGAATGAGGCGATGCTGGAAATAGAAAGGCTGGATAAAGGATCAGGAACTAAAGATGTGAGTATAACCAGTAGAATTCAAGAGATAGAAGAGAGAATCTCAGTTGTTGAAGACTTACTAGAGGATATACATTAATTGACCAAAGAAAATCTGAAGTCCAACAAATCCTAACTCAAAATATCCAGGAAATATGGGGAACCATGAAAAGATCAAACCTAAGTATAATAGGTATAGAAGAAGGTGAAGAAATACTCCTCAAAGGTACAGAAAACATATTCAACAAAATCATAGAAGAAAACTTCCCCAACCTACAAAAGGATATACCTATGAAAGTACAATGAACTTACAAAACACCAAACAGAGTGCACCACAAAAAGAAGTCCCCTCGACACATAATAATCAAAACACCAAACCTACAGAATAAAGAGAATATATTAAGAGCAGCAAAGGAAAATGGCCAAGTAACATATAAAGGCAGACCTATCAGAATCACACCCAATTTCTCAATGGAAACTCTGAAAGCCAGAAGGTCCTGGATAGATATCCTACAAACACTAAGCGAGCATGGATGTCAACCCAGACTACTGTAACCAGCAAAACTTTCAATCACTATAGATGGAGAAAACAAGATACTCTATGACAAAAACAGATTTAAACAATGCACATTCACAAATCCAGCACTACAGTAAGTCTTAGAGGGAAAACTCCAACCCAACAAAGACAACCATACTCACAAAAACATAGGTATTAGATAATCCAACTTTACCAAACAGTAAAAGAAACAGGAGGGCTAAATCCATACACATTGACATCACCAATAATTCTAAAACAAACAAGAAACAACAATCAATGGACATTAATACCCCTAAATGCAAACGGTCTTAACCTGCACATAAAAAGATACAGGTTAACAGAATGGATACAAGGACAGAATCCATTCTTCTGCTGTTTACAAGAAACACACCTCAACTTCAGAGACAGGCATTTCCTCAGAGTAAAGTGTTGGGAAAAGATTTTCCAATCAAATGGGCCCAAGAAACAAGCTGGTGTACTAATCCTAATATCTAACAAATTAGAATCAATCAAACTAAACTAAAATCAATCAAAAGAGATGAAGAAGGGCATTTCATACTCATCACAGGAAATATCCATCAAGATGAAGTCTCAATCCTGAACATCTATGCCCCAAATACCAAGGCAGCCACATTTGTAAAAAAATCATTGCTTAAGCTCACCACACATAAAACCACACCAGCAGATAATAGGAGACTTCAAAACCCCCCTTTCACCACTAGTCAGGACCACCAGACAGAAAATTAACAAAGAATCAAAGGATTGAACAGAAGTTATGACCCAACTGGGTTTAACAGATATCTATAGAATTCCATCCAAACACAAAAGAATATACCTTCTTCCCAGAACCACATGGAACCTTCTCTAAAATTGACCACATAGTTGGCAACAAAGCAAACCTCCACAGTTACAAAAGAATTGAAATAACTCCCTGTATCTTATCAGATCACCATGCTTTAAAGTTAGAATTCAACAGCAAGACAAATTGCAGAAAGCCTACATATTAGGGGAAATTGAATAACACCCAATTACACCATTCCTGGGTTGAGGAAGAAATAAAAAAAATTAAAGACTCCTAAAATTTAATGAGACTGTAAACACAACATACCCAAAATTATGGGAAACTCTGAAATCAGTGCTAAGGGGAATGTTCATAGCACTAAGTGCCCACATAAAGAAACTGGAGAAAACTCACACTAGAGAGTTGACAGAAGAAATGAAGGATTTAGAGCAAAAAGAAGCAAACTCTCCATAGAGTAGTAGACACCAACCAACAATCATACTGAAGGCTGAAATCAAAAAAAGTAGAAACTAGGAAAACATTACAAAGAATCAATGAAACAAAGAGTTGGTTCTTTGAGGAGATCAACAATATAGACAAACCTCTATCCAAACTAACTAAAAGGAAGAGAGAGCGCATGCTAATTAACAAAATCAGAAGTGAAAAGCTGGTTATAACAACAGACACTGAGGAAACCCAGAGAATCTTCAG
This sequence comes from Cricetulus griseus, assembly GCF_003668045.3. NCBI lineage: Eukaryota > Metazoa > Chordata > Mammalia > Rodentia > Cricetidae > Cricetulus > Cricetulus griseus. The sequence goes on along the minus strand of NC_048595.1, from coordinate 354,862,035 downwards.
GACATTCTTTGAAAAACTGTAATCCATAAAATTTGAAAATCTAAAGGAAATGGACAGTTTTCTGGACAGATATCATTACCAAAATTAAACCAAGAACAGATAAGCAGTTTAAATAGACCTACAACCCCCAAAGAAATAGAAGTAGTCATTAAAAGCTTCCAACCAACAAAAGCCCAGGGCCTGATGGCTTCACTTCAGAATTGTATGAGAAATTCAAACAAGAGCTAAGACCAATATCCTCAAACTGTTCAACCCAATAGAAGCAGAAGGGACATTGCCTAACTCTTTTTACAAGGCTACAATCACTTTGAAACCCAAATCACACAAAGATAAAACTAAAAAAGACAACTACAGACCAATATCCTTCATGAACATAGATGCAAAAATACTCAACAAAATATTGGCAAATCGAATCCAAGAACCGATCAGAAAAATCATCCACTATGATCAAGTAGGCTTCATGCCAAGGATGCAAGGATGGTTCAACATATGAAAATACATCAATGTAATCCACCATATAAACAAATTGAATGTGAAAAACCACATGATGATCTCACTAGATGCTGAAAAAGCCTTTGATAAAATCCAACATCACTACATGATAAAGATATTGGAGAGAACAGGAATAACAAGAACATATCTAATCATGATAAAAGCAATGTACACCAAACCAACAGCCAACATCAAACTAAATGGAGAAAAACTCTAAGCAATCCCTGTAAAATCAGGAATAAGACAAGGATGTCCAGTCTCTGCATATCTCTTCAATATTGAACTTGAAGTTCTAACTAGAGCAATAAGACAAGAAAAGAGGATCAAAGGGATACAAATTGGAAAGGAAGAAGTCAAATTTTCACTATTTGCAGATGATATGATAGTCTACATTAGTGACCCGAAAAACTCTTCCAGGGAACTCCTACACCTGATATACACCTTCAGCAAAGTATCAGGATACAAAATTAACTCAAAAAAATCAGTAGCCCTACTATATACAGATGATAAATCCAATGAGAAAGAAATCAGAGAAACACCACTATTCACAATGTCCACAAGCAACATAAAATATCTTGGGGTATCACTAACCAAAAAAGTGAAAGACCTGTACAATAAGAACTTTGAGACTTTAAAGAAAGAAATTAAAGAAGACACCAGCAAATGGAAAGATCTCCCATGTTCTTGGATAGGTAGAATCAACATAGTAAAAATGACAATCTTGCCAAAAGCAATCTACAGATTCACTGCAATCACCATCAAAATCCCAACACAGTTCTTCACTGATATTGAAAGATAAATACTCAACTTTATTTGGAAAAACAAAAAACCCAGGATAGCCAAAACAACTCTGTAAAATAAAGTATCTTCTGGAGGCATGACCATCCAAGACTTCAAGCTCTATAATAGAGCTGAAAAAAGCTTGGATTTGGCACAAAAATAGACAGACAAATGGAATTGAATTGAAAACCCTGATATTAACCCAGGGTTAATTAGCACCTATGAACACCTTATTTTTTGACAAACATGCTAAATCTATACAATGGAAACCAGATAGCATATTCAACAAATGGTGCTCACACAACTGGATTCGGACATGCAGAAGATTGCTGATAGATCCATATCTGTCAACATGCACCATACTTAAGTGAGATTAGGTCAAAGATCTCAACATAAATCCAGCCACACTGAATCTTCTAGAAGTGAAAGTGGGAGATACGCTTGAACAAATTGTCACAGGAGACCCTTCCTGAACTTTACACAAGTATCACAGACATTGAAATCTGTAATTAATAATTGGGACCTCCTGAAAATGAGAAGTTTCTTTATGGCAAAGGACATAGTCAGTAAGAGAGTATGACAGCCCACAGAATGGGAAAAGATCTTCACCAACTGCACATCTGACAGAGGGATGATTTCCAAAATATACAATGAACTCTAAAGCTAGCTACCAAAACACCTAACAATGAAATTAAAATTGGGGTGCAGAACTAAATAGAGAATTCTCAAAAGAGGAATCTGAAATGGCTGAAAGACACTTAAGAAAGTGCTCAAAATCCCTGTCCATCAGAGAAATGCAACTCAAAACAACTCTGAGATACCACCTCACACCTGTAAGAATAGCTAAAATCAAAAACACCAATGACAATCTATGCTGGAGAGGATGTGGAGTAAAAGGAACACTCCTACATTTCTGGTGGGAGTGCAAACTTGTAAGACCACTTTGGAAATCATTATGGCATTTGCTCAGAAAAATGGGAATCAGTCTAACTCAAGATCCAGCAATTCCTCTCTTGGGCATATAACCAAATAATGCACGTTCATACAAGGACATATGTTCAACCATGTTCATAGCAGCATTGTTTGTAATAGCCATAACTTGGAAGCAACCTAGATCCCCCTCAACTGAAGAATGGATAGAGAAAATCTGGTATATTTACACTATGGAGTACTACTCAGCAGAAAAAAGCACTGGAATCTTGAAATTCGCAGGCAAATGGATGGAACTAGAAGAAACTATCCTGAATGAGGTAACCCAGTCACAAAATGACAGACATGGTATGCACTCACTCATATATGAATTTTAGACATAGAACAAAGTATTAAAATTATTTCTTCACCAAAGAAACTAGGAAAGAAGAAAGACTAAGGGAAAATGCATGGACCTGAGAGAATGGGAAGGGGCAGGAACTCCTGAGCTAATTGGGAACATGCCAGTAGGGAACAGGGAGAAGCCAGAATGCCATCCTGGAGCCCTCATCCAATGGCTGATGGAAGCAGACACAGACACTCACAGATATACACTGAACTAAACTCTGGAACCTAAATGCAGAGAGGGAGGAATGAAGATTAAAGGGTTGGTTCCAGGCTGGTGAAACCCACAGAAACAGCTGGCCTGAACAAGGGGGATCACATGCTGGGAGTCCAGCACAGGCTGATCCAGACCCTTGAACATGGATGTCAATTAGGAGGCCTCTGCATTCTAAGGGTCCCCTGGTAGTGGATTAGTATTTCTCTGGTGTAAGAAGGGACTTTAAGAGCCCATCCCACATGAAGGGATGCACTCTTGGCCTGTAAACATGGGGGAGGGCCTAGGCCTGGTCCAGGATCATATGGTGGACTTTGGGCAGCCACCATTAAGGGTCCTACCCTCCCTGGTGACTGGAGGGTGGATGGGGCTGGGGGCAGGTGGGTAGTTGGGGGATGGTTGGGGGGAGGGGTGGGAGAGGGGAAAAGGGATTGACATGTGAAGTAAGCTTGTTCCTTATTTGGACTAATACAAAAAATCAAACAAAAGAATCTCCCCATCTTTGTACATGGGCAAAGTGAGTTTTCTTGTGAGTCCTGGGCAGGTGAGGAGAGTTGTTGCAAGTTAATGGTGGTAGTGATTGGAGAAAGACTTGGCAGTAATGGTTATCACCCCTTCCCTCCATTTTCTGGTTCTCATATGCTATTCCATGAATGTTTAAAGTAGCTGTATATCTGCGTTATTATTTGTTGGCCCTAAATCTGTCACTTCTTTACTATATCTTGGGAAACCATGTCTTTCTTTTTGCCACCCTGCATTGTAAAGTGAAGCTTCTTAGATTAAACCTGGGAGTCTCTTGGGTCTAAGTGTATGAACAAAGGTATTTAGAAGGTAGTTTGCTGCTATATCAGATTAATGTTTTCTTCATCATTACGACTCCCTCTATTATTGTCCTCTTCCACTGAAACCTGTCTTCCCAACAAGCCCTATCCTTCCATTTATGACCTTTTGCATGTTAAATGCTGAACCTACAGTTTTTGCACAATTGAGCACATGTGAGAGATTATTACTAGAGCAAAGGCAGCTTAACAGAGCAACACAATTGAATAACAAGATGCACCTACACCCAAGGTCATTAATTGGAAACAGTCCATCATCCTACTTCCAATTGATTCCCAATCTTGTCCTCTCAGTTCTGATGGAGCTATCACCTGGAAGTGATGATGTCTAGCAATCCACTGGAATTGTTGTTAGAATGGCTGGGACCTGGATCATTCACTTTCTCTGGGGCTCTGAGAGTATTCATGTTGCTGTCAGTAATGTATTGCTAACTTGCAGCATACTTTAGTTTTGAAAAGATGGATTCAAAGAGAGGTAACAGCCCATGATGCATTCAGACACAGTCTCAGAAATGTTTGAACACCACTTCAAATATTACATGGTTTGAAAGCTGTCATAATTACTGGTCAATGTCAAAAGACAAGAGAAACTGAATTCATCTTGGTTGAAAGAAAACACTTGTAATAAAAATGTTTTTGCAAATTCAAAGTAGCTGAAGTTCATACAGTTAATAAAAAACCACTTGTGTTAAGAAGATGTGAACCATTTATGAGCGAGGTCAATTTCATAGAGTCATGTAAAGTATTCTGAAGACCACTTTCTTTTTCCTAACACTTTTTTATTCTAAATGCAGAAAACAAATTAACAGAAAATAGCTCTTTGCCCAATAATGTATCCAGTTGATGTATTTAACTTTCCTATAAAATATAAGTGAAGGATTAAACCCACATCTTTAAATTATTACTTCACAATATAATATCCAATTTCTTTGTGAATACTTAAAAGATTTATTTGGCAATATGAGCTTATGAGAGTCCACTAAGAAGGCCAAAAAGAAACATCACCATTTAGTAGTACAGATGGTAGAAAACATGATGTGAGAAAAAAATTAATGAGGAAAATTAGATATTATATAAAATAAAAAGCATACAATTCAATTTTTTTGTTAAATTACTCTGGCAAGCATTCATGTTCCCACTATAGATTGCCACAATACACTTTGAAAATGTTACTTGTAATTTCTTTCTGCATTACAATATTGGAGTTCAGAATAGTGAAATGGATATTTAAATGCACTCCTTCTTTTATTTTAATATAATAAAGGAAATCACCAACATTTTTATTAAATTATGCAATCTTTTGCTACATATTATTTTATAGTATTTAATGCATTAAAATTTCTGTTATTCAAAGTGCTTTTCATGTTTTTGCCCTGATACTAGATTCACTACTAAGAAATCATGGTATCCCATTTGTTCTGTGTAGTAGAATTCATTTGCTAGCGATGTAATTTAAAATATGGCTGGAAAATGCACACATATACACAGATGTGTCTGTTTTGCATATCTCCAGACATAAGCAAATGAAAAATATGTGAAGAAAACATACACAGTCCTATGATTATAGATTTTTTTGTGTGTGAGAATGTTTAGCATGCACATGATTCTGTGTTCAATTCTGAGCATTCAAAACTGAAAAAAGCCCACACAAATAGTATGAGTTTGACTTCCTATTAAAATTCAAGAGAGAAAACAGAGTGATTTGTAAAGTCGACAGCAATGTCAGTTACAGGAATGGTGCTAAAGAATTCAAGAATGTCATCAGAGAAAACGTAATTATTACAGGAAGGCACAAAGTACTAGCTCCATATTCTGTATCATTTCCTGTGTCCAGCAAAGCACATGGAGAAAATACTGTGGTCCTAGAATACAGGTGATTGACTGCACAGTGGAAGCACCCCAAACCCTGGGAATACTGGGTTTTTATAGTGTGATGCTGACATTGCTGCCCATCTCTGCCTAGTTTCTAGCATTAATTTCATTTGCTCCCTGCTCTTGAAAGACACATTGTGATGACCTTATGAGGCTGATTGTTATACATAAATACATAAAAGATGGTCCATAAAAGGCTATTTCTGTCTCTGCTTATGCTGTACAAAGAAATTTTTGAGGCTCATGGTGTATCTCTACCTAATGAAACCATAGTCCATCCACTGTCCTCTTGGAGAGGATATGTTTGTCTACATATTTACGTTCATGAATCAAGCACTAAAAATGATTATTTGATGAAATAGCAATATCAGTAAAGCATATATTTTTCAATTTTCTTTTTTTAAATTTTAATTAGAAAGAAAGTTACTTTACATGTCAAGCCCTGGTCCCTCTCCCTTTCTTCCCCCTGCCCTCCTCAAACTAACACCCTACCTATCCCACACCCTTTCTGCTCCTCAGGGAGGGTGAGGCCTTCCATAGGGGTCTTTAAAATCTGTCTTATTGTTTGGGATAGGGCCTAGGCTCAGGGAGTGGCATGGGCTCCCAAAGTCCATTCCTATGCTAGGGATAAGTACTGATTCACTATGAGAGGTCCCATAGATTTCCGAGGTCTCCTCATAGGCACAAACATAGAGGGGGTCTGGATCAGTAAAGCATAAATTTAAATGTAATATTAGTGATAAAATATTTGAAATTGCCATGGATATGTCAGCAAATCTACAATATGTTTGGTTTTGAAATACATGGTAGTACTATTACCCTGGAATTTTTCTAATGCTTCTCTTATTAGTAGAATATGATAAAGATTGAGGGATTTTTGTTATGGCTATAAGTCTATAAGTTAATTCAGTCTTTGACTTGAAACCTCTGTGGATCCTAGGTTGATGATAATAATAATTTTAATATAATTAACAGGCAGCTATCAAAGTATACTGCTGAGATCGTTGTCAAAAATGAATCCCTTTTTATTTCTATTTATAAAATACTCTTTGCATATAGATATTGATCTCTAAGTTAATTTGTATTAAACATACAAAGTTACATATAGTTCTGATGAATATAGGTCAGATTTCTCACTTATATGTAGATCTTCAACTTTACAACATTTTATTCTAAAGTATTCCTTTTCTCCATAGTGTTATATATATAATATCATAGACCATCAATTTATTATTAATGCATAGAGTTAATTCTGGGCTATCATTCCCATAGCTTTCTTCATCTGTGGGCCTGATAGTCTTTCTATATTATGCCTTTATAGTAGATTTTCAGTAGTGTGATGTTTCTGTCTTCACTGTTTTTTAAGATTGCTCTATCCACAAAGAACACCTAAAATTCTTTTTATTAAGTAAGTATGTATCCAACAATCAATTATAGTAAATATCAAATATACACAATAAAATTAGTAAAATTTATTTTTTAAATGTACACATACACACAAAATAAAATAAGTAAAATGAAAATTAGTAGAAATATTTGATTCTTATTTAAAATATATTTATGAATTTTTGTACATATGATTCAGTATGCACATAACATTTGTTGGCTAAGTGATACATTAATGAAGATATTAATTATTACATCATGACAGGTACAAATTTTGATGCTATTGAACAAGTAATTATAGTTGCCCTACTCCGAACCCCAGGTTATATCATCATTCATTATATATAATTTTGTTCTCAAGAATTCCACCTTATACTGGGCTCATAATAAAAAATATTTTTCTGTAATTACAAAGCTTCCAATAGATTCATTCTTTCTTATTGTTTTCCATCCAACTTCACCCTAACTATATTTTAGCATTTACAGCATGAGTTATAGAGTTCTATACATGTTGTGTAAGTTTCTGTACCTAGCATTATATTATAAATGCATCGCAAATTGGCTAATTTATCTTCATCCTGTGCTGTGGTGGAAGATTTATTAATCGTAGCACTTCATAGGTAAGAAAATAAGGTTAAGGAGACTGGGTGCTATGCACAAGGTCTCACAGCCAGGATAGGGTAGACCCAGGTATGGAATCCAGTCAGTCCTCTTCTATAATATGTGTTTTAATGCCTATAAGGATTTATTGTGTTGCAGTCCATCTTGACACTACTCATCAATATGACTTAGATGACCCCCTAGTCAAGGCATTAATGCTATTAGTTTCTTTTCAAAGGATATTTGGAAAACAATTGAGTAAATATCTTTTATTTTTCACAAAAATAGTAGTAACTAAGATGAGTTTAAACTGACTTCTGATGAGCAAAAAAGCTGGAGTGAAGAAGGTTTGATTCTGGTGCTTCAGTTTCTCCAGGCTCCTAGTTATTCTCATCACTTAGATAGACCAGCTAAAACCACATTTGAACAGTAAATGTAGAAAATGTAGCCTGCTATAAATGAATACATACTTCCCTTGGGAAAGATAAAAGTTGGATCCATTTAAAATCACCAATCAGCTCCATGCTCCCTCAGTTATACTGATTTATACTTTAACTGTGGAGAGTTGAGAGCATAAAATAAAACCGTGAACTCCCAAAGCTGATTCAGCAAGAGAAGTATTTAAAGTATCTATCTCCTGATCATTAAGGAAACATCTAAAAAGTGAGTATTCTTTTCAGCTTTCAAACAATGGAAAAGAAATTACCAAAACTCAGTCCAGATGTACTAATGGTCTGTGGTACAAATACCAACATCGGCATTAATTAATGAAAATGAAGTCTTTGATTTTAAAATCATCTAATAGTTGGAATAACAGGCAGGAAGAAAAATCATCTCCATGTTTTCAAATTGAAGTCTGTTCAAAGTGGGTTCATAAGCAGGCAAGTTCCTTAATCATTTGCCAAAACAAAAAGTAAGGTCTGTTCAGGATATTTCCAGATGAGGGGTAGAATGATTTTTAAGAGCCAGAATACCAGGGATCATGCTGTGGAACAATGACAATATCAATGGACATGTTAATGTGGAAGGAGGAAAAATTCTCAGGGTCTCACCCCCAGATAAAGAACTACTGGCAACTAATGAACACTGGGATGTGAATTATATTCTCCCAGAAATGAGTATCTGTAATGATAAATCTTTCCACCAGCTGCCAGAGCCCTGCCACCATGTGGGCACCCAAATAATACACAGAGGATAATATTAGGTACAATGCTGCTGGCCAATGACTAGGATCTCTTATATGCTAGCTATGTCTTGAGTATCAACCATAACCATTAATCTATATATTTTGTGAAGACTTATCAGACACCAGCAGTGGCCGTCTTCTCTTTCAGGGATCACATAGCAGCTCCTCAGAGAAGAGAAGAGGAGGAAGAGAGCAATTTCCTTCTTGTCCTTGCTTATATTCTGAGTCTGCCTGTTATGTCACTTCCTGCCTGGATCACAAGACTTCTTTTTACTACATTTCCCAGAATCTTCCTGGACTCCTAGTCCCACCTATCTTGCTTCCATATTGGCCAACAGTGCTTTATTCAACAACCAGTAAGATAAACATACACAGAAGGACTTCCCCTATCAAGTATCCTTATTGGGTGTCCAAGGAACTGTGGTAAACCCTGGAACCTTATTCATACTAATAAAAATAAACAGATTCAGCAGGTTATATTTATATATTTGTATATTCACATAATGTGTGTGTGTCCATAAAATGTTGATAGTCAATAAAACCCTATCAGTTTGAGAATGCGTGGGGGACAAGAGACAGTTGGGGGGGTATCTCGCATTGACTGGAGGGAGAAAAGTGATAGAGAAAACTGGTGCAATTCTATTTCAATCATAAACTTTTTTTTCTGAGAGTTTCTGTGTGTAACATTGACTGTCCTGGAACTCATGTTGTAGAATAAGCTGGCCTTGTAGTCAAAGAAATCTTTCTGCCTCTACCTTGAGAGTACTGGGATAAAGGCATGCACCACTGCTGCCCAGCAACTTTATTTTTTTAGTTTAAGCATGCCCTTACTTAAGTTTTGTCACCCCAAGAAAGATAAGGGAGGTGACATGAACTGCCTTTTAAAGAAGGGGATGCTATACCCAGCTCTGTCTTTATTGTTACAGGGGTCTATGAAGAATTCTCTGCTCCTTAATGTTCATTGGCAACTTGACTAGATTTGAAAGTGTTATAGAAACATTAATTTGAGCAACTCTTTGAAATAGAACCTGGACAGTTGTAACTGGGAAAGCAAAAAATGAAAGTAGGCAGCACCATTTCATTGTCTGGGTTCCTAAATTAAGAAGAAGACTAAGGCAAATCAGTAGTGCTGACTGTGAATGCAGGAGACTAGTTCCATCATGTGTCTGATGCCATACCTTCATTAGTATGTTGGAATATACTCTCAAATTGTGAGCCTAAGTAAACTTTTCATTTCCTAAGTTGATTTTGCTGTATATTGTATCGTAACCACAAAAAGGTAATTAATAATGAATCTAAGTTTATAACAGTATAAGTAGTTTATAATAGCAATTATAATTTTAGTTGTATATAAGTGACCAAGCAAGTGAGTAAAAAAGTATTACTTTAAGCAAAAATGGAATGCATTAAATGGGGCAGACACCTCCTTAAAAAGGTATGTTAAGACAAATATAAGTAAACCCATAACAGAGCAAGTACGAATATTTTCAATTCAAGCACTGTTTGAATTGAAACTTATCAAGAACATGTCAATTACTTTTGTTTCTGGTGGACACAATTTTAACACTACCTTAGTCCACAGCAAATGCAGACATGCATCTTTATCCATGGCCTTTACCAAGTATCAATATAGTCTTAAAGTTGAACATTCAATATTATCTCTTATATTAATGAAATCATCTCAGCAGAGTCATGGAGTCATGTGTACACACAATGTGACAGTCTCCATACTGATGGCAGTGCAACTCTTATAATGAAAAGTTAAACAATGATCTCAGTTTTTGTTTTTGTTTTGTTTGTTTTTTGTTTACAGTGACAAAGTAGGGATTGGAATATGGTTGAGAGAGCAGACAGGCATGGTTTTAGGAAAGAGATAATAAAGTTTAGAAGTTTATCATTTATAGAGATATAGGGTTGATATTTTACTGACTGATATTGTGTATAATACATAAATGCATAAGATTGAATTGAAACTTTGTTTATCTATCTCCTTATCTGTGTTTTAGCATGGGTTCCAGTGATCTAAACTCATGTTCTCATGCTTGTCCAGCAAGCACTCTGTAGACTGAGCCATTCCCGAGTCATGGGGAAGAAAGTTATATAACACCAACAGAAATCTCACACAGAAAATCATAATCTAGTAGTTACTCAGGTAATATGTGTAGAATAAATGAAATAGTATGATGAATCTCATCATTAGCAATTAATTTGGTAATTTAAAAGGACTCTAAAGGGACTCTGTTTTATACAGGCAACTGTAAAATAATAGGATTTACAGACATAGGGCAGGTATTTCTCTAGAAGTATAAGTCATCATGTCTTGGCTGCTTCTTTCTGAATTGATAAATTAATTTTGTTCTTGCTTAAATATAAAAGAAATAAAAAGGTATAGGAGAAGGAAAATCCACGGCTTTATGATTTCTGAGGCATGGACCATTTTCAAGATCCTCAATTCCCTAGGAGATTGCCTGAGTTTGGCATAATTAATTAAATGGTTTAAAGGACAGAATTGTAATAGTCATTTTGTATTTTAATATAGTAAATCTTTTAGTAAAGGAAAATTGGAAGAATCTATGAAGAAGACATAGAAAGCTCATACATTCATATATCAACTCATCTTTGAATAAAGATATAACAACCACTGAATGTACTGGAGAAAGTTTGCCAGCTACAGGGAGATGGCTTTGAGGAAGAGAACACTCAGTCATGACTTGTGTGAGCTTTAGTATGGAAAGACAGAGGAATGATGGACTAGTGAAATTGAATCTGGTGGGAAATTCATAAAACTATGCAGAATGAGATAAGCCCCTATGTGAAGACAGAAATGAGCTGGGGTCAGGAGTAGAACCATAGGCAGAAATCTGCTATCCTAGAGAGAAGAAAGTTCTACCAAAGAGCAACAGCAGAAAGAGAGATACTTAAGAAGAGGAATGAGTTGATGGCGGCATCTTTACTGTAGACTAAGAGGTAGGATGGAGAAATTAGCTAACAGTGATACTCTGGGAAGTGTCTGCTGAGTATTTGGGACCACACAGCCCGGAGACAGGAAATCTTAGACACTGACAGATTTGAAATCTGTTTTATGACCAAGAGTCTAGAGAGTCACTAAATGTCCATGTTGCAAAGCTAAGCTCAAAGATGTTAAACACAGGATTTCTTTGCTACAGTTTAGGAAGAGTGACAGAGTTTCTTTGCCTCTCTTCTCTCACAGCTGCCCACTGGGTCAGATGAGGTAGGTCTGCTAAGTTATACAAGTAATCTACTTTGCTTGAAGCTAATGTTGGTCGATGTTAATTACATTTTGAGCATTCAGTGATAGCACCATCAAAAGTGGTGTTTGACCAAACAACTCTTCCCCATAAGCTAGAAAAACAGACACAAAAGAATTATCCCGAATGATGCCATGATAGAATGCAACATTATTCTGGTCCATGTTATTCAAAATATTCAGAAAAGCAAGTAAATGGAACTCTTCAGGTCAAATATTTCAACTATGAAAAACAATGTGTTCTTGATTGAGGTGATGATTACCTGGAAATGCAAAGAAGAGGCTCTGGGTTTGTACTTGTTTATGGGTTTCTGTGTCATTCAAATGGCAGAAAATTTGGGAGGCAGCTATATGTGAGATAGTTTGAAATGTGTAAGTCTTATCTATTGTGAGGGCTCTAAGAGGAATCAATAAAATTTTGAAATTAATTGATTCAGGCAGAACAATTTTCCAGAGTGAAAGTAAATTTTTTAAAAGGGTTATTAAAAATATTTTATACACTTTTAATTAAAATGAGTCACATCGTGTTTCCCTTTTCATTTCCTCCCTCTATCACTGCAAGTGAAGATATAGTTGTAGATTTAGATGTGTCTCCTGGTGCCAAGCAACCACCAACCACATATCTCTGTCTTGGGTCCAGTTGTGGTTTTCTTGATGGTATCTGTTTGCTGCAAGAACTTCTTTTTTTTTTTCCTTGATGCAAACTGCATGAGGCTTATCTAGTTGTTTAACAAGCTAACCCCATGTTAGCTTGGGCCTTCCATCCATCCACCATGGCAGAGGGCTAGAAAAGACACTTCGAAGCCACTGCATAGAGATCTTATAGGGCAGCATAAGGGGAGTGTTTAGGGGTATGCACAGGCTCAGGATTTGTGTGCTTCCAGGCTTGGAGGGTTTGCCCTGTGTTGATTGGTCAACTGTTTGTTATGGCCCATAGGCCTTCCCAGGGTGGTTGCTATGCTCTGCGCATCATTGCTGTGCACTTGTTCATAAAGCACACCCAGAGCCGTAAAGCATACCACCACCAGCTAACTTCTGATTGGTTTCTTGCCACGAGTCAGGCATCTGAACTTTTAGTGACCAAGTAAAGGTCATGGCAAGCATGGCAAGCACATGTTACTGTCATGGTTGCCGAAATGGGGAGCTGGTCCCTTCAGTCTCCCATTTTCTCTTTTTGGAAATTCCAATCATGGAATTGCTGTCTCTCTAGCATTCCCATCAGGGAGTGAGAGATATTGGCATCCCCCATGTAAGGGTAAGGGAGTTCCTTTTGCCTTAGCATTTTAACCAAGGAAAATGGGTGATGTATTCATTCTCATTCTACTTCCTGCTGACTTAGGGACCCAAGAAGGCTGAAATGCTAGTCAAAAGCAAAAAAGGGAATTTAGGCAATAGGGATTCCATCAGGAGCTTCTGGTTGCAGATTCTGTTGCAGAGACATGGGGTGTCCACATCAGCTGAACTAATTCACATCCACAGCACATCCAGGGCTTGCAGTCTTCTTAGGACAGCCTATAGTCAGCAACTGATACTCAGATGTCTGCCAGAAGCAGAAACCTGTTTAAGACATGTTTAAACTAGGAACAGAAGTTAAAACTTATTTACTGAAGCCCACAATCCCAGCACTCGGGAGGCAGAGGTGGATCTTTGTGAGTTCAAGGGCAGCCTGGTCGGCAGAGTGAATTCCAGGACAGGCTCCAAAGTCACAGAGAAACCCTGTCTCAGAAAGAAGTTAAGTTTAAGCAAGCAGCTAAAATGTGTAAATGTAGCTACTGTTTAAGGACTATAAGGTAACTCTATGCAGTTTTAAATTCAGCTGTGCAAAATGTCAAATATTTTAATAAGTTAAAACAAGTTACACTCAGACTGAAAATTAATTACAGAAATAATGTCCTTACCTAACCACCTATGTGCTTACAGACAAACAGACCTCTAATGCTTCAGAGACCTGCAGAATATGGCATTTAAAATGTTATCTTAAAAATTTATAATATCAGACAGACTGCCAGATCCTGACAGTGACACAAAGTCTCTAAAGAAGATTATGAGGCACCCCAGTTCCTGCACCTGGATAATGATGACGCTGATCAGTGAGCGAGATGCTCAGATGTGATACCTGCTGCCTGCCAGAACCTGGCCAAGACTGTGGACAAAGCTGCTGGACACTGGAAAACTGATTACACCCCCTTTGTCTAGACAAAACAAGGTCAGTCTTTTCCATGTCCCTCTTCCACAGAGAGGAAGAACTTCTTTGATAAAGGGTGTTAAAACAAGAAAGGAGGGTGACCAACAAAGAAGAAAGAGGGATGAAAGATAAATAAATCCAAGGTTGTTTGCATCCTCAAGAAATATTGTTATTTTATATTTGCATAAAGATAAAGTCTATACACAAAAGTGTATCTCACACACACACACACACACACACACACACACACACACACACACAGAGAGAGAGAGAGAGAGAGAGAGAGAGAGAGAGAGAGAGAGAGAGAGAGAGCCTATTTACTAAATACATATTAAAGGGAGATTTACAACTTGGCCTGACAAACTTCGCCACAAAATTATACATTAGGCATAGAATATGAAATAGAATATGAACAACCTCAGTGATAGGCATGAGAAGTCTCCTTTTGACTGGCTGATCAGGGTAGTCCAGATGACCCCCTAAACAGTATTTTATATTAATAAAACCCGTGGTTACTTCTAAGAAGTTGAAGAATAGCCCCTATTGCTGAAGACACCACACATTCATGATATAGGAGTAACATGACTTGAGCTAAATCTGACCTGAAAGCCTCCTTACTGCATTCTAGGTAGCAGAAAATGGTATGCAAGTCCCATGGTAGGAGAAAATACTATGCAAGTTCCCCAGGGAGTGAACAAGTAAATTGTAATATCTACTTGCAAAGCTTATGAATTACACCAACAATGAACATTGTAAGAAATCTGCAAAGGGCAACAAATTGTTACTCACATGTTTGTGGTAACCAGAATCTAGTTAGACTTCAGGCCTTAAGCAAAGAGTCAAAATAACAATGGGGAAAGGGGGGTTCTAATTAGAACAGGAGAGAGATAACAACTACACAAAGAGAGGGTAGGCTAAAATAAAAGTAACTATCTCTGAGAAAATCATAAGGAATCATGCCAAAACAGTGATGACATGAATGTAGGGGAACATACAACTGCTACTTTACAAAGCAAGCGTAATTCTTAACTACATTCTATATTTGTCCTTATAACCACAGGGAAATGCAGTCTTCATCTTTTATTGATAAATATTAAGCCAATTATATTGTGTGTGTGTGTGTGTGTGTGTGTGTGTGTGTGTGTGTGTGTTTCTAAATATATAAGGGGAAGGGAGGGGGTGTGTACTAAAACAAAAAGAGACTATGAATTTGAAAGACAAAAGAAGGATGTATGGGAGATTTGGAAGAAAGAAACAGAAGGAGGGAATGATAGGAATATAACCTCAAATAATTAAGTGAATATATTTTTAATAATATATAACAGAATGATTTTGTCTTATCTGGGGCTTCTATTGTTGTGAAGAGACACAATTATCATGGTAAATATAAAGAAAAACATTTAATTTGGTGGTTTACAATTTTAGAGGTTTAATCCATTATCATCATGGTGGGACCTGATGGTATGCATACCAGTGCTGAACAGGTAGCTGAGAGTCTTACATCTTGACTGACAGGCAACAGAAAGTTGTCTGAATTACTGGGCTTGGATTGATCATATATCTTCAAACCTATCTTCATAGTCACACACTTCCTGTAAGAAGAGAACATCTACTCCAACAAGGCCACAACTCTTAATACTGTCACGCCATTTGGGAACCATTTTCTTTCAAACTTTCACAATGGGAATGGAAGTGAAAATCTATATTTTCTTCAAAGCATACCAAGCAGTGCTTGAATTTTGCAAGTTTTACATACTATACAAATATATTTGGGGGAAGTCACAGGTTAAAGGGGCCACTGACTCAAACTTCTCTGGGAAGCAACTACAGAATGTGATTTGTGAAAAGAAGGATATAAGCAGGCATGTGGCAAACTCCAAAAATCCCTCCCTCTGGAACCTAAAACAGGAGATATTAATGATGACAAATTCAGCTTGGACTAAAAGAAGAGACATTTTATAGCCATCCTTTTCCATCAAAAGCCAAGGAAGAACATTTTCTCTTTCTAATGTCTTAATTAAACGATTTGATTCTTTTAGATGTTCACAGTGAGAAGATTTGGGACCTTTCTCCCAATATCTTTATCCTATTACTTGGGACCTGTAAATATATTATATATTCCAAAAAACTTTACATGCAATTCTTAAATTTAGTTAACTACATAATAACCCTGGGTATTGTACATAAGAATGAGGGATGTTTGCACAGCCTAGTTAAATGTTGTAAATGAGCCATATGTTCTAGTGAGAGGTAGCAAGACAGAGGAAGAAGTGGAAAGACCTGAAGCTTAAAGATACTGTTCAACATTGCAGTTCATGAGCATGAGTAAGGGAGTGTTAAACAAGAAATAGATGGCCTCAAAATGCTGATCATCCTTCACCTGGGATTACTGGAATGAAATGGCATGATGGACTGTAGAGCATGAGTAGGTGTATGAATTCCCATCTAGAGTCTTCAGGTAAGAAGATGTGCACATGCACTTTGAACTCAGTTAAATGGTTCTTGTCAATACTGTGAGATGCTAAGCACAGTTCATTTTGAAAAACTAAATCTCTACTGCTTTTTGATGTTAGCAATACAAATTTAATATTCTCATGCTCAGTTTATTTTTTGTGTGAACAGATATTTATGCTTCCTTGATGGCAGACATAGAGAAGACATAGAGAAGGCATGTAAAAAACACTCGATAAATTGAAAAACTTTTGCAAATGTTCTATTCTTATTTTGTGCATATTTCATGTGAAAAGCAAACCCATGGAAAGCAAAAGTTTTGCTTTGAGTCTGTACAGTTAATGCTGTGGTGTAGTAAAAATACTACTGAAATGAAAGTATGCAAAATTCTATCCATCCTAAGGCTCTGAAGAGAAACCCAAACTCTTGCCTTGATAATCAAGATGGCAGAATTGTTTATAGTGTATACTTTATAATGTCTAACATACTCTCACTAAGATGAAACAGTGCAGCCAATTCTATTTTCTAGCAATAATAAGTTTTTGTTTTATCCCCAGGGTTCTTGGGCCAATTCACTCAACTGAAGATTGAAATGAACTCTGGGTCCTAAGTTTCTTAGAGCACACTACTGAAATCATTTCCTGTATCTAATACAGTGGGCCTTTTTCCGTTTCTTTTCTCATTTTCTGTGCTTTTTATTATTTATACCATACCTGTTCAAATATAAAGGACTAGCAATTTATCGTAGGGACATAAATCACTGCTGGAATCAAGGTGGTGTCTATCACACTTACTTCATTTTAGATCATTTGTGTGGAATTATACTGGGAAAGTGAATTTTGAGAAGGCAGTTTAGTGGGAGCTGGACCTCACAACATCTATAGTAAGAGAACAGGCACTGAATTCTCATATTTAAGGCTCAGTGTGTTTTCACTGTGGGCTATAAAGCCAAGATGATTTAGCTTTCACTTCATTTTTAAAACCTCTAAAGGTGTCACAACATTTAAAATGAATATGTTATTCTGAAGTTTATAGAAACAATGGTTCTATTATTTCCCTTGTTTATAAATTCTATTTTCAGTGCTTTCTTTTCTCATCTCATACTTTGAGTGATTTATCTGTTTCTACCAGAAGAAGGAACAATATCATTTACCCCATATTTTATGTTTAGCTTGTGTAGACTGTCACGAGAAAATGGTGGGGAGGGGAGTAGGAGGAATGGATATGATCAAAGCACACTGTAAACATATAAGAAATTATCAAGGAACAAATAAAAGTAAATTTTAAAAATTATGTATTTGATATCATATTATAAAATTAAGTGTATTTGTGGATTTGCAGAGTAGGTACAGAAATATTGCTTTCTAAATTACATCATAATATCATTAACAATATAATATATTTTATTCAGTATTTTACTTAGTGAGTTAAAAATTAATGAATTACTATTAAAAATAATGATTTTTGAGTTAAAAATTTAATGTATGATGTGTTCCCCACCCCAAATTTATTCGGTTCCAATGAAAAAAAAAACAATATACAAAGAACATTTGTACTCTTGTCTGATAGAAACCACAGTTATTTATTTTTAAAGCTATGCTTTGTGTACCTGGTTCCTTAAAGAGCTTTCCACTCAATGGTCAAGAAGATTAAATTAAGTTGTGTAAGAAAACCTTAGCTGTTTTTTAGCAAATGTTTAGCCTTGATTAAGATCTAACAGTATTCTGGTAATCATGTACAGTCATCCACAGTCCATGGCCAATGACTCCAAGTTCCAGATTTCCCATCAGGCTTATTACATCACTGGATTGACTGATTTAAGTCATGTTTTTAAAAGTTTTTTTTTTTTTAACTCTTGCACTTAAATTTGACTTGTATTTCACTGTCAACAATTACTTTTGAAAGAATATGAGAAACAAATATTGCAGCAGAGGGCCATTTGCACATAATTTTGTGTCTGTGTAGTTCAAATGTTAATCTCAGGCAATTCTGATTATTGTACATGGGATTCATGTCCCAATTTTAAAGTCCCTATCAAAGTATCTATACCTAGGGAAATCCATATGGCCACCAAAATATAAAAAGTGTGTCATATTAGTTATTTTATGTACAGTTACAGATTTTAAAAGATGAATATAATAATAATAAGTAAATCAGGAGGAATAGTATCTTAAGTCAAGAAAGAGCTCTTTTTTTGTTTTTGGTGTGGTTTTTGTTAATTACTGGCAATCCTTGGCATTCATCGGCTAATAAACACATTATTGTAACCACACAAAGTCCTCATTTTCATGGAGTATTCTCCTGTCTTTATTTCTATGGTTCTCATTTTAACTTGATTTTAAAACATCTTTTTCAAAAAAGGCCAGATTGACTCACATTCCTGTGGGTTGGACTTTTAACAATTATATTGGGAGAAAATAGTAAATCAATTTGGAGCCTATTAGAAGTGATAATTCAGAATGTTTGTCCTTATATACTGTATTTGGACTTAGTCAAAATTATAAAATATTTACAGTGAAAAACACTAATATAAAATTGTTTATCTGTAAACAAATTTTAAAGTGAATTATTTAAATAGAACTCTTTCTAGCCATCAGTGACATGAAAATGCATAATTGGACTTAGTCACAATTTATAAAATATTTACAGTGAAAACAAAAAATATAAAACTAAATTAGCTATTTGTAAACAAATTTAAAGTGAATTATTTAAGTAAAAATATCTAGCCATTACTGACTTGAAAATTCAGATGGTACATATCAATTCAATATCCCAATTTGTAAATATGCCACAGTAGCTGTTTCTTTATCAAAGCCAGGTGTAACTATTTTGCTTTTTTATTACTTACCAATGGCAATGGAGAGAGGTCAGTCTATGTTCTGAGATACTTCACTTAAAAATAGACAATCTAGGAGACATTCTTAGCAGGAGTCTTTCCAGATTCTCTGGTCTTTACTGTCTTTCTGCTTCATATTTGATGATTACCCCTGAACATTAAATTGAAGAGTTGTGCTGCATATATTTTCATTTCTGCTAACCTTGACAGGATGCCTTGGTATCTACAACATAGTCTATTGTGGCTTTATCTAATGGTCTTTGTTGGCTTGAAAGAGAAGTTTCTTTAATGAGGGGTGAAAGCTCCATTTATCTAAGTATAAGGAAAAGGTTTAGGAAAAAGTTAGGTATTATGGTGGTCTGGTAAACTGATGGCAATAGGTTTTCTTTTGAGACATGGCCTCATAACTCCCAGGCTCAACAAAACATAAGCAGCGATGGTATTAATGATATCACATAAGGGAACAATCTCATGGAGTACCCATCTAGACAAAGAACTTCAGGTAAATATCAACTCTGACAGAGGGAAAATTAACCTAAGCTAGGGATGAGTCTCCTAAGTAATTACTAAATAAAAGTGGTTATTCCTGAAATAATACATAGACAAACAACACTAAGCAGTCTCAACTGGTTATATTTACATATTTATACATATATATTTGTATCAATCATAATAAAATGATGTCATCTATTTAATATGACATAGAAATGGCATGTGAAAGGTTAGAAAGGAGTTTGGGAATGAGAAGTACCATTATATCCCAATTAATTTTTTAATTAAATGTAACAAAATTAAAAATGTAATCTAATTGTCATGGGCTAAAGCTTTCCATTTTTCCAATCTTGAACAGATTCATAAAATTAAAGAGTAAAATCAAAATTGGTAAGTACATAACAGTACTTTACTCTTTTGAAAATATGTTCCCTATCTCTTTAAAAATGAGTTGTTTTATTTTATATATTACATGTATTATATATTTGTATATAATGTATTTTGAGTTATCCTTCCTATTATCCACTAATGTCTCCTTTCTCACCACACAGAATTATCAAACACTCTTCCCAATAAGTCTTCTATATTTTCATGTCATATGACCAGTTCATTGAATCAGGGTTCGCTGAATGAGAAGAGTGTGAGGCTTAAGTAACAATTTACCAGTGGCTGCCATTGAGGAGTATGATTCCTCTCCTTTATTTTCTCACTTTAAAATCTCATGTTCTTTCACCAACGTTTTCCTTTTCATTCACAGCTTAAGTGTCAGGGAAGTTAGTTGAGGGTAACCATGTATTTTCCAGAACCAAGAGTAGGAAACTCTATCTCTATAGTATTTTGATTTATAATTTTACTGAATTTAGACAGTTTCAATAAAAGGGAAGCAATAAAGGGAGATAATTTAAGGGGATTATATTTTTTTCAAATGCCAGAGGCTAAATTATAATCAAGTTTTCATACATTTAGTTAATTAACATTTGGAAATAGGCTTAATTTATGTGGAATTTAGAGAACTCTTAATAGGTTAGACACATGTAATTGCCTTTAGTACCTGTAATCATTTTAGTAGATAATTTGCATGGATTAGGATGAAGATAAATGGATCTGAAAAGTGAAAAGCACGAAGATTTAAAAAAATCTTTTAAAACATTCAAACCAATGTTCAAGTCTCATGAAGAGCACTCCAGTCTGTCCCTTCATTTTTAATAACCATGTAGCTATTTATCAATAAGACAAAATAAATGTCTCCTTATAATTGATGTCAACATGATATTGAAAAGTAGTAATCTACTTCTAATTCATATAGCAAATTACAGAGATAAAATAAATTGCTTTCCAGAAGGTCTAACACAGTCCTTTTCTGTTGAGAGGGAAAATGTGGTTCTTGTGTTGGGGGATGTGCATAAAGTTTTCTAAGGAAACATTTGCTCAACAGTCCATGAAAAGGCCTTGAGGGCAAGGAAAGAGTGTATAGAAAGCTAGTGTGTATGTGGAAATGTTAACTCTTTCAGAGCTATGTGGGGAAGTGAAGTATTCTTGATGCTTTCTCCAGTTTGCAACATGGTGACAAAAATGTCAAATGTAATTCAGAAATTGCTCCTAGGATATGATTAGAATGAATTCTAGAAGTTTTCTTGGTAAAGAAACAATTCTGGCCAGGTATTGGTGGCACATGCCTTTAATCCCAGCCCTCAGGAGGCAGAAGTAGCCAAATCTCTCTGAGTTCGAGGCCAGCCTGGTCTCCAGAGCGAATGACAGGATAGGCTCCAAAGTTACACAGAGAAACTCTGCCTCAAAAAACAAACAAACAAAAAACTCTGTTAATATAATTTTAGTGTAGTTTATTTTCTTCTTCAAGTAATTTAAATCCTTACATATTCTAGTCTTGAATTTTTTCTTATATTTGGCATTTTCATAATAAGCAATAAATCCAATGTGCTTTGAAACAGTCATGTAGAAACCTACTACCTTACAACACAATTAAAAATGTTAAGAATTAGAAAGGTGATAACTTGAGTGAATAGATAACATTCCTCCCCGAGTCAGCAAGAATTCTGGTGCCAGTTATGGGGTTCCTCCATGGGAGCTGTTGTTGAGTAAGGTCCTAAAAAGCCTTTCTGTACTTGGATGCATAATGGGATAAATTGGTAATACCTTATTGATAAAGAATACATATACAATGATTACAAGATACAGACAAAACAATCTGAGATTTACCTGAATATTTCCCTACTTTCTGCTTTTCAAAGAGCAAGACTCTATTTAGGCTCCTGGGAGAGAAAATAGCAACAACCATTTTACCCAGCTCTGAACTGTACAAATTACAATACCTACATATCAAGTAAGATGTACCATCATTTGCAATAGTGGCAAGGCTGGCGTAGTGGTAACTAATCTCTCTCTGATCACGTGTGAGGCTGATTCTTGGCACACCTGTAGCCAGCCCCTAAGTAGGTGTGGCTACAGCTTCCCCTACGGGTTTCCATGTTGGAACCTACAAACTTCCTTAAAACTCTGTTTGTATTCATTTCTTTTGTTTATTTCAAGTATGTTTCTGTTTTATTTTACTACTATTTTTAGATACTTGTTTGTTTCGAACAAGTGACAGAAAAAGTATGAATTCAGATGGGAAGGAAGGTGGAAGGATCTACAAGTTGGGGGAGAAAAACCATTATCAAAATATATTTTATGAAAGAAAATCCATTTTCAATATAATATAGAAAGAACCAAAAAGTATGCTATGGGAGGAATAAAGTACAATTAATGATTACTTGCCATCTGAATACATACACTGCTGTATAATCCAAATGTCAGGAAAATGTGGTGAATGCCGACTCAACCCTAAAAGTATCTGCTGTAGTGCTAAGGAATATTGTAGAAGATGAGATGGAAAGAACTTAAAAACAGAAAGTAGAGAGAAAGGGATAAAATCTTGCTTCCATACATGTCAGCCCATGTAATCATGAACCCATATTTGCATTGGTCCTGAACAAAAAGGCAGTCTTGAATGCTAGAGGAGCTCACAGCTGTTTGCCTCTAACTGCTAAGCTCATAGCTCCCAATTGACTATGGGAAATAGGAAGATATTGTCTTCATTTGTATACCAACAAGGATCCAATGGATAATTACGAAGTGAAAGCATGCAGACAGACCTGGTTAGACCCAAAGGGAGACAAATATAATGAGAAGACTTGAATAGCAAAGAAAAGAATGGAAATGAAATGGAGAGAGTTTAGAGCAGTTAGAAGTGAATGCAAACATGCTGAATACATAAAAGATATGAAATTGTCAAGGATCAAATCAAATTACAGAAAAAGACTTCTTAGTGGCATTCCATATTAAGCACATAAGTTGTTATCTTAAAATACTTTAATCCAGGGTGTACTTAAACTCTTTCTATTGCCTGCAATGTACGGATGTCTGTTCCACATTTGGGGGTTTTTCTTTCAGAGGTGACAATATTTTTCTTCATGCAACAAGTAGTCTAAATTTCAATTGATATTTTTTGGATCCTAGCTTTTTTACATCTCAAAATATTCTGCTATACTAACCACATCATTGACTTTTACTAGGATTAGTCTTTTGTTACACTGTGCAATGACACTAAAAGTCCACAAACAGAAACGTCTTTACAGCCCATGCTCCATTTAAATGAACAGACATGGAAAAATAGTTTACAGCACTAAGCTAAATGTTTTCCTGCAGAAATCAAAATATGCTGATTCTTTTCTAAATACAAAATTCTAGAAAAAAACAGCTAATATTAATGTGATTGGGGATTACTTTTCAGTCACTTTCATGGTCAATATCATTTAGCTAAACTGAAAACTAATAGAAAGGTTTTCTGTAGGAGACTCCATGGTAGATCTCAAGGCTTCTTATTTGAGATACTTCATTGTGGTACACAAGACACTTGGTTTCTATAAGACCCTGATCTGTAGTGTTCTAGGAACATCTGCTTCCTTCTGTAAAGGTCTGATGTAGGCTTTCTGGATTCTCGATTACACATCTGTCTTTGGCTAATATCTATTAGATGGTCTCAAGAAGACTGATGTTCTGTTTTCTAAACTAGAGTCAGTGAACTTTCATGTTTATATTGTAGGAGATGATTCTGACTGCTGTTCAAATTATTTTTCTATTTCAACAGTTCTACTCTGTAAAAAACAATCTTTTGCAAAAAGATAGAGGTGATATAAAGAATAAGCACTAATGATAACTAAACAATGCATGGGTCTATCATGGTTTTGAACATGAACTGTGCCTTCCTCCTCTATCTGTCTTCTCAATTGTTCTAAGTATTTTCGTGGAATACCTCCAAATTTGAAAACAACATTTACAGGCTATGAAATATATCAGTCAAGATGTAGAATAATTAACTAAAGCTTTGTGGATATTAATTGACTGTATGTTCAATTGTCCATTTGGGTAGCTAGGTATTTTTGAACATATGATACTGCAGTTATAGTTTTAAAAACTTAAGTTATAATATATTTCATCAGTTAATTGAACTGTAGAACTGACAAATTATTAACAAAGCACTTTATATGATTATTATACCTCTGTTTATAGGGATATTTTACAAGACACTGATTTCCTCCCTTGCACTTTCAAAGCCAGTGTTTTCATTGTGATATTTTCCTAAGATAGACTTGTAAATATGCAAACGCAGGTGCTCACACATACATATAACAGTAAATCAAATGAATAAATCTTAAGATACATAATAATAATTTGTAAGCTATTAAGTATATAAACATGAATTTTAAAGTAGAGTGATATCTCAGAAATAAATTTAACTTTTGCATTTGCACACAAACACACAAATATATATACATATATATATATAATTTTGCATAAATACATATTTGTAATATTGTATGGCAAACTATATTGAGAAAAAATATTGTTTTAAATTTTTTCCTTTTATATTTATCTGCATATGGCTAGATATAGTCAAATGAATACAGGAGTCCACAAAGGCCAAAGGATATTATTTTATTCCCTGGACCTTGATTTGCAGGCAATGATGAGCTCCCCAACATAGATGCTGGAAACTAAACTTTATCCTCGAAGACCAGTATATATTCTTAATTATTCAGCAATCTATTCAACATCCAAGATGATATTTTACATAAGTAATAAAAATATTAAGTAAGAAATGGGAGAAGAGTAAATTTTAAGCTGCACCATGCAGAACTACTTATAGATTGATATAAAGTGAATATGTGAAAATGCAATAAAATATCTAACACCTTTCACCTAAGTGTATTCATCTTTCCACCTCTCAACCATCTACTACCTGTTCCTTGAAAGTAAGTGGAAGGGATGTTGCTTTGGTCCACTTTTTTTTAATACCTTTGAAGGTAGCCATACAGATTGCAAGTATGAATTCATAAGTACATATCTCATATGTCACATACACACAAAGAGTCACATACACACAAGAGTGTAGCTAATTAAGATTCTAAAATAGAACCTTTAGGATTAATTTTTTCTTCACAGTTCATTCCAGATACTTGGATTAAGAAGACAGTTAGGCTCTCTTAGAGTCCTGCTTGTTTCCTAGCTTCTCTGGAGGTGTGAATTGTAGGCTGGCAATCCTTTCCTCTATGTCTAATATCCATATATGAGTGAGTACACACCATGTTTGTTTTTTTGTGACTGGGTTACTTCACTCAGGATGGTTTCTTCTAATGGAGTTTGGGATACTCTCTCAGCTTAGACACAGGGGGGAGGGCCAATGCCGTTCCCCAAATGATATGAGAGAATTTGAAGATCCACCATGGAAGGCCTCACGCTCCCTGTGGAGAAGAAGGGGGATGGGTTGGGGAGTCAGTTGGTGGCGGATCATGGGAGGATGGGCATATCCTGTCAGAACCCCAAGGACAGGCCAGTACTGCTGATTGAACAGTAACACTGTTGGTTAGTGGGAACACAGTCCAGGCCATGTTTTGACAAAAAAAAAAAAAAAGACACAGGTTCCCAGTTTATTTCCCCTACTATATGGCAGTGAAGCTATCTCTAAGGAGTAATTAGATTTTAAAAAATGATGCCAGGAAAACAGAGGAGCTGATCGATGGAGAAGCATAGACTCAGTTAAG
The DNA here is from genome assembly GCF_003668045.3 of Cricetulus griseus. Classification (NCBI taxonomy): domain Eukaryota; kingdom Metazoa; phylum Chordata; class Mammalia; order Rodentia; family Cricetidae; genus Cricetulus; species Cricetulus griseus. The sequence goes on along the minus strand of NC_048595.1, from coordinate 354,836,019 downwards.
GTTCATGGTCTTTCTTGCTGATCTTCCCTAATTTTTTTTCCTTTCCCACAGAGGGAGAAGTTTTCAATAAAGTTCTTTTGTGGTGGTTGGGGTGGGGGGTAGACTGGGGGTGGGGGAGGAGGGTTGGGGGTGAGGGGAGGGAGAGGGAGAAGGGACTTGAAATAAGCTTGTTCCCTAACTAGAACTAATAAAATAATAATTAAAAAAAAACAGCCCTCAGCTGCAGCCACTGAGGGTACCACCTATGCATATTCACTATGTTCACTTTTATAAGGGCCCTACCTGCCTCCCATGTCTCTCTTTCTCTTTCTTTCTTTCCCTCTCTCTGTTCTGCTCTCTGTCTCCCCCTTCCTCTCTCTCCCTTTCCTTACTCTTTCCTGTATCCTAATGCTCCTGTCTCTGGAGGCCTCTACTTTCCCTGTTTTTGATCTATTTCCATAATAAAAAAACCCTTCACCTGAACTCTGTCACATGGCATCTTTCTCTCTTGCAGTGCTTTTTTAAAAATTACAACAGTAATATTTTAATATAAGATAAAATGACATCTAAGAAAACTAAATTCATAATTTGTATAATAGGCCTGGGCTAATTATGCTTGATGCAAGACAAAGGTTTAATAAAAATTATTTTAAGAAACAATTATAAAAGATTAATTTTTTAGAGGCGTTCAAGAATATTCCTCATTTTCTTTTCACCACAACCAACTTATTTCTATTATTTTATTCAAACCTTATTTCCTTCTATAGGCACATGAATAAATAATCAAATGGTCACGGTGTTGCATGCATATAGACCCCTTTGCTTTTTTTTCTTCCTGACTGCCTCTTACTTCAGAAACATGGGGAAGAACAATCCAAGGACACCATCCACAATCTTGTGTATTGAGAAAAATAAACCGAAGTATACATGCTATAAGGGGCATCAATGAATGTGAAGAATCCAAGGTTAAGATATTAGATCTGTTTGCTTTCTGACCAAGTAGACTCCCATCTCAGGGACACCAAGATAGCCTAACATATTCATAGAAAGGATAAGGAACTCCTTTCATTCTTCTAAATATAGCTATCTGATTTGAAGTGAGACTCCTACCCTGCACAACTTTATCATGAAACTCAATATAAGACCAGATGCCCTGCTTATAACTGAGGAGAACTCATTGCCACAGTAAAGGACATTCTGAACTGGACCCCACTAGTACAAGGATAAACTTATATGCCATCCTAGAGCCTTCATCCAGCAGCTGATGGAAGTAGAAGCAGACAGCCACAGCTAAACACTAAACTGAACTGGAATCCAGTTGCAGAGAAGGAGGAGTGATGAGCAAAGGGGTCAAGACCAGGCTGGTGAAACCCACAGAAACAGCTGAACTGAACAATGGGGAGCTCTTGGCCCAGAATGATCATTGAGAAAACAGCATGGAACTGATCCAGACCCCATGAATGTGGATGTCAGTGTGGAGGCCTCAGAAATCTATGGGTCCTGTTGTAGTAGATCAGTACTTATCCCTAGCATAGGAATGGACATTGGGAGCCCATTTCAAGTAGAGGGATACTCCCTAATCCTAGAAACACAGGGGACAGCTTAGGTCCTATCCCAAAGTTTATGACAGACACTGAAGACACCTAATTGAAGACCTCACTATCCCTGGGGTGCAGAATTAGTATGAGATAGGTAGGGTGTTATTTAGGGGGACAGGGGAGGAGGGGAGGGAGAGGGAACTGGGATTGACATGTAAAACAATTTGTTTCTAATGTAAGTAAAAATGGAAAAAAGAACAATTAATAAACACAACCTTGTGAAGTTGAACTATAGCTTTTCAGTAACAGAGGGCAACACCATTCAGATAATACAGCAGCATATGTAACAGGAACAAGACCATAGTAATTATCTAATCTATAAACATATATATATATATATATATATATATATATATATATATATATATATTTCCTAAAAATGACACTGAAGAAAACAATGTAACAACAAATTTTAAAAGGATGCATAGAGAGAAACAGAGTTTTCAAAACATTAAATACACATGGCTGTAAAACACGTAAAAATATTCAATATCCTTAACCATCAGGGAAAAGAAATTTAAAATAACCTAGAGATTTTATGAAAAAAAAAAGATAGCAAATATCGTTGTGGATCCTGTGGCGGGCGCCCACCTGAGTCTAGGGCGCTGTTCTGCTCCCAACCTACCCCATCAACCCCTGTTCCCCTGCTTGTTTCTGCCTGAGCCCACCTGAGCAAGAGTGGACCTGCCAAGACCAGGAAGGCCCTCCATGAGTCCAGACATGCTCCACCCTTATCCACCCACCACCCTCTGCCATTCCGCTGCAGCCAGAGGCTGAGCCACCTGCATGCCACCAGAGAGAGAGAGGGAGATACCCTGCCTGCACTCACTGGAAGAAAGGATGGGAAGAAGGCAGAGTAAGAACACATTCAACAACAGAAAAACCAATATGACACCACCAGAACCTAGCAACTTCACACCAGCAAGATCTGAAAAGCCCAAAACAGAGGATGAAGAAGAGTTGGACCTCAAAAATTATCTTAGGAAGATGATAGAGGCCTTTAAAGAGGAAACAAGAAAATCCCTTAAAGAAATAGAAAGAAGCAAAATATTACATGAAATGGAGGAAAAGACAAACCAAAAAATTCAAGAAGTAAACAAATTTCGTAAAGAATCTAAAGAAAGCCAAGAAAAAATAAATCAAATAAGTGAAGGAAGCACTCAAAACAGTTCAAGGCATGAAAGCTGAAATAGACACAATAAAGAAAACACAGAACGAGGGGATGATGGAAATAGAAAGGCTGGATAAATTTTCAGGAACTAAAGATGTGAGTATAACCAATAGAATTCAAGAGATGGAAGAGAGAATGTCAGTTGTTGAAGACTTGCTAGTGGCTATACAGTCATCGACCAAAGAAAATATCAAGTCCAACAAATCAATAACACAAGATATCCAGGAAACATGGTATACAGTGAAAAAGCAGAACCTAAGAATAATAGGTATAGAAGATGGTGAGGAAATACAGCTCAGAGATACAGAAAACATATTCAACAAAATCACAGAAGAAAATTTCCTCAACCTACAGAAGGATATGCCTATGAAAGTACAAGAAGCTTACAGAACACCAAACAGAATGGACCACAAAAAGAAGTCCCCTCAATGCATAATAATCAAAACACCAAATCTCCAGAATAAAGAGAAAATATTAAGAGCAGCAAAGGGAAAAGGCCAAGTAACATATAAAGGCAGACCTATCAGAATCACACCTTCCTTCTCAATGGAAACATTGAAAGCCAGAAGGTCCTGGATAGATATCCTACAAACAAAAGGGAGCATGGATGCCCACCCAGACTAGTGTACCCAGCAAAACTTTCAATCACTATAGATGGAGAAAACAAGATATTCCATGACAAAACCAGACATATACAATACATATCCACAAATTCAGCAGTACAGAAAGTTCTGGAAGGAAAACTCCAACCCAATGAAGATATCTACACTCACAAAAATATAGGCAATAGATAATCCAATTTTACCAAACAGGGAAAGAAACAGTAGGGTGAAGTCCACACACAATGACACCACCAACAATAAATCCAAATCAAACAAGAACCAATAATCAATGGACATTAATATCCCTCAATGTCAGTGGTATTAACCTGCCTATAAAAAGATACAGGCTAACCAAATGGATAGAAGACAGAATCCATCCTTCTTCTGTATACAAGAAACACACCTCAACTTCAAAGACAGGCATTACCTATGACTAAAGGGTTGGGAAAAGATTTTCCAATCAAATAGGCCCAAGAAACAAGCTGGTGTAGCAATCCTAATATCTAACAAATTATACTTCAAACTGAAATCAATAAAAAGAGTTGAAGAAGGGCATTTCATACTCATCACAGGTAAAGTCCATCAAGATGAAGTCTCAATCCTGAACATCTATGTCCCAAATATGAAGGCACCCACATTTGTAAAAGAAACATTACTAAAGCTCAAACCACACATAAAACCACACATACTTATAGTAAGAGACTTCAACACCCTGCTTTCACCACTAGACAGGATGACCAGACAGTAACTTAACAAAGAAACAAAGGATCTAACAGAAGTTATGACCCAACAGGGTTTAACAGATATCTATGGATCATTCCATCCAAACACAAAAGTGTATACCTTCTTCCCAGCGCTACATGGCACCTTCTCTAAAATTGACCACATAGTAGGCAACAAAGCAAACCTCCACAGATACAAAAGAATTGAAATAACCCCCTGTATCTTATTAGATCACCAAGATTTAAAGCTAGAATTCAACAGCAATACAAATTACAGAAAACCTACAAACTCATGGAAATTGAATAGCACACAATTGCACCATTCCTGGGTTGAGGAAGAAAAAAAAAGAAATTAAAGACTTCATAGAATTTAATGAGAATGTTGACACAACATACCCAAACTAATGGGACACACTGAAAGCAGTGCTAAGAGGAAAGTTCATAGCACTATGTGCCCACATGAAGAAACTGGAGAAAAGTCATACTAGAGAACTCACAGAACAGCTGAAATCTTTAGAGCAAAATGAAGCAACCTCACCACGGAGGAGTATACACCAGGAAATAATCAAACTGATGGCTGAAATCAAAAAAGTAGAAACTAGGAAAACATTACAAAGAATCAAGGAAACCAAGAGTTGGTTCTTTGAGAAGATCAACAAGATAGACAAACCTGTATCCAAACTAACCAAAAGGCTGAGAAAGAACATGCTAATTAACAAAATCAAAAATGAAAAGGGGACTATACCAAGGAACACTGAGGAAATCCAGAGAATCATCAGGGCATACTTTGAAAAACTGTACTCCACAACATTCGAAAATCCAAAGAAAATGGACATTTTCTGGATAGATATCACTTACCAAAATTAAACCAAGAACAGATAAGCAGTTGAAATCAACCTATAACTCCTAAAGAAATAGAAGCAGTAATCAAAAGACTCCTTCCCCCAAAAAAAAAGCCCAGGGACAGATGGCTTCAATGCAGAATTCAACCAGAAATTCAAACAAGAGATAATTCCAGTACTCCTCAAATTGTGCCACACAATAGAAGCAGAAGGGACATTGCCAAACTCTTTTTATGGGGCTACAGTCACTTTGATTCCCAATCACACAAAGATACAACTAAAAAAGAGAACTACAGACCAAATATCCCTCATGAACATCAATGCAAAAATACTCAACAAAATATTGTTGAATTGAACACATCAGAAATATCATCCACTATGATCAAGTAGGCTTCATCCCAGGAATGCAAAGATGGTTCAACATACAAAAATCCATCAATGTAATCCACCATATAAACAAACTGAAAAAGAAAAACCACATGAACATCTCCCTAGACGCTGAAAAATCCTTTGACAAAATACAACATTCCTTCATGATAAAAATCTTGGAGAGAACAGGAATAACAGGATCATATCTAAGCATGATAAAAGCAATTTACGTAAAACCAACAGCAAACATCAAACTAAATGGAGAGAAACTCAAGGGTATTCCTTTAAAATCAGGAACAAGACAAGGTTGTCCACTCTCTGCATATCTCTTCAATATTGTATCTGAATGTCTAGCTTGAAAAATAAGAAAGATACAAATTGGAAAGGAAGAAGTCAAATTTTCACTATTTGTAGATGATATGATAGTTTACATAAGTGACCTGAAAACTCTACCAGGGAACTCCTACAGATGATAAACACCTTCAGCAAAGAAGCAGGATACAAAATTAACTAAAAAAATTCAGTATCCCTACAATATTCAGATGATATATCCAATGAGAAAGAAATCAGAGAAACATCACACTTCACAATATCCACAAGTAACATCAAATATCTTGGGGTAACACTAACCAAAAAAGTGAAAGACTTTTACAGTAAGAACTTTGCATCTTTAAAGAAAGAAAATAAAGAAGATACCAGAAAATGGAATGATCTCCCATGCTCTTGGATAGGTAGAATCAACATAGTAATAATGGCAATCTTGCCAAAAGTAATGTACAGATTCAAAATTCCAACACAATGCTTCACAGACCTTGAAAGAACAATTCTCAACTTTATATGGAGAAACAAAAGACCTAGGATAGCCAAAACAACCCTCTACAATAGCGGAACATCTGGAGGCATCACTATCCCTGACTTCAAACTCTATTTTAGAGCCATAGTTCTGAAAACAGCTTGTTATTGGCAGAAAAATACACAGATAGAACAATGGAATTGAACCCTGATCTTAACCCACACACCTATGAACACCTTATTTTTGACAAACATGCTAAATCTATACAATGGAAAACAGACAGCATCTTCAACTATTGGTGCTGGCACAACTGGATTCAGACATGCAGAAGATTGCAGATCGATCCATATCTGGCACCATGCACAAAACTTAAGGGCAAATGGATTAAAGATTCAGCATAAATCCAGACACACTGAAACTTCTAGAAGAGAAATTAGGAGATACCCTTGAACGAATTGGCACAGGAGGCTGCTTCCTTAACATTACAACAGTATCACAGACATTGAGATGTGCAATTAATAAATGGGATCTCCTGAAACTGAGAAGCTTCTGTAAGGCAAAGAAACAGTCAGTAACACAGTATGACAGCCCACAGAATGGGAAAAAATCTTCACCAGCCCCACATCTGACAGAGGGCTGATTTCCAAAATATACAATGAACTCAAGAAGCTGGCCAGCAAAACATGAAACAATGAAATTAAAAATTGGGGTGCAGAACTACATATAGAATTCTCAACAGAGCAATCTGAGATGGCTGAAAGACACTTAAGAAAGTACTCAAAATCCTTGGGCATCAGAGGAATGCAACTGAAAACAACTCTGAGATACCACCTCACACCTGTCAGAATGGCTAAAATCAAAAACACCAATGACAATCTATGCTAGAGAGGATGTGGAGAAAAAGGAACACTCCTCCATTGCTGGTGGGAGTGTAATGATTTCCAAAGTGGAAATCATTTGGCAATCTTTGCCAAATGATTGGAAATCATTATGGCAGTTTGGAAATCATTTTGGCAGTTGCTCAGAAAAATGGGACTCAGTCTACCTCAAGATCCAGCAATTCCTCTCTTGGGCATATACCCAAATATTGCACTCCCATACAAGGACATATGTTCAATCATAGTAGCATTGTTTGTAATAGCCAGAACCTGGAAGCAACCTAGATGCCCCTCAACTGAAGAATGGATAGAGAAAATGTGGTACATGTATACAATGGAATACTACTCAGCAGAAAAAAGCAATGGAATCTTGAAATTGTCAGGGAAATGGCTGGAAGTATAAGAAAACATCCTGCGTGAGGTTACCCAGTCATGAAATGACAAACATGTTATATACTCAAACATATGTGAATTTTAGACATAGAGCAAAAGATTACCAGCCTACAATCCTCTTCACCAAAGAAACTAGGAAACAAGAAGGACTCTGAGGGAAAAATTTATGGACCCTAGGAATGGGAATGGGCCAGAACTCCTGAGATCATTGGGAGCATGATGGTAGGGGAGAGGGAGCAGCCAGAATCAGAAGAGGACAAGAGGAGAGGAGAGGAGGAAATGGAGGAGCAGAAATATTGTGTTGGAGGAAAAATAGAGGAGAGAAGGATGAGAGATACCATATTAGAGGGATCTATTATAGGTCTGAGGAGAGAGCTGGCACTAGGGAGATTTCCAGAGACCTACAAGGATGACTCCAACTGACAATCTAGGCAAGGGCGGAGAGGATAACTTAAATGCCCTTCCCCTATAATGAGACTGATGACTACTTTTTCTGCCATTCTAGAGCCCTCATCCAGTGGCTGATGAAAGCAGAGGCAGACACCCACAGATAAACACCGAACTGAACTCTGGAACTCAGTTGCAGAGAGGGCAGAATGAATATCAAAGGGTTCAGTACCAGGCTGGTGAAACTCACAGAAACAGCTGGCCTGTAAAAGAGGGAGCACATGGACCCCAGACTGCTGTCTGTGTGTCCAGCACAGGACTGATCCAGATACCTCAACATGGATGTCAATTACGAGGCCTCCACACTCTAGGTGGCCCCTGATAGTGGATTAATATGTTTCCCTGGTGTAAACAGGTACTTTGAGAGCCCATCCCAGGTGAAGGGATGCAGTCTTAGCCTGGACACATGGGGGAGGGCTTAGGCCCGGTGTAGGATGATGTCGTGGACATTGGGGAGCCCCAGTCCAGGGCCCTACCCTGCCTGGGGACTGGAGGGTGGATGGGGTGCAGGGGTTAGGGGCTGGGGGAGGGGAGGGAGAGGGAGAGGGTGAAGGAGAAAGGATTGACATGTGAAACAAGCTTGTTCCTAATTTGAACCAATAAAAAATTACAAATAATATATGTGGGGATAATAAAAATAAACCAGTGTCTTTAATCACCAAAAAATATTGTTGTTTATTTGGGTGAATTTGAAGACTTACTAGAACTTCTAGGAGAGCACACTTGTGCAGCCACTTATTTAACAATGTGTTTTCCTCAAATACCTTGAAATAGAAATATCATATGGACCACACGCACTTGAGTGTTTGCCCAAAGACTCAGTTTTAGGAAAGAGATACTTGTTCATCCATGTTCATTTCTGCTTAATTCACAACAGCCAGGGAATAGAAACAACAGATACACTATCAACTGATGAATGAATCATGAAAATATGATACAGTTACACAATTGAATGTTATTTAGCTACTCAGGTATGCAAAAATTGTGAAATTCAAAGGTAAATGGAACTGGAAGAAAAAGACCATATGTGTGTCATTTCACATTTGTTGAAGGTAAAACTTTAAGATATGTATTTCATTCAGAATAACAATGAGGATGGCATTTGAGGAAATGGGGATGGGATGGAGTTCTATAACAGGTTAAAGATAATTAATGGGAACAGGAAAGGTTTAACTGAGATGAATGTTGGGAGACAAGGGTAGAAAAATGTATAGGATGGATCTATAACACTAAAACTCTTAGGGAAAATCAGAGAAACATCTATGGCATATACTTGTATATTCACAAATAGATTAAAAATTGAGTGGCCATCTAATAAGGGCTAACAAATTAAAAACCTAGTTCTTTTGGAGATATTGCCACTTGGGGATTTATAGAACAAGGCCATCTAATAAGGGCTAACAAATTAAAAACCTAGTTCTTTTGGAGATATTGCCACTTGGGGATTTATAGAACAAGAGACATTACATGCTCCTGTCAATGCTCTTGGTAACTTGACTGTAATCTATCCATAACTTGGTTGTAATACCCATTGTTCAAACAGCACACATTTAAGTAATAAGCCATGAATACTTCTTGGTGGTAGGGCACTGTAAGTTTCATCCCTACTGCTTAGTTTTCATAGTGCTAGAAGATTCTATACATGCTACCAGAGGAGAAAAGTCATCACCATCTTTTACATCTATGAACCTTGCCAGACAGAACAATGTGTTGGTGGGCAAGACATGCCTATTGGTCTAATAGCAGCACACATATAATATGAGCAAACAACCACATTCTTACTGCATTTATGCATATTCTGTAGATTGAAACCCATACTTGAATCCCATACTTGAAATGAAGAACCTATGGTTATATAGGTGAAGGCCTTTGGGGGGAAATGTAATGCTATTATTCTGCTAAGTCAACTATCATTTTCCTCATGAATTACCATTATATCGACATTATATCGACCATCACAAGACACATCTACTACTGTTGTAGTAGATGATGGTTAAAGATGTGACTCACAATTGTTAAAGTCGCAGAAAATTAGAAGCTTTGGAATTCTCAGCCATGGAAGTAACCTGCATCTCATATATAACTCTTCCCAAGGTTCAGAGATCATTGAAGAAAAGAAAACAGAAAGAAAATAAGAGCCAGAAGTTGCAGACCCACCAAGTTATTTTCTGAGCACAGGAGAACGGCTGGACATATGAACTCCTGAAGGTTGTTACAGACTTCACAAGACATACAAAATGCAAAGTAGACCAAATTTCTGGCTTGAGAGTAGAGTTGAACATGAAGTCCTAAGGAACTAATGAGAACTGACAGTTGCTGAGAGTGGGATAACTTGTTTTCTCTCAAATGCAGCACAGGGTAAGTCTACAGTCCTACAGTGGGAAGCCATATATATATCCAAGGGTATCTGGACAGCTCCAATTTCATTTGGTGCATTCCCAAAAGGAAACAAGAGACAAAGTTTGATAGGTTAGGGTATGTGGATAAGAGAGGAGTTGCAGAAAGGGAATGAAATAACTAAAACTTTTATAAAATATTTTAAAAACCTATAAAATGAATTTAAAAAGCAAAAACAGCTTTACTTTAGTTTAAATGAAGCAGATATCATATTTGTAGAAGAATAGATGCAACTCAGAATTATTAGAGTAAGTTAAGTTAGCTAAATGAAACTGAAAATACTGTATGTTTTCTTGTAATCTGGAGAATAAGACTTAAAATTAAAGCCATACATCTCCCTTTTCTGTCTGTGTTTATGTGTATTTGTATGTTTCACTTTTTTCTACAAGGTGCATGATGGAGTGTCAGACCTACATGAGAGTCTCAAGTCAGCTAATAATTAAAGCAGGCCATCTGTTATCTCCATAGATCATAGAAGCAGATCAGGACTGTGGTCATGGATGGATTGTGTCTGACTGCAGTGGCAGCTATGGAGATGGAAGTGACACACTGAACAAGGTGACAAGGTAAGTGAGATAAAGAAACTTGATATATACACATTGCTGCCCAAGAATCTAAGGCTCAGGGAATATCAAAGAAGAGGGCGAAAAAGTTTTCAAGAACCACAACAGCAGGAAATCTGATGGAAATCAGTCTCTCCTAGAAAGTCCTACATAAACAAGACTGGAATAATAACAATATTAATGTATATGTTAATGTGGCCACAGAATATTCAGTGGGACCCGTCAGCTAGAGAAATAAGTAAATGACTGCTGGGAGAAGGAAAATTTGTCTCTCCGTAGGATGAACACCTTCATTTGTTGTCCAGTTTAGAGTATTCAGCACTTAAAGTGTATACAGGCCACAAAAACTCTATTCATTATGAGATGTATATATACATATATATGCAAATATACTTACATACATGCGTACATACATACAGACATACACATGCACAGGTACAATAATTTAAGTAAAAGAGGCTATCAACTTGAGTTTGGGGAGACATGAATAGGTTTTAGGTTAGTTGGTAGACGCTGGATAGATGAAAAAGAGTAGAAATATGATGCAACTCTTTGATGCAATTAAAGGCATATTTTAAAATTAAAAACTTTAATAAATAAATAAAAATACCCTGACAAACATTATGAGACAAAGAACCTCCAAAGAGATCTTTTTGTTGTATTGTGCTGATCATCTACTGCTGGGCATGGGGCCTGGCCTGAAGAGTGGTGTTTATCCCAAGTGAGTCTCCCTTGGAAATAATTGACTTTTCTTTTGTAAGTGCTTGTCATTTGGAAATAGCTTCTGGATTAGGGACAGGGATTAGTGTCTGCTTCTCATTTCAGTGTTGGATTCCCATCTTGAGTAGACCCATGCAGGCTCTGTACAGCCTGACACAGTTCCTTTACATACATACATACATACACACACACACACACACACACACAATGGACACATACATATGTAATATACTTCCAGTTTTGCGTTTTGAGGGCATTCCTGTATGTATGAACATTTGTGTCCCTATGTCTATATGTGTTTCTTCTGGTCTTTTCTTTTGCTATTTTTCTTCTGTTTGTTCATTTTTCCTAGTCTGGTTTGTATGTGTTTGTTCATCTTTCTTCTTTTATTTTTATTTTTGTTATTCTTATTTAGCCTCTTGTTTTTGTGATTGTGGCTATTTTTTAATCCTAATGAAAAGGAAGAAAGGTGGGAAGAATCTTGGCATTAAAGAAGGGAAAATGGTAATCAGAATTATAATATGAAATAGTCTTTTCCAATAAGACAAAAGAGACTTAAATGAAAATAAAGAATAGCCCCATCATGTAAACTAGAATCTGTTTAGATACAACATATATGGTAGCACTCTTGTGGAGACAATAAACAACTATCTTCCCATTAAGCATTTCATTGATACCAAGCTAGGAAGAAATATAGGAAGAGCTTGCATGTTATACGAGAGCCACTACTCTGCAAACCTGAATTATTTCTATTATCAAGGAGAAAAAGACTAGGTCACTTAGCACTCAAACGGTCTCTTCAAATACTGCAACATTTCTGCATCCATCTTGAGATATGTTTATTCATAAGGTCCAAGAAAGGCTTTGCTGTCCAAGGAGGGAAATCAGAAGTAAAGGTCCACAACTATATCCAGGTGCTTTAAAATGGATGACAAAGAGAACTTGGCAATTCACTTATGACTAACAAGAAATGTCTCATACAAAGTAGGGTACAGAGTCCCTCAATCTTATGTAGATCAAAAAGAGTGCCACTTCTCTGAAGTTTTTTGTTTGTTTGTTTGTTTTTCCACAGAGGACTGGCTTGCATGAGTATCCATGCTGACCATTCTCAAAGAGGTGGAAAGAAGTCCTTTATCAATTTTGTAGTAGAAAGAGGTTGAAAAAGTACAGATATGAAACATATAATTTTGTCTTGCCTAAATATTTAGATTGGGCATATAGGACATATAGGGAATTTTTGTGATTCCCAGACAAGTTAAAGTTGTATGAGCAAAACATGAAGTTTGCTGGATCTTGAGGTAGACTAACTCCCATTTTCTTTGTTTTCTTGTTTGTTTTTGTTTTATTTATTTATTTACTTATTTATTCATTTGGTTTTTTTGAGACAGGGTTTCTCTGTGTAGCTTTGGAGCCTATCCTGGCACTCACTATGGAGACCAGGCTGGCCTCAAACTCACAGAGATCTGCCTGCCTCTGCCTCCCGAGTGCTTGGATTAAAGGTGTGTGCCACCAATGCCAGGCCTCTGATTCCCATTTCCTTAAAGACTGTATGTTACCAAGTTTATGGAATTATGTGGTGAGGTAGTTCGAGCTTTACCTATGACTTTAAAGTTTTGTTAAAGTTTCAAATAAAATTAGCCAGCTTTGAGAATGTAATCCCAACTTCTGTTTCCAGTAAAAACAAATATTAACATTTTGAAATTTAGTTATGCCAAAGTTTTTCAAACTGCATATAATAATGAAATACTTAGAAATTAATGAAATGCAGCATTTAGATTCTTAGATGTTCTTCTTGACAATTTTGTTTACTTGTATGTTTCTTTGAAAGTGAATATCTGACACTTTTGTAAACTTTAAACTTGGTTCTGTTTATTAAATTAGCATAATTGGTGAATTGTGCACTCACTAATAAAGTATGAGCAACTATTATCAGCAAGCAATATTTTCAGTTAGTAAAGTAGCAAAAAAAACTCACATCAGTATGGAATTAAATTTGCTGAATTTGAACCTCCAGTCCCTGTAGCTTTAGAAATCACTTACTGTATTATTAGTTTAAATGCTAGAATTACTCTACAAAGCCTGCTCAGATTTTATGAAAATCCAAAAAAAATGAACTGCAGGAAAGGCTACATGAGAGAATTCTGTTACTCATGAACCAATGAGAAAAACAGGCAAATTTTATAAAAAATATTTAAAAGACAATTTAAAAAGTGGAAAAGTATTAGGAATATATACCATAAATATATGAATAAATGGATAATAATTGATTTAATACTTATTTATGTATTTTGCACATGTGTCTACGAGTGTGTATGTTTATAAACACACACACACACACACACACACACACACACACACACACACACACACACACATGCGTGAGGATACATGTGGAAACCAGAGGACAACTTTTGGGAGTCAGTTTTCTCTTTGAACCATGAGGGAGTCAGGAATCAAACTCCTGTTGGCAGGCATGGTGATTAACACTTTTACCCAATGAGCACCATGTCTACTGAAAAACCTATTGGTTAGAAGTACTAGAAGAAGCAGGGCATTGCATTTTCTAGACAGAATTTGCAAATCCACATACAGGAAATACCTACAACTGGTGTGAGTCATGCGTACGTTTTAAGAGTTGCAATGTATCTCAAATACATTAATTTGCAGGTGTCATGAGGAAATTCCTAATTTGTGCCATTTTTTGTCTAAAAATTTTAACTGTGAAATTAGAAAACACGTTTTCCTTTTTTTACTTTTCTTTTTCTTGGTTTTTTGAGACGGGGTTTCTCTGTGGTTTTGGAGGATGTCCTGAAACTAGCTCTTGTAGACCAGGCTAGTCTTGAACTCAGAGTTCCTTTGCCTTTGCCTTGTCTTGGTCTAATTTAAGATTTAATCAGTAGTTTCCCTGGGTGAAAACATGGAGATTCTGAAAATAGATATATTGGTGATAACAGACTTTGAGATCTAGGAGTCATATGACTTGTTTTCAGGAGGGAACATAAACATTTACATACAGAAATGTGTTTACATAATGAAAGAAGTGTTGAATTATTACTCTAGAAGCTTTGTGGCTAATTCAAAATATATACTCATAACTAAGTCAAATGATGTCTTACATCTATATTGCTTCTTTTCACAATAATGTGCATGAATTTTTAAAGTATTGGAATTAGAAAATTATGTAATATGCAGCTTTTACATCCATGGAAACAAAAGTCTCTTCGAGGAAGATATTGTTTGAACTGCTGGGAATCCACATAGGGAAGAATGAGAATTTAGATTTTCAAGCTGAGTTAAAAATCATAAAAGAAATGCTTTTCACCCCCTTGTGAGGTTTAATTTCAGAGAAATAAAGGACTATAATATTGAACACAAATCTGACTGAGTGAATACCACAATGGGAATTTCTTAAATCTACAGAGGGTCAGACACACAAACAAAACAAAGATGTGATGGGCTTTTCATATGGACTGTGAATCCACTCAGAAAGCACCACCAATGTGATTATCAAGCTTTCCCTATAGCCTTTTGTATCTGCAGACTGTCTGACCTGGGGGAACACAATTTCCTCCTCCTGACATGCCCACCTCCACCTCCACCAATTCATCCTTAAACACCATCCTTGATGGATGCTATATTTCATTCCCATTTCACCGAGATGTCTGCTACAGGGTCCATAAGCCCTGTGGGAGCTTCCTAAGACTCGATGTCTAACCAAGTTTCTCCACGTATTACGAATCTTTCAGAAAAGGTTTCCAAGCAGGAAAGATTCCTACTCATAACCCATTGTACATTTCTATTTACTCCTGTGGCTTTAAGTGTGTCTCTCTGTAATTTAAGATATCCTGGGGAGTAATTGGAATTGTCCTCAGAAGGAGTTCCTGATGGCTAGCTCAAATCATTACATTACCTCTATCCATATCAAAAAATAACCCTTCCCATAATTCTTGTCTGCCACAAAAATACCCTGGTTTTACAGCAACAGCAAAAAAGTATTTCTCAGGAAGAAAACTTCTGAGAATATCTCGAGGTTTCTTTGCTGAGACTATCTCGAGGTTTCATGATTGGGAGAGGCAGACAAATACCCTGAGTACCAGTGCATTTTCTTCTGGTGTAGAGTATTCAAGGAAAGGCAGAGCCTTAATATAACATTGTTATACATGTTATTTATTTCCATGAGAGAAGCAATAGATATCCCTTTAAAGGATGTTTTACTTCTTAGAGGGATGGAGGAAGAAACTTGGTTTTCTCAGGTTAGTCTTATAATCATGTGCTCAGGTATCCTTCTGAATCTCTTGAGTAGGTGTTAAATCCACATCTGCCTATTTCTATACTTTTATAATATTTCTTTCCAAATGAGTATAATTTCTTTTTTAATCTCCCTATGAAAACAAAAATCTATTACACAGAATGATAGCTTGGTTTTAAAGAACAGTGACTATGAGTCAAAATAAATTTCAAATCCTATGAAACATTATTTTTTTTTACAGAAACAAAGCTTGGCATTGTAGCAATTCTGTATAATTTGATTTAATGGGATTTTATTGTGGCACTGATATAAGTTCCTCTAGAATTACAGCAAAGAATTCTTTATTTTATCAATAATACAACTAACAATAAAAATGGTTTTTTCCTGTGATGTCTATTTTGAAAGACAAGTAGCCAGTCTTTCTGCTCTGTAAAATTGGGATTAATGAGGTAATGATAGATTAATTATATAGTCTTTTATTGTCTTCATTACAACATAGAAAAACCAATTTTTCATAAACCATTTTTATTAAATTCAATTAGGTGTTCATTTAATCTTTGCTTTATACCTTTGTCCAGCTTTATTATTTATATTTTCTCTAATCTTTCTTTTTAAAATGACTGTAAAACATATAGTGAATTATAAAATGTTGTATGACTATAAAATCTACCATGTAACCAACTAGATGTATAACTGTGTGAAATAAATGATCATCGATAATTTGCTTTTAATAGCATTGTGACAATAAAAGGTCATCCATGTTAAGTATTTAAAAAATGATATTACTTCCTGGAAATCTGTATAGGTCAATATCACCTAATGCACAAGACACAAACTATCCTAAAATAATTAAAATGATAGCTATGAAAAATGTCATTAAAATAAAATTAATGACATGTGCTTTCCACTCAGAAATTTCAAATGTGTAGCATTTGTCAGAATATAAAGTCTAGTCTCTCAGTAACTATGTTATTTGGAGATTGCTTGCTTTTTAGGTTGCTACAGATAATGGTAGAAAACACTTAGGAGCAAAAAAACAAAACAAAACATAACAAAAGAAAAAACCAAAAACCATAATGTAAGAGACAATGTAAGAGAAGCACTTTCAATAAACAAGAAATTCCCAAAACCTTGAGCACTTTAGGAAATACAAAAAACACACCTATGTTTGCAGCTGCACATGTACATGTACTAAAACATACACTGTCAGCCCATTTCCCTAATACCCACAAAAATACATGTATATTCATTACATCAAAGACTGCAGCAAAATACTACTTTCTAACTGTCAAGTTGTTTTTATATTGTTTTGCTTTTCTCTATATTCTGGCTTTTGGCACATGCTGTTCATCTTGACATTTCACAAGCACCACTTTCTTCTGGATATTATAATACTGCTGAATCAGTAAGTGGCAATTGAAGATGAAAAACATCAGGTTAAAGTGATATCTATACAATTCAAACTGTTTATCCTTAAGGCCAGCAGCATCCATATTAATACATCATATTAAAGGAAATGTTTTCACTAAAGAGGTTGACTTTGGGCGGGGACCATGGTGGGTACTGTTTAATTTTCCTTTGTAATTATGCGTTCAGATATATCAGCCACTAGTAAGAATGCAAAGAAAACACCCTCATTGTGAACTGCGAAGTAGTAGTGTCTGGAGTTTGCCTCACTCTGCTCATGGTTGGTACCTAAGTCTTCAATCTTTGGCTTCCAGAAGCCAGTCCAGAATCCCTGCTCTAGCATCCTTTGACATCTCTGAATTTCTTCTTATGCTCAAGGCATTAATACTGGATTAGTAGCTCGTTCTACACCATATAATGTCATCTTAACAACTGACTTATTCTGTGACTTTCACATCAAATCAAATGTATTCCTGATATAGTTGGTGAGAGGTTGGAAACAGGAGTTAGAGGAAGCAATCTGACACTCCATTACCTATAATTATAAAATCAGCATCTACTAAAAAGTTAATTCAACCATTCCAACAGGTTGTTCTCACAAATTCCCACATTACAAAGCTAAAGTAATACTAAAACTACTTTTGTTCATAAAAGATTTGTTCTGGATTCCCACACTGTGAAAATTTCTGCTAGCCTTCATTTTTATGATTTTCACTACATTCTTTGCAAATTAAGTAAGGAATATTCATATGCATTATATGCTAACATACCATAAATATTCATATTTTAAATGTGTCTGATTTATATCAAAATAATTTCTGTAAGTTTAGAAAGGCAATCATTTCTCTCTTTTTATATAGCAAAAACATTTTGAAATAGTACATGCTATTATTCAAAGGACTATATGAATTTGTATTAATTTCAATTATTTCCCACAAAACAAAATAAAAATAACCTAACCAGATACTTTCACATATATGTATAAGTAGTAAATATAGAAAAAGTATAATGTCTTAAAGGTCTGTGTTTGAACTTGGAATAATGTAAAACCCACAGAGTTTTAAAAGAAATAAGACTTTAGTCTGTTGTATTAAAAAAAATCCACTATTATGTGTTTCTTGCAACATGCCTTTAATGCTTTTGAAACTACCTACAAGTTAAGTACTTTCAGAGTGCCAACTGTCCCAAATTACATGACATTTTACACAATATTTAGAGCTAGACTTTTAAGTTGAGCAGTGAGGTAAAAACTGAAAGATACAGTGCACATAAAGTTTTTGAATGAACACAATAGGATGGAATGGTTCCTTGGTAAAGCTTGTTATGCTGGCATCAGATTCCACTGAGGACTGATATTACACTCAAAAATAAATTTGCCTTTGCACTAGTGAGGCAAAGTGCCAGCCAGTACCAAACATTTAACACATTGCAAAAAGTATTGTTGATTCTATCTTTGTGGCTGAATTCACAGACTGTAGCTGCTGGTGGTTAATTGTATGGAATGATGGATATATGCCTTTGTTCCAGTATCCTATTATTATTATATTTGCCTTGTAATAGGATGAAATATGTCATCAATAGATAAAACATCATTTCTTTTCATTAAAGAATGTCAGCCTTAGACACAAGCATTTATAGTTTGTTTTCTCTCTGGATAAATTTAAAATGTTTTACATATGATATGTATTGTTATCATAACAATTAAATTTGGAAAGAGTTTATATGAACAAACATTTATAAATAAAGGTGAAAGTGTTAAAATGAGCTTACCAGGAACAAGGATGCAACTATGACCCTCTTTTATTTTATGTGTATTAGGTATTGCTATTTTGCTTGCATGTGTGTCTATACATTATATTCATGACTGGTGCCTGAGTGCTAGAAGAGGACAGCAGATCCCCTAGGATGGGAATTGATTATGAGCTACTTGTGGAAACCAAATGCAAATCTTATGAATGGGAATCAGCTGGTTTTAAGCACTAAACATCATTCCAGCCCCTAAATACAATTATCTCTTACATACAAATCATGTCCTCAACACTAATCTCCTGAGCATCAATTTAGAAGGTGAAACTTCTAATTATATTAAAAATCATACTAAGTACAGAAAGATACTATTCTTAGTACAGAATTCACAATGGAATGTACTTCTCAGACCTTTAAGCTATTTTCAAGAATGTTTTAGAGTTGACAACATCAATTTTACAGGTTTATTCACCCATGAAGTCAAGACATACTTTTTAATCATACATGATACAAGAGACATTGTACCAGTGCTCATTACCACAGGGAACAAGATCTACAAATGTCCTTGTCTATAGAATCTGAACTTAATTTAGCATATACAAGAGTTAAAAGGGAATTATAAAGTAGATTTATACTAGAAGAATAAATCAGGTGGCACTGGTGAAAGGCTATTACATTAGGTGAGATGAATTAGGAATTATCTCAAAATAAATCAGCTATAATTTGAAAGCTAAAGCAATCTCTTCATGAAAGGGTCTGGGAGCTTTGTTATTGTTCTTAGATGGTGATAACCAAAAGTTAAGGAAGAATTGCATAGGGCAGGAGATTGAAACTCTGTGATTGCTGTTATCTTTTCCAATTCTACGAAACAATCATGCAAATAAAACTGTCTCGGGAGGGGCTGCTGTAATCTAGCAATTAGACATTGGTCAAAAGATTGCTAGTTTTCTCAAGACACCTGTTTACTGCAGAACTGCCATTACTACAGACATACTTAGAGTGTTCCCCAGATAAGACTTTGAGGACTGCTTTAATCAGGAAATCCCAAATATTAATACAAGATGGCAATTACACTTTTGAGACTGAATGTGAAAGCCATGCTGTGACAAGCATGTCAAAATGTCACATTTCTCTAGAGTGTGATGTTCCTCTCTAAGCCTAAAACTCAGAGGGAAGGAATGATTTTGAAGCCTGCTTAGATATCAAGACCATCTTCTCACTTGATTCATGCTTAATTGTACTTATTTTCATCACCAGTGTCTTCTGCCATGAAGAATATGTGATCACTTGACATCCAACTAAGCCACTAGTTTCAATCCTGGCCAAACACGGTCTAGTGGTATCCATTGGAAAGTTTCTACAAACCTTTTCCATAATTTTGTAGTATTTAATATTTAATATTCATCTAATTTTTGATGCTTTCTAAACAATATACATAGATTGTCACTGCCTAACCCTTGGAAAATCTGCACAGTAAAGTATGAGTTTGCTGACTTATACACCTTGCTGTTCTTACACAAAAGCATGATGCAGAATTTGTATTCATAGCATTGTTTATAAACTTAAGAAGAGCACGAATGCTCTTTATAATGATGTTTTGTTATTTTAAGTATGCACTTAGTTAGAGAAAATGGGGAGTGAGACAAGAGGTAAAGATGTAGTCTCCTTTCCTAAAGTTTGGGGAGAGACAGTGGACTGATAAAGACTAATAATTGACACATGGACTAATAAAGATACCTTTATGCACAATGAATAGATCTTTTGAACATGACAAAGAAAAAAAAACGACAGCTCCATTCACCAAAATGGTCAACAAATAAAATATATAACACCACTTCCTATAATTCTATAATTATTTTCATATTTAAGGAGTATCTTCTAAACTAGAATGTACTTTTGTGTTGGTACCTGTGTGTGTGTGTGTGTGTGTGTGTGTGTGTGTGTGTGTGTGTATGCATACTATATTCAGTTAGGATTACAGTTTTTTTGATTGACACATAAAAGTGACACAGATCCTTCTACAGGTATAATAAATATTGCTTACATTTATGGACCTAAAGATTACATATTTACAGATAGCTAGAAATTTTCTTCTTCATGGAGGACTGAATTTTGGTTAACAGTACCTCTATCCAGTAGCTCACAGACCTATGTATCCTCTAATCCTGGTGGATCTGATGACATGTTTAGGACTCACCTAATCCTGTATTAACATGTGCAAGCCCATACTCAACCACATATACATAAGTAAAACCAATAAAGAATAACACTAGATCATCAACTCTAGGCACAATGTAGTTATATATCCTTTAGTAGCATTTCTTCCACCGAGTAAATGCAATAGTATTGTCTTGCTGTGCCTGGTTTTGCTTTGTTAACATGAGTTTTCCCATTTCAACCATGTTTGTATAAATAACAGAGATTTATTCTCTATTATAGATGTACATGTGCTGTATTTTCTTTGTTCATTGGTAAGTTGGTAGACACATGGATGTTCCCATTTTGGGTTGTATTATATAATGCAATGTAAATACAGATTTATGTTTATTGTTTATTGGTCTATGATCTAAGCACAGGGAATGCCAAGTTAGATGTTAATATGAGCTAATAAGAGGACTAATCACATGAGGAACTATGTTCTAGTGGTGAACATGTGGCAATTCTAATAAAGGATCTGATTCCAAAATCCATTTAATATGCTTATTGTTCTCTTCATTCTCCAAGGTTCCTGAGAGCATGCATCTTGCTCTCTCACTCTCAAATCAATGTGTGTGGGAGAGGGTGTGTACATGACACATGTATTCATCTATATATTATCATGAAAGAGCCAGAGGTTGAAATCTCTTGTCCTTCATCTCTTCCAACATTTTTTTCTGGAAAAAGTTCCTTTTTAAACATTGGGATATTTGTTTTGACAGGAGAGTGTCTGTCTAGTGATTCCTAGGCACCCTCCTGTCTCTGGGTCCCTCAACCTTGGCACTAGAGATACATGGGTCTTCCCCCAGTTTTTGCATGTGTGCAGGAACTGATCTCAGAACTTCATGATGTGTTATCAGCAAAATACCAATAGAGCAATCCCTGTGTCTCTTTTGAACATTCACTGTATTTTTTTATCAATTTACACATAATTCTAGTCATTTACATACACAATCACTAATTAATAACAAATGCAAACGAAGGGGAAAAGATAAAGACTGTAGACATTTCCTCACATTTGATGCCATACTAAAGTAATTTGCTTAATTAGGAAAGAAAGTTCATAAATATGCATCTGCTGTTTTACATATAGCAAAACAGAACCAAGCCCCAGAGGTCTTTTTGTTCATCTGTTCATGATGCTACTACAAAGTACCTAGATACCTTGAATAATAAACAAAATAAATGTATTATTAAGAGTTCTCTAGTTTGGGAAAATTCAAGATAAAGTTGCTACCTGCTTGGTATCTGATAAAAGGTCCTGCAATGTGCATAGAGGACCACTAATCTCCTTGGGGTCATATACATGAAGGGATATGGAGACTTTACTCATCGCTTAAGGATCCGTATGGAAGGTGCTCCTCATGATGTAATCATCTCTCAGAAGTTGTAATTCTTAGTAGGATCATCTGATGAAGATGAGACTTCTTAGGAGGTTTTATGGAAACAAAAATATTTAGGCTAAAGCTGCCATTGAAGTTTTTGAAAACAGGTACAGTTTGGTAAATCTAATGGAGGAATGGGGCAGGAAAAACAGGCAATGTTCACCAGAGGATTGATATTGATGTGCAGTGCTTGACATCTGAATTGTTTTATAACAATAACTGATTTTTACATAGATCAATGATCACTCAGGTGTGATGGTCAAAGTGGTGAGGGCTCAAGTTAAACTTTCTGAGTAAAGGTAACAGACACTGATTGGCATACATGGTATAAATTTTTCTACCATTCCTAGAGGCTAGAAATCTCAGATCAAAGTGACAGCAAAGCTTTATTCTGTGTTATGTTTGTGACTGTCTTTTCTTTTTCTCTGTATCTTTTGGGATTACTCTTGTTAAAAATAAATCAGTAATATTGTATGAAGTATTAAATTATAAACTTATTTAATTTTAATTTTAATTATTCCTTTATTGTTGTGATATCCAAATACAGTCATACCCTGGTGAGTGGCATCAAGCTATAGCTGTACCCATCTCTGGGTAAGAAATTTCACTATGAGGAGGACAACAAATATCATGGCAGTCTCTATCACTCTAAGCAAAAATGGAATATTTTCAATGTAACTAAGAATCTGTGGATACAGAGGTTAGTGGACAAATCAACACTTTGTCCAGATAAAGTGAGACATCAAAATTGGTATCCATGGTGAACATTGCTCAGGCAGCATTCAGAGAAGTTTCAGATGAGACCCTCTTGAACTGTGGTTGGAGAAATATTTCTGTACCATGGGTATAACTGTAGCAGTGAGCTTGACATGTGCCTTATAGTTCACACAATCTGAGCAGGGTAACAAAAAGAACAAAACAAAACTAAACTAAACTAAACAAAATATCCTACACACCAATAAGAGTTTAAATTCCAACTGGTTATATCCAGGCCACTTGTGAGGGCTCTTTATTGCCATTTCCCAAGTGTGCCCTGCAGTGAATACTACCACAGACTGATCAGGAGGAACAAAAATGCTTTGTCCAAGATGTGGCTTTAACTCCAATGTATGAATATACATTTTCTCTGAGAAAATACCTCAGCCTATAATATACTACAATTTGTTTCCCCACTCCTTGTCATGCTTCCTGGACTTGAACTTGATGATATTACAATGTGGCAATGAGGTATACTCCACTTCATAGATTTTGGTGCTTTTCAGTCCCATCTCACTCTTGACATGTTGCCCTCTACCATCATCATTGTCTTCTGTTTCAGGGTCCAAGCTGCATGCATTGTGCCAAGAGATGATCTAGGAAGCCGAATGGTAACAGCAGAAAAATAAGTCAAATCCAATCTGGTTAATAAAAATCATAGTAACTTGTCTGTTTTCCCAAGTCTTCCTGTTTATTGGAGTTGTTTCCAGAGAAGTACATTCAAAATTGACCCATGGGACAAGATCTCCTGAGTAAATTGGGAGCATGGGGGGAGAGACAGGGAGGTGGAGAAACATAGGGAAGAAGTAGGGGGCGGGGATCATGAGGGACCAGGAAGATCCAGTTGGGGGAAGAACAGGGAAGGAGAGCAAGGAAAGAGATACCTTAATAGAGGGAGGCATTATGGTTTAATGAGAAACCTGGCACAGGAGTAATTTCCAAAGTGGCCCATAAGTTTGGGTATGTTGTGTCAACATTTTCATTGAATTCTAGGAAGTCTTTAATTTCTTTATTTCTTCCTTGACCCAGGAATGTTGCAATTGCGTGTTGTTTAATTTTCATGAGTTGGGAGGTTTTCTATACTTTGATTTGTTTTTTTTTCCTAACTTTTTTTTATTTGAATTATAAACAGGATTGTATTACATGACAATTCCAGTTCCCTTCTCCCACCCATCCTCCCCAACCACCTCCCCCCAACTAAAACCCTATCTATTACAAATCCTTTCTGCTCCCCTGGATTGTGAGGCCTTCCATAAGGTGTCTCTTTCCTTGCTCTCCTCTGTTCTTCCCCTGACTCAATCTTCCTGGTCCTTCATGTCTTCCACATTTTTAAAGAAGTCAATTCATTGCTTCTGCATCATTTTGTTCCCACAATCAATCATGAAAACATGGGCAGATTTTCACAGTGGGGTCCAAAAATAAAATTCATTAGAAATGAACAAAGTTCAGAAAAAATACAACTCATCAACAAAGTGAACACTACATGATAGATGGTATGTGGCTGAGAGTCTGAAGTTATTGCCTACTTTTCCAAAGGAATGATTAAGATGTGCAACTCATCTAATCAAAGCCTTGTTCATAAATTCTGATAGGGTTGTTGCTTCATTTATAAAAAGGAGTCAGTTTTCATGGCCTAAAGAAATTATTGGCAAAGAGCAAGAAAATGCCAAATATTACAAAGGGAAGATTTTAAATTGTGTTTGTGTGTGTGTGTGTGTGTGTGTGTGTGTGTGTGTGTGTGTGTGTGTGTACTTGCCTATATGTTGGTAACCAGTTGATTTATCCTAAATAAATTAATCAATTATTAAATAAGCAAGTGTGCATTGTGTTTTGAAACTTGCTTGGGGAATGGGCAGTTTCCTTTCATAGGTGACAGTGTAATGCAGGCT
The DNA here is from genome assembly GCF_003668045.3 of Cricetulus griseus. Taxonomy (NCBI): domain Eukaryota; kingdom Metazoa; phylum Chordata; class Mammalia; order Rodentia; family Cricetidae; genus Cricetulus; species Cricetulus griseus. Next base: position 354,810,917 of record NC_048595.1, on the reverse strand, counting down.
TTGCAGGAGAACAGCCTGCTTCTTTGTGAGTCTTGAGTAGGCAGGGGATTTAACAGAGAGAAATACTTGTATTTCACAGGACATGCTTTTGACTCTAATTCCTGCATGACTTGGAGGGTTTTCTTTAAAGATGAACTTGCAGATGAATGCGGAAATATTGTCTTCTGTCAAACACATGACCTCATGGTATAGATAAATATTCTCAATATGGTATCTGTTTCAATAATGTCTACATACCAATGTTTTATGGCTATATAGCATGCCTTCAAGAACATCAGTTCCTAGTTTCTTGGTGATATAGCAGCACTGTTCCATGTATGCTGCCTGATGAGTCTAAGAAGAAAGGAATAAACATTTCCCTGACATCATGATCCACGGCTCTCAGACATCTATGCCTCCAGTCGAACAGAAATTGTTGAAAAATCTGCTCCAACTGTTTTGTGTCTTTTTATATTATATACCTATATATAGATTTTCATTTGACATGAAAATCTATAGGGAGGTTTGCAGAAGGTAATTATGAATCAGCTTCCACTACTTGTCCTGGAATCTCAGGGAAATCATTTGGGTTTGGTTTCATACAGAGAAAGAAGCCAAATTTCTTTTTTTTTCTTTTCTTTTTTTTTTTTTTTTGAGACAGGGTTTCTCTGTGTAGCTTTGAGCCTATCCTGGTATTGCTCTGGAGACCAGGCTGGCCTTGAACTCACAGAGATCCGACTGCCTCTGCCTCCCAAATGCTGGGATTAAAGGTGTGCACCACCAAAGCCCGGCTCAGAAGCCAAATTTCTTATGAAATACTTTTGTTATGAAAAAATGGAATGTCCATGTAGCATATCTAAGTATAACCCTACCTTGTGTAATCCTAGGATAGCAACACTTATATTGCATATTTTAATTAAATAAGTAAACAATGGTAATGATTAATAATCTGTGTTGGGAATGTGGGTTTGAGACACACATTAAAAGAATAACCAAAGCAACAAGATTGTGATATAAGGACAGAACAGAGGAATCTGGCCTTAATGGAAGACACTGAATTGATGGTTTAATATTATGGGTAGTTTGGGGGAAAGGTCTACATGAGATTAGAAAACTACGAGCCATCAGAACAATGCTCACCAAGTGTTTGGACATATTATAGTTGACGAGCAGATGACCTTGAAAATTGAGCACACTCTGGTTTGTTAGCAGCTAGAAATCTGTGTATCCACAAGCATTGAACTCACGGGAAATAAAAGAGTATTATAGTTACTGCTGGAAATGATTCTGATGTCATAACCTCAAGCTAAACAATATTAGACATATGAGTAACGTATGGCTGATGGTGACTCCAGTGTTGCAACTGGAATGAGGTAGATGGCCATGAAGCAAAAAAAAAAAAAAAAAAAAAAAGACATCATGGTAAATAAATGTATTAATGGAAGAGTGTCTACATGGTTTGTGCAAGTAGGTAGAAAATACCCTTCCTAGCCAATTACACCTCTTCAATTTTTTATTAGTTCATATTAATAAATTACTTTTGTGAAGCAAAAGCATACAACAGTAGTTTTATATATTAAAATAATTTTTCTATGAACTCGCCTATTTTACCAGAAGATTCACAAACATTTATTGCATTGAAACATCTATATCTTTCAAACTAGTCACTAGTTATTATTTATTATGGCTGTATTTTAATATTCATAAGGTAGTTCCATGAAAATATTAAAGCTTGAATAATTTAGAATAAACCTGTCTTGGAACAAGACTTACTGTTATGAGAAGTTAATATTTATTTTCAATGTTTTTTGTTAAAATGTTTTACTATTTATTAGAATCATTAAGCAGCTTTAGTCTTTGGAATATATATACATACTCATTTTAAATATATTTTAGTTAGCTTTATTAAGACATAATTTACATAAGATTCACCAACTGTAAGCATGTAATTCAATGCTTTAAAATTATTTACAGAGTGGCACAATCATTAACATAATGTAGTTTAAAATATTTCCTTTATGGTGAAAAGTAGCCTCATGTCTTTTAATAACCCTTCTTTTCTCAATCTAAAACAAATTCCTAGCAGCTATGAATTTAAGTTCTGTTCATGTAAATTTGTCTGTTGTGGGTTTTTTGAAAAGTAGAATCTTATATTTTACAAATTTTTAGTGTGTATGTCATATATGTATATATATGATTTCTGTAGATATTTGTTTATGTTGATTAGACATGCAGAGAGAATTTAGGATATATTTTATTTTAAATTTATGTTATGATAAATTATAGTAAAATAATCCTAAATTCATTAAATTTTGTAGGTGAATACACACATACACACACACATACACACAGTAATGTAAGATTTTAATTGTGCCTAGCTAACATAAGCTACATTTGAAATTCAAAAACACAAATCAAAGAAGAAATGAATCAGCTTGGAGGCTCTGTGTTTCAAATTTAGGTGGTAGTTTCTGCCAAGCTCATATTTTTGTCAAAATAGCAGTTGTACTTACTGCAGGTTCTCTGAAAACCTAAATGACAAAAATGATCATGTAGGTAGTAATTTTGTAATTTTTTGGCTGAGTGGTCCCAAGTCTATTGGCACCCAACAGTGAGGAAAATGATTTATAAACAACTACATCACCTTATGTTCCAGAGCTCCCCCGCTTTCAGACTTTAAAAGTACTGCAAAAGTTACTGCAGCAAAATTTTACATTTTTGATTGACTCTTACTAAATTCACTTTCCAATGACATTTTGTCACATAGAAGCATTTCAATATTTTAATTTTGTTTATGTGCCCTGTTATTCGATGCTTAAGATGTCTATTGAAGTAATATACAAATGCAAACTGTCTAAATACACTTCAAAAGTTTGTAAATTTAAGCATGTTTTAAGGAACAATATCTTATTGTTGGAAATTAAATTATCATTTTATTTTATAACTATGTTATACTATTATTCAATTAGTTAAATCAGCTCTATTTTCAGTGTCCATATTGGAGAATGATTGTGATTACCTTATCTAATCTATATTGTTAGGTAAATTATTTCTTTATTTAAACTATATTAGTATTATAAGGGTCATAATCAATCTTCAAAAGTCAGGACAGGAAGCCAAACAGGGTAAGAAGTTGAAGACAGGAGCTGATGCGGAGGCCATGGAAGTGTGCTGTTTAGTGATTTGGTCCGATGCCTTGCTCAGCCTGTTTTCTCATAGAACCCAGTACTACCAGCCGAGGGATGGCAGCACACAATGATCTGGTGCCTCCTCCATCAATCATAAATTAATGATATGCCCTACAGACCAATTTTATGGATGTGTTTTCTCAATTGAATTTCTTTCTTTCAGATACTTCTAGCCCCGTTTTAAGTTGACATAAGACTAGCCAACACACATGATTATGAACCCATACATGCACATACTAGAATAAAGCAAAATTCTGGCATATTGCCAGATATGTGTACAAATGTTATTAAAGAGGACCATTAGGCACTATTTAAAATGTCTGAAGAATATTCTATTTTTTTCTCTTAGAAAGTGTAGAAGTTTTTACAGTTTTTACTACAAGGTATTCAGACAAAGTAGCTTTTGTGGACGTTGTAGGACAGGAACCTGATATTTACTGGGCAGTGTTGGTAATGACAGAATCTAGACCACACAGTAGCATGGTCCAGCCCTACCGTGGGTTACCCCAGAGTGTCCTGTTGCCGCAATCTAAGAGATTATGTTTTGAAGATGTTTATAGTTTTCATAAAGAGTTAGGATTGAAGGATTGCCCTAATAACAGTCAAGATAAAGCTGATTAAGTAATGAGCTTTAGACATTTGCTACAAGATTTTAAAAATAAGGCATAGTTTGTCCTAAAGTCCATGTATTTGATTTTCCTTAAATTCCTTAAGTTTTAAAATTAGATTGAGAGGATAGAGACACACCTCAGTGTTTAAGAGCTCTTACTGAGATTCCTTATGGACCCAGGTTTGATCCTCTGGACCCAGCTGGGGGCTCCCAAATATATCTATCTCCAGTTTCAGGAGGTTGAAAGTTCTCTTCCAGCCTTTGAGTTTATTAAGCATCTGTGTAGTACACAGACATATACAGAGACAAAATAGCCAGGCACATAAAAATGAACAAATGTAATAAAACATGATGGAAAATTATATTTTTCGAGGAGCATAATTACATTTAAGTGATTTAAAGAAAACTACATGTTTATATGCGGTTAAAGGAAGACAGTTTAAGATGAATCCAGTTAGTAGGCACCGAGGAAAGGGACATGAAAAGATGACTCTAGTTACTAAGATGCAGGAGGTAAGAAAGGAAAATATAATGAAAGGTACAGATAAATATGAAAGTAGTTTTCACTAATCACACATATGAGATCAAATTATCCTTGTCACCATTAAATTATATTAGTTCTGCCAAAAGCAATATCTGATGAGCATAAAAATCTTTCTCAAACAAATGCTGTCCTTTCTCCCTAATAGGTGAATTATTTACCTTGTGTTATACACAGTGCTGTGTCTCTTTTCTTTGTAGAATTTTATATACATGAGGTATCAAACTTTCAGTGACATTCTGTAGAAATGTTTTTGTAGAGGTATTTGCAATAACCATGAATCACAAGTTGTATTACCTATGTCTTATATCTGACTAGGTATAGATTTTACTTTCCCTGAGAGCTGAAAATGAACATTTTTCCATTACTCCCAAAGCTATTAGTCAAGTCAAATTTTTATAACTAGGTAATTTCAACAAAATAATTATTAATATCAACTAAAGCTGTTAAACTATCTTTACTCTTATTTTTATTGCTATTTCTTTAAAGTTACAAAATAATATTCAAGCCTGGGGTGAAAGCAGTTTTATTTAATAAACTACTTGCCCCACAAGGTTGATCCCCAAACCTATGTCAAAATGCCAGTTTGAGGGTGCAAATTGTTGAATTTGGAGGTGCAAACTTACTGTTACAAATCTGTAGTTTAGAATCAGAGATGGTTAGGACCATCACTCTGGTTCCAAGCCAAGCCAGCGTAGCTGACCTAGAGAGCTGCAAGTCCGCGAGCAACCCCATCTCAAGTAATATAGACATCAATCCTGAGGATGATGTGTAACCATTGTTCTAGACCACACATATTCATGCACATACATGCGCAAACTCCCATACATTCTTGAGCATGCATGGACATGCATTAAAACAACTGAACACTATAATGAACACTAAAGTATTCATACCACAGAATAGGGACATCAGATTGGGTTAATGGTTTCTGTTGGCATACTCAATATGGTTGGGAATTCTTTAGGAAATGGTGCTTACGATTCCAAGAGAACTTGGGATGCATCATTGAGTTTATTTTTAGGCATTCTTGAAGTTGTGTTGGAACACTTATTTTTCCACTCAGATGCATTCCTATTTAGTTGGATGACAAATTCCCTAAAAATTTTTAGCCTTAAACATTTTTTGCTTCAATATCACTTAAAGGATTTTAATGTTACCTTGTATGCTGTAAGTGAACACACAGATATGGTTAAATGTTAAGTTTATAAATAGTTTGGGCAAAATTCAGATTTTTCTTTTTGAAAAAATAGAGGATTTGCTTTAGTGGGCACTAATTCCACCTTGCCTTGCCTTTCTTTCTCTCTATTGGAACCTGACACTTCTATTCCAGTGTCATAGAGATTGCTGCAATTATCCTTCCTTTATTGTAGACCAGCTATTATAGGTGACCAGATCTTTGACAGGAGCAGGGATTGCAACATCACAGCTTTTGCAATAGAAATCCAGTTATGTTGAAAGGCTTCCTTATTATTTGTTTTGAAGCTATAAAATAAAATAAAGCCTCCAAATATTTCTAATTAAATAGTTTTCCTCCTGTCCCTCAGAATCTCTCATTGTCATACAGTAGCATGACTGCCTTTGACAAGTTGTTATTCATTGTCATGGCACTAATCTGAGGGGTTTCATTTGCTTATATAACAATCATTACTTATTGATTTCATTATGATGCAGAGCACAGCTGATTGAACACCACAGGCAAAGAGCCCTGAATTATTGTCATTTGCAGGGGACAGGTTCTCCAGGAACCATTCTTCATTACTAATTCTCTAATTGTTTTCTTGTTCCCTATAAATATTAGTATAAATTTTCTGAAACCCTATGCCTTTTTCAGTACCTACTGAGTTTCCAAATTAGCTATTAATATTCAGTTTGAGGATGAATGTGAACTGCTAAATAAGAGCTATTTCTTGAAGAGTTTCACAAATGTCTATCTCTAAACAAAAAATAATAGTGGCTGCTTTAAAGCAGATCATCTTGGCCCACACCAGCTAATGAAGCCCGATTTTGTCATTAGGATTGCTAAATTAATTGAATTGACTTAGCAATTTTCTGGTTATTTCCGTCTTAACCACTGACTCAGATCCAATCTATATTGCCTCATTCAATTTGTGACAAGTAGCTATTACTATAGCTAAAGGAACAATTCTAAGTCTATTAAGGAAGGATTACTTTTAATGGTCTAAAAATAGTTTTAACAATGCAGTACCAGATTAGTATAAAGTGAAGCAACCCACAGCCTACACTGATACTTTAATTGACTGTGGGCTGTGTATACCTGGACCCAGATTGTGTTAGGCTATGTTTTGTTTTTGTAAGTTTGTTCTATGATATTTATACAAGGGCAAAAGTGCCTAATGCTTCACATCTCAGAATACATCTTCAAAGAAGCAACAGTTGACTATATTTGTTTATGTAATAGAAAGAGGAAGTAAACATGTAATAATTTTCTAGAAATGGAAATTCATAGAAACAAAGGAGTAAAACATTGTTATCTCATTTGGTTGTAACATTTCAGTATAGTTCATTTTGACAATAACATTAACAGCACTTTGGAAGAAGGTGTTTTCATGAGAAAATGGCTCTAATACTTCAAGTTGCCCAGGCATGAGAATGTAGGTACACCAATATATCCCCTGAAGGTATTCCAAAACCTTGACACCACTATTTACTATATATTTGGGGTATATACCACTTGCATTATTTTTTGAGTATTAATTCATTTAGGTATTGTTTTATATATACTCTAATTTCAGCTTGTTTACTTTTAGTCATCTTGGAATTTAAGAGAGACATGCTTCTTCATTTGTGAAGGTGTGTTGTATATGTAATTACTGCCAACTCTATGAGCAGAGAGGTGACTCAGGAAAACTGTAATAAATGTGAACCCTTTTTACATATATCTTGAATGGACTCAAATTATTGTTATCATTATCTGTTACTTATCTTGACTGGGATACCAACAGCCTCTCTCAAAGGACCATCATCGCCAACATCACCACTAATCAACACCACTAATATCATTATCACTGGTTTGTGTGGTATACATACATCATTTGATAACTGTACCAAATGTTTGAGAACATTTGGGATTATTTAGTTTTCAAATATGATAGCAATTTTCAATATTTTTTTCTATTTGTGTATTTAATTCTTAGCCATCTCAGGTGGCTAAGGTATTATACCTTGCTAAAAGTTGAAATAACATTATGTGAGAATTTACAAACTTGTCATTAGTAACATTTGTCCTTGTAAAAGAGATTCTGGACTTACTTTCTTGGAACAAATGTTATCATAAAGTACTTTACGAGTCTTCAAAAGACAAAGCTACAACACTACTGTTGTAGTGTACTGCTATCCAAGTACGATAGCTGTTATCATCTTCATTAGGCCAGTTATGACAACCTGAAAGGTACTCTCAAACCTGTTTAAGAGTTCATAAAAGGTAATTAGGCTACTCCCTGAGATCTATCCACAACATCATACCACTCCATCCAGACATATGCATTGGGACCAGGCTTCGGGTCATCTCCTAGATTGGGGAGGTGCTAAAGTAGAGTATAGAACTTTAAGGGATTTGTCATTCCTACTGGGGTGACACAATAAGATAAGGCTACTTTGGGGGATAACCATACTGATTATTATTCCAAGTTGAATGTGGATAACATTGTTACTTTGCTATGTTCTTTGTGCACAATCTAGGGTAAAAAGATGTTTGTTCACACCTTACAAGAAATAATTCATGCAGGAACTAATCTCAAAAGTAGCAATTTTGTAAAGGGAGAGAGGTCCTCCCTGGACTGGAACATTCGTTAACTTACTGAGCTTTGGACCTTCTTCAAACTGAGTACATATCTAGGAGCTGTGTTCGAAATCTACTTTCTGCTTATTATACCTGATTGTTCTTTATTCTGCTTAAGTCACTCCACAATAATCCCAATGCAGACAGGATATTATTAAAATGTATTTCAGTATTTTTGTGAAAGGATATGAAGAGAAAGCTGAGATCCTAGGAGACCCCCACTCTACGTGATCAAAGGAAAGGAAAGTGATGTAAATCTCCAAGATCAGCAAGACTTCCTTTTCTTTTAAGAATGGTCCTGGGATGGCACTGCTCCTGTCTCAGTTACCAACTGTGACAGGACAGAGACAAAGGAAGAAACTTTGATGCAGAAGCCAAAATGGCATCAGAGCTCAACAGACATGCACATCCTTAGTTAACTGCATTTTATTCTTTGTTTTGTAATTTGTTAACCATTTTGTGCTTTTACAATTTTCCCACAATGTAAATTCAATCTCTGTTCTTACGTTAAGTTTTTTTTTCTTCAAGTAGTTTTACTTCTTGCTATATTCCTTTAAAAGTAGTCCCTGCTCCTTATATTTTGCACTCTCCTAACCAAAACAAAAGATCCTTATGGAACATGTAAAACCAATCTAAAATATAATTATGGTGATGGTGATACTAAAAAATCACCATTGATATTTATTTAAATCTTCTGCCTCTTGCCATTGCTTTTAGTTATTTATATATTTCTCAGGAATTTTGCCACGCAAACACTATTTTAACTTGTGAATCTGCCATTGATCTTTGTGGCTATCACTGCCTGAACTCATTTCCTGTAATGCGTTTTTTTTTTCTCAGTTTCTTATTGAAAAAAATCAATTGGTAATTTCTCTCACTTCACTTGGCTAAAATTTGAAAAATTGATATAATCAACTATCCCTTCCTTTGCACTAATCTTGAACATCCCTTCCAGGAAGCTCTTCAGCATTCCCCTGGCATGTTTGTTCATTACTTTACCATGTGGTTCTCACCATGTTTTATTTCTGCTCTAACCTCCTTGCCAGTGCCAAAATGCTTTCATTGGTATGTTGATGCTGAGTTTGATTCTGTTTCTCTCTCTCTCTCTCTCTCTCCCTCCTTCCTTTTCCTCTCCTTCACAATCTGCTTCTCTTCTCTCTTTTTTTGTGATTTTCCTCTGAGTGTCAATTCCATTTATATCAATTTCTATTTGATATCTCTAATTTCACATGCTATGAATACTCACTAAGCCAACATATTTATTTCTCTCCCAAATATATTCCTCCCTTAAATTAGTATATTTCAAAATAAAGTGTAGTACTTCTTCCAGTTTTTGAGGCAAGAGGATTTGGGGGCATTTTTCATTCTGTATCTACCACATCACATATACTCAAGCTTTTCTCCTACCTATATTTTACTATTTTATCTACAAGCATCTGTGTTTTCTGCTTTCCATCATCCCCTTGTTGATTATTATCTCATATGGTTAATGTCATTTTAATTTCTCCTTTCTTACCTCTCTTCATATTTTCAAAGAATCTTTTCATAAAGTAGCCATGACAGTGATTGATACTTCCACAATACATCATTGATACTATTAGTTTTGCTTTAAGATTCCCATTGCACTCAGAATAAAATATGAGCTTTTCCCCCTTAGGGTATTCAGATATCTGACATGCCTTAGCCATTGACTGCTTAGAATTCATCTCCATAGTACTCCACCACTCTACTACCAGTGATTCTCAGTTATGCTAAAATGCTAGGTTCTTTCTTATTGTTTCACAAAATTCTTTCTTTTCTTACAGTCTTTTCAAACATGTTGTTTATAATGATTTTATGAATAAAATCTAATATTTGTATTCTCTATCTCCTCTCACTTCTCTCTCCCATTCTCTATTCCCTGCAAATGTACCTTGAATAAATTCTGGAGAATTAATTAAAACTGGAGAACATTCATTCTCCAGTTTTCAAAATAAGTAAAAGTTCATCAGATATCTTGCATGATAGCTTGTTTTTACAAAGATTTCTCCATCTTATAATTTAATTCTTTACCAAATTTCCTTTCCACAAATGTTTAAAATCACTTTTAGTTCATGAAAATTAAATCTGGCTCAATGTCAAAGATTTCTTTCACATAGTTCTAGAAAAGTAACAGTTTTATCCAATGGTAATATCACCTTTTGTTACTAATCATGATTTTCAATTTTGATTGAAATAATACTTTGAATTTGTCACATTCTTCAACTATCATCTATCTTTCTATCTATCATCTATCATCTATTTATGTATCATCTCTCTCTGTGCTGTGTGTATAGCTGTAGTCAATCAGAAATAGTTGAGGTTTCTTGAAGTATTTTTTTCGATCCAGAGTTCAATTTTCCTTGATTTAAATTTTTTTGTTATTGTTATATTGCTATTCACCATGCCCACATTTTCCTGCATTCTATTAAGGGATTTGGTAAATACAGAGGATGAAAAGAAGGTGTTCTTTAAAAGACTACTTTTCAATTGTCTACCAGATTTGCAGAAATTGTTTAGTGCATATTTTGTAAGTTTTGGTATTATCATTTTTGTAATCTCAGAAGATTTGAGACATCTCTTCTGTCTACAACCACTGCCAAACATACTCTACAATGAAATAGCAATGTGTAGAGCTTTCTAGGTCTAACCCTGGGAAGGACAGTTAAATACAGTACTACTTGAGCAAGTTCTTTAATTGTTCACACTTCATTCTGTGCCATGTGGGGCTGCCTCCTCACGTCTTGAACATATAAAACCGAACTATTTCACCACCACTTTTTAACTTCAGTCCCTGTTGATACCTCTTCTCCTTATTTGGTTGAAGTAGAATAACTTTTCTCTCACTATTATTTATTTTATTTGGGTGAATAGCTGCTGATTTGCCTGTGATTTTATTGTTTCCAAAAGATATGTATGCCTTGTCAAAAGAAACAGCTAATCACCTGCTCAGATGACATGTAACCAGCTTGAATCTCAGACAATGACAACTCTTTCTACAAAAGGAAGCTGAAGTTTGGGGCCTAACAATAGAAATTTGCTATTAATCAGGCAATGTTTACTGAGCTCAAATAGTATAAAAGAAAAATAATATATAATTTAGAATTGTCTGAAAAGGGGGAGTCTCCTGTTTACATTAAATTGGCCAAAGCAGCATCTGAACAGATTTGACCTGGCTCTGCCAACTTTGTTCAATTAGAACAGAAGGGCAGGTGTGTGGCCTGATGCCTGTTAATTTTTCCATATGTATTTATTGAATGAATTATATAAATGAAAACAAGCTGAAGAAGTGCTATATCTTTCTCACTCATGTTGTTGTTGTGGAATCAGCAAGGATATTTACAGAAATGTTTTCATTCCAAGCCAAATGAGCCGGTGTAATATACACTTATTAGTATTTTGCTAAGCTGTGCCACTGATATTTGTCTTTGACTGACAGAACAAAATAACCACATACTATCAATGAGGGATTGAAACATTAATTTCTCATACTTTCGAGAATATTGGTCTCAGATCGGTGTTTGAATGCTGCTAAGTCATTTCTCTCTAACATCCTGGTGTGGATAACAGTCTCACTCGTTACCTTCTTGATATAAAATCTTCCCTAATTGTTTAACCCAAGATGCCGTCACTTTCACATTCGTGTTTGAAGGGTCAGTGATTTAATCATATTGAACCCATAGCATCATGCAATTCAAAGCAGTCATGCTTTTCTTAACATGTAAACTGTATGCTCCTCATCAAAATTGCTCTTGGAGTCTAAACTCACCCCAGCAATAACTCTACCTTTAGAAACCATAACCTCATTTGCATCTAATTTAAACTAGACACAAGTAAGTTTTGATGAACAATTATTCCAGAAGCAAACTTCTCCTTCAAATGTAAAGCTGTAACACCAAACACAATCTGTTCTTCAGTAAGTGACGAGCAGAATGAGGATACGGCCCAGTCTGAAAGTGGATATGCCTGCAGGAAGGAAGGCTGAGGGCTATGATCCAGGCAAAGACTGAGATTTGAGGATAATTGTCTGCTACTCCAGCGTTTGCCTTTCAAGTCTTCTAGTTTACAGCTCTCTAGTCCTACCTGGGAAATGGCCCTGGCCTGAAGCTCTGCTAGGTGGGGTTACTCTCTGAAGAGCAGGCATGAAACATTATATCTTTTGCTAGCCCTGTCACCCTGAAACTCATGTCACATGTCACAAAGGCTGTACAAAGCTTGGTGGTGGGCCCCATCTCTTTGTCTCTAAATTACCCAGGAGAGCGTTTTGCTCTTGCCATAAACTGTTATTCGGTTTGTAGCAGACATTCCTTCAAATCTAAGAAGTCTGAGTACCTTTCTTCACTCCTCACCTTCTGCTTTCTAGTTGGGGCAATTTCTCCCCTGGCTTTCCATGTAACTCTAGGTCACAGCTAAACTCATTTACTTATCAATGGACTATTGGCAGCACATACACCATGGTCCCATCCTGTATTATCTTCTTAGTTTTATAGTGAAGGCTAGACTGGTTTTTGTTTTTCAAATCTTTCTCTTTTAGTTACATCTCTTTTAAATTTTTTTTATTTTGTGATGTGTGCTGAATGCATGTGAGGGCACTTCTTTCCCACCATGATTGTAGGGGTCAGAGGACATTTTTGTTGAGGCAGGTATGTCCAATCTTTTCTTGTGGGTTCCATGAACCCACTAGAATTAACGTCCTAGACTTGTGTGGCAAATGACCATTATTAACTACACTCTCTTGTTATCATCTTATTCTTTCTTAGGTTTTCTTCTATAAAAATTACAGAAAAGGGCACCTGGAATGTGGGCCTATAGACAGTTGTAAGTTGAGTATTGTGCATGGAACCCTGTTTCTTTGGAAAATCAGCCAGTGCTATTAACTGTGGAGCCATTTATTCACCTCAACTAATCTCAGCATTCTTTCTTATGTATCCTCACACATAGTAGGGAGGACTACCCAATAACCTTGGCTCTTAGAAATACATGAATCTCCTGACATATTCTGAGGTGATATCTTGCTTGTTCAAATAAATCCTGACTGAAGACCAGAGAATGAAGCTTGCTACCAGTTAACATCAGAGGTCTGGAGGTCTGTACAGACAGACAGGAAGTGGAGTAGCTGGGCAGATACAGGATATGAGCAGGGAGAAACAGGAAATCACTCTCCTGTCTGCTGAGATGCTGAGGAGGTAAGGTGGGACAGTGGCTTGCTCCTTCTCTCCAATCTCTCAGCATTTTCCTCTATATCTGACTGCAGGTTTTTATTACTTAAACCAACAATAGCTCCAGTTGCAATATTCAGTACATTGCAATTATTCAATGGAAATATGAAACACAATTTAAAATATAATATTTCTCTCTCTCTCTCTCTCTCTCTCTCTCTCTCTCTCTCTCTGTGTGTGTGTGTGTGTATGTAGGTGTTTGTCTATCTGTATATGTATATTTGTGTGTAGAGGTCAGAGTACAATTTGTAGGTATGGGTTTTGTCATTCCTACTTATGGAGGCCAACTATCAAACTAAGTATGTTAGTCGTAGCACCAAAGGTCTCTCCTCTCTGGGCAATCTTTGTCCCTTGAAATAGAGGAGTAATTAACTGCTTTCTGACTGGATCTAAAACCTATTCCACAGGAGGAGACCTCTACCTGACATCATTATCTGGCTAATAACCTTTAGCTTGAAAGGTTGTAGACAGACCATAGGGGAATAACTGCTACTATTATGTCACTAAATGGACATACAATAAACTGATTAATGATGACATCAATTACCTCAACATGTCAAGGCATCTCTCATAGCTTGTCTGAGAAGCTCTTATTGAGTAGGTTATGATATTCACAGTGACCCACAAATGACCAAGGGGTGAAGATTAAGATAATACAGAACAGTTAACCCTAAAGGGAACATAAACATCACACATACCATCTCAAGGCTCAGGTATCCATTTGGAGCAGGGGGAAGTAAGGATATAAGAGCCTGAGTTGGAGAGAAAATATCTTCTGCACACATCAAAGGAGCCACACACATGAACTCACAGCAGTTGAAACAGCATGCACAAAACCAATGCAAGCTGGGAGCTCAATGTACAATCCCATTCCAAGATGTGGAGTTATTTACAATTGTTAACTACTGGGAGAATGGACCATTTTCTCTAGTTGTGTATCCCTTGAAAGCTGATTACTCTCTGGTAAATAACCATACATCCAAGAGTGTTTGGACAGCACAAAACTGTCCTTGAAGGATTAAAAAAAAAGTGATACAACTTGTGTGGGTGGGGAAAAGATGTACATTTTACTCTTGATGTAGAAGAGTAAAATGTTCAAAACATGTCTGAAAGCCTTAAAAAATTACAAAACAACTCATGTTATAGTATGGTTCTACTTTGCTCATCTTATAAAACAATACTTCTAAATTTTGCCCCTGGGTGCCTTCTGCTTTTAAGAACCTAGTCAAATTCTATAAGCAAACTAAAATTTGCATAGATAATTTTTCAAGGAAAGTTTTGTCATTGCTATGTTTCTGTTTCTATTTAAGACTCCAGAAGTTTGTAGGCATTGTTAAAAAAAAATTACAACCTAGGAGGACTGGTGAGTGATCACATAAGGATGCCTTGTGTTGTGTGCTTAACGATACATCTTATCTCACCTCACATAAGGGAAACGCAGGGTTTTACCCTGACAATGTCACAGCTGTTTCAAATTCTCTTTCTTAGTCATTTCCAGCTTTTATAGCCTATGCAGCTGTCAGCAGCAATGACTCTTTCTTTGTGAGGCAGGGAATGTCTAAACTTATAATTAGACCTCAGTTATGAAAATGTAACTGGTTAATCATAGCCTTCATTAGGGCTTTTTGCATTCCAAAGGGATTTGCGCACAGCCTAGAATGGTGGAACAAATCAAACAAAGGGGTTGAATTACTTCAGCACGTGTTTTCTACTTCACATACAAACACTTATCTTCCACACATCACCCACAATTATCTTCTGAACTGTAATTCAGCATCTTTAAGTCATTTAAAATGTTTACAGCACCTGGAACACCTTTATCCAAAGGATGCACCCCTTTCTTTGCTGAAATTACTTTTGTTACAAAACTGACATACACACAAACAAAACAATAACAAAAATCCATCAGAGCCTTAAAATACCAAAAGGCACAAGCACATAAATATGAATAAAACTATGAAACAATGAATGTATTTAATGTTTTAACTATTGTTTTTACTTTATGTTAAATTTGATTACATCATTTTCTCTTTCCCTATCCTACCTCCTTGCTCTGTTTTAAACTCATGGATTATTTATATATATATATATATATATATATATATATATATATATATATTCCAGTAATTATCCCAAATTCATAAGAGCAACCTCTTCATTCTGGATAATGTTACTGGACATTTGGTACAGGAAAACCAAATGGAGTGATTTTCCCTGGGAAAGGCTGTTTCTCTCACCCTCAGCATTCCCATTTGCCTACAATGCTTATGGAAAGTAGAGGCTTCTTGGGTTCCTCAAGCATGCTAGCATGTCTACTGTTTGCCTTGTTCAGATCATAATGCAGCAATTAATTTTAAATTTAATCTGTAAGCTAATATCATGCCATATATTAAAAATAGATCACTAATAAGGTCTAGATTAGATTGAGTTTATTGAGGCTGGACTTATTTGCCCATCTCAATCTTTCTTTGTTCTTATTAAAAATTCTTTAAGCTCCAATTATTATAGCAGAACATTGTACTATTTTAAAATTAATATTTTTTTATTTTGAGAATTTCATATGTGTATTAAAAAATTAAAATTAAAAAACAAACTCTCATAACCACTCCCAATTTCCTCCCTTCAACACAATCACAACTTCTTACAAGTTTCAGGTCTTTTGTTTTCTAATAATCTTCGAAGTCTGACCATTGGTGTGCGTACATGTATGGGAATGAGGCAATCCACTGAGGCTTGAAAAACTATCAGTAGACACACATTAAAAAAAAATATTCTTACAGGGAAGTGGTCGTGCATGCCTTTAAACACAGCACTTGGAAGGCAAAGGCAGGTGATCTCTTGAGTTCAAGGCCAGCTGGAGGGTCTACAGAGTGAGTTCCAGGACATGATCCAAAGCTACAGAGAAACCCTGTATCCGTAAACAAAACAAAACAAAACAAACAACAACAACAAAACACTCTTCTCTCTATCTAGCACATATCAGCTTGCTCTAGCTATATCTCTCATTCTGAAGGAAAAATAAGACTGATTTCTTCCCTAGCGCTCTGCTTTTCAATGCCAGCATAATCCATAGCTCTTATCAAAGAAAACAGAGCTTAATAATATTGGTTTAAATGTGATTCCTTAAATCACATACAAACTAGTCTGAACAAAAATTATTCTTCATATAATTCCTTACAGATTACTATAGACTCTTGGGAATTTGCCTAGAAACCAGAGCTTCTTTCCTTTTACATGATTTAATATGATCAGCACTCTTTCCTCTCCTAGTGATCTTAAAGCCATGCATATTCTCCCCTCTCTAATGCAACACTGTAATCTTTGCTTCTTCTCATTTCTAAATTTGATTTCACTGATCATCAACTTGGTAACCATACTGATGTTTCTGTATACGACTTTGTTACCTCAATCCTAAAAATACTTACAATTTCCTAATTCTTTCTATTTCTGTCAGATGAAAGACTGAAATTTAACAGAGCATTAAAACAAAAGAAAAGTTGCCTACAAAAACTTGTGTGGCTTCCAATCACCAAAATATTCTATTAGTTTTCTAAAACTCTACTTATAATCTGAAATTCCTTTAAGAAATATGTTGTTGTCCTCAAATCATTTTTACAAATACACAAGTACTCAACAAATTATTCTAGCTTTGATTTACAGATATTATACTAACACTCAGAAAAGCCAAATATGTCCATGCTTTTTTCTCACTGTGCAGGCATGGGAATTGAACTATGACTGCAGAAGTGACAGTATTGGCCCATTGATGCTGCTTCACTAAGGCTAATATTTAAAGCGAAAACCCTTGAACCACACAGAGCTCATAGATACCTACTGCAAAGCAAAGTGGAGAGAAAGGGGCAAGGAAAGGAGAGAAGAAGAGAGTGGAGAAGGAAGAAAGGGAAGTAGATAAAGAAAAGAATTCTGTTAGCAAATCTGAATTCTGAATGAGGGAATCATGCAGGTTACTTATCATCAATTTCCATAGAAGAATGAAGCAACACATTGGAACCTCAACTTTTATGTCGATTATATTGATTTGAAGTAAGTCACAAGTCAGTATCGCTCACAGCATGGGAGGGAGACATACAAAAGAGTGTATGGAAAACATAGGTTAAGATTTTTGGAATTACCGTAAATCCTGAAAGTTACATTCTGCAAAGGAAACTTTAAGTGGTTTCAGGATCTTTAGTGGATAGTTTCAAAAATTTAAATTATCTGTTTAATAGATCAATCTTAAATTTGATTTTTAGACTTTAACGTTCTTTGCTAGCATTGACACATAATTTCTACTTATATGCTAACTAATCTTAATGTAGGGTTGAATTTTGGTTCTATATTGTCTATCTGCAAAACGAAGAGAATCCTGTGAAAAAGAGAACAAACATTGGAGCAGTTGGAGGGGTCAAGTGTTGTGTCCACCCTTGACCAGCAAGAACGACGCAACACCGAGGAACCTTCTTCTCACAGTTTAATCGGGAACCTTGATTTACAGTGAATGGCGGCCCCGGGTAGAGGAAGACGGGGCCTGATATAGTCTACATCTACCAATCACCTAACCCTACTTGGCACACCAGGATAGGTTGTCTCCAAGCAGAATTAAGAGGATACATGGCCTTTACCAAATTAGGAGTTGTTTACCACAGAGAGCACTCGCCATCGGGCTGGC
This sequence comes from Cricetulus griseus, assembly GCF_003668045.3. NCBI lineage: Eukaryota > Metazoa > Chordata > Mammalia > Rodentia > Cricetidae > Cricetulus > Cricetulus griseus. The sequence continues at coordinate 354,792,891 of NC_048595.1, read as the reverse complement.
AGAAGGCAGAAACCTGCGCCATCTTTTGGGCTCGGTACTTTGCAGCTCCCAACAGTCAAGGACACCACAAGAAAACTCACAGACTCAAATAACCTGTGCTCCTGTGTGCTCACAGGGACTGAACTGACAACCATGCAGCATGCATGGGACTGACCTAGCCCCTCTGCATATATGTTACAGTTATGTAGCTTGGTCTTCTTGTGGGATTTCTAAGAGTGTGAAGAGGCACTATCTCAGATTCTGTTACCTGCTTTTGGGACCCTTTCCCTGAAATAGAATACCATGCCCAGCACTAATAGGAGAGGGGGTGTCCAGTCTTACTGCAATTTGATATTTCATGGCTGGCTGATATACATGGGAGGCCTGCCCTCTTTTGAAGAGAAAGAAGGAAGAATTAGGGAGAAGTTGGGATAGAGACCCTGGTAAGAGAGGAGAGAAAGAGGAGAAACTGTGATTGGGTTGGAAAAATTAATTAATTAATTAACAAAATATTTAAAAATATCAGAAGGAAGAGGCAAGCCACAACTAAAGGATTTTCCCTCTAATCCATGATTACCATAGTCTGTGTCATCATTACACAATGATGGACTAAATTTTCTAAAACCTGATCCATGATAAATGCCTTAAGTTTCTATGCTAAGAAAGTTTGTTAAAAAATGCAATACCCTCTAAATTTAATTTTTTTTCAAGACACGGTTTCTCTGTGGCTTTGGGAGCTGTCCTGGAACTACTTCTTGTAGACAAGGCTAGTCTTGAACTCACAGAGATCTGCCTGCCAATGCCTCCCTAGTGCTGGAATTAAAGTTGTGTGCCACCACTGCCTGGCTCCAAATTTAAATTTTAACTGAGATGTAGAAAGCTTGAATATTTATAGTTTGCTAATACAACATTGGTGAATAATTTTATGTTTGTAGTTATTATTTGATATAGAAAATACATTTTGATACTGACTAACAATCTACTGAATAAAGCAACTAAACCTGATACAGTAACAGTGTATTTAATATGCACTATTATATATTTTACCATGTATTTATAAAATCTTCCAATAGTAACTTTAATCTGTTGTTATTTTACAATGAGTCGGGGTAAAAGCATTTATAATAATCAATTACATTTATTAAGAGCAACTTATTAGGATCAGATTTAGTCTGTAAACTGTAAAATCTAAAAAGTAAATATAAGTGTATTAGAATCACACTAATTTGGTTACTACTGTCAAATACATTGAAAAAACCTGATTTAACAATATTTTATATCATGCCATATTTTCAACTTAATGAGAAAAATCTCCTAAATGAACTACTTTGTTCACTGTTTTATCATAGTTGAAGACTTTAGTAACAATTTAGCTACTTAAGTAGTCTTTTGTTTCTGATATCAAATCCAACACAAATATGGTTCTGTGAAGTTCAGCATTACTTGCTACAGGATATAAAGACTTGGAATGACCAGCTGCCTTTTTAAAAAACTTAATTGTGCACTATATTCCTTAATGAGCTATGGCTTCATTTTCTACAAAATGTCAATTTTCAGAGGAATGCCCTGGGAAATCAACTACCATGTAACAAAACCATTACTCTTCAGGCTTTCATTTGTCACACAAAATTCAAGTTAGAGGAAAAGAAAGGTCTTGTTCATAATAAGATGGAATGTTCACAAGGAATTTGTATTTAATGATGTTGAAATATGTATATGTATGAAAATGCCACAATGGAAAACATTACCAACCTGAATTAACAAAATAATCCCGAATTTAATGTTTCAATTATCAAGAATTATTAATCTCCTCATATTCTGAGTAAGCTAAGGAATGTTTCCATAGCTACTGCAATGGATTTCTCCATTCTGCTGGGAAGCACACAAGAGTAATAAAATGGCATGCATAGTTACTTTGACAATAAATTTTATAAAGATATCTACAAGCATAGATTACTGACTTTTATGTACTTTAAGTTTTTTCCATGTCATTTTTGTTCATACTGAAGATTGGAAAATAATATTCAACTTTTGTTACTATAGGTGCACATTCCTTTCTAGCATTCATCTTGCATAATTCTAATAACCACACAAAAACAAAGTATATTCTAGGGGTATAGCTTTGTTTCTCCCCTGATCCTTCTCCCCTCTCCTTCTTACCTCACAATGATAGAGATTGATTCTGAAATGTACCACAAGCACATCTGCTATTTTCTACAACCTGGCATGGTGTATGACCTTGGACATGAGAGTTCAGGATTACAAACCAAAATTAATCACCATTTATTCATTAGAAAGCAATTATCTGAGGGAATACATACCCTGTTTGTCTTTTTGTGGCTGGGTTACCTATCTCAGATTGGTTTCTTCTAGTTCCATCCATTTTCCTGCATATTTCAAGATTCCATTGTTTTTTTTCTCCCCACTGAGTAGTACTCCATTGTGTAAATGTACCATAATTTTTTATCCATTCTTCAGTTGAGGGTCATCTAGGTTGCTTCCAGATTCTGGCTAATTACAAATAATTTTTGTGATGAACATCATTGAAAACATGTCCTTGTTGTATGAAAGTGCTTCTTTTGGATATATGCCTAAGAGTTAAATTGCTGGATCTTGTGGTAGACTGATTCCCTTTTATGGATTTTAGACATAGAACAAAGGACTACCAGCCTACAAACCACACTGCCAAAGAAGCTAGGAAACAAAGAGGAGTCCAAGAGAGATATACATGGTCCCCTGGAGAAGGGGAAAGGGACAAGATTTGAGCAAATTGGGAGCATGGAGGGAGAGGACAGGGAGTTTGGAGAATGACAAGGGGAGAAGAGGAGGGGTGAGGAGGACATAAGGGGGCAGGAAGGTTGTGTAGGGGGGGAAGAATAGAGGAGAGAAAAATAAGAGGTACCATGAGAGAAGGATCCAGTATAGGTTTAAAGAGAAATCAGCCACTAGGGAAATGTCCAGAGATCTACAAGGATGACACCAACTAACCATCCTAAACATCAGTGGAGAGACTACCTTAAATGCCCTCTCCTCATAATGACATTGATGACTAACTTATTTGCCATCCTAGAGCCTTCATCCAGCAGCAGATGAAAGTACAAGCAGATACACACATCTAAACAGTGAACTGAATTGGAATCCCTTTGCAAAGAAGGAGGAGTCATGAGCAAAGTGGTCAAGATCAGGCTGGTGAAAAACACAGAAAGAGCTGACCTGATTTAGGGGGTTCCCTTGGCCCCCAGACTGATCACTGGAAAACCAGCTTGTAACTGATCCAGACCCCATGAAAGTGGGTGTCAATGAGGACGCCTTGGTAATCTATGGGGCCTCGTGTAGTAGATCAGTACTTATCCCTAGCATAGGAATGGACTTTGGGAGGCCATTTCATGTAGAGGGATACTCCCTCAGCCTAGACACATGGAGGAGGGCCTATGCTCTATCCCAAAGAATATTACAGATTCTGTAGAATCTCATGGAAGGTCTCACTCTCCCTGGGGAGCAGAAATTGTATGAGATAGGTAGGGTGTTAGTTTGAGGGGGGGCAGGGGAGAGAGAGGGAACTGGGATTGACATGTAAAACCATCTTGTTTCTAATTCAAATAAAAATGGATTAAAAAGTAAATATGAAAAAAGAAAGAAAATATCAGCTACTATTTTCTCTTTATGTTGATGAAAGGCAACTCAAATACTAGCACACAGCCACAGAAGTACAAACAATTCACATGAAGTAGTGGAGTGAATAATATTCAAATGTTGTATTTGTTCTCAAGATTAAGTTTGAGTCTCCTACTATTAAGCCTATTGGTACATTAAGAGATTCCCAGAATTTTTTTTTGTTGTTAATATAGTATTTCAATATTCATTTTTGATGTTTTTTCAGAATATATTATGATTTGTTAAGCTAAAGGAATTATTTCATTTTTTAAAAAAATATACAAGAAACAAAACATTTAACTATTAGTGATCTTTTGTTATTTGTTTTTGGAGAATGTACCTCTCTGTGTTACTCTAGCTGGCCTGGAATTAACTTTATAGATAAAGCTGGCATCAGACTCATAGATATTCACTTGCTTCTGTTTTCTATATTCTAGGATTAAAGAAACATGCTATATGACATCACGTCGTAATATTTAAGTATGAAATATTGATATTGACACATTACATTGACTTCTATGCTGTTTTTATTCCCCAGCATTGGGAATAGAGAATCCATACACATGACAAAATAAGGAACCATAAAGTAATGTCCTTTGCATATATATGCAAGAGTTGTATAGTTAGAACACGTGGTAGATATTTTTCCAGTTTTTGATGATTAAAGTATAAAAATGTGATAATTTATATACTAGAATACTATTCATCTAATAAATAAAGTGAAATTATAAAATATCCAGGTGAATGGATGGAAGTGGAAATAATCATTATGAATGAAGTAATACAGACTTACAAACACAAGCATCATATTTTCTCTTATGTTTGGATATTGTTTTCCTGATAGTAGATAGACGAACAAGTGAACTCATTGCAGATGTGACATCATAAACAAGCTAAACCAGATGGATTCCCATCATGAGGAATATAAGCAGGTAGTCCCACCCTAAGTTGAGGAGCTCTTCATGTGTGATTGTTGCTGAGAATGGTATGGTCAGATTTCTATAATGATGTAAACTCTGGCATATGGGTTGCACACTAAGGTAGGTCCTCAACACAAAAGAGTTGGCTAATTCAGTGGATTTTTTAAAAGATCAAGATAGAAAAAGTATACAAGGTTTGGAGGTTAGGAATTTGGTGATCATTTGTTAGTGGTTTTGGGAGAAGAGGGGAAACATGATCAAAATGCACATCTAAAACTCTTAAAATAATAAAATTTTCATTTAAAAATATTCATGCATTTCAAAACATTCTTTAAAAATTGTAGACTCTTCACTAGTTACTCATGATTATTTTGCTCTTCATTTTGAGGTTAAGAATTGAAATGTCACACTTGTGCATATGTGTTTTTAGATGGTCCACATATCATTTATTGGATGTATATAAGTCCCAGGATGATAATTGGAAAACATATTTGGTACAACATCCATGGAGAAATTGATTCTGCCTCATCTTAGCAACCATTGTCTACTTGTAGCATTCAATAAAATCCAGCTAGACAGAGGAAGGGAAGGCACCTGTGGGCTTCTTTCTCAGGAAACTAAGAGAACTCAATCTTCCTGCCATTTTCTCATTGTTAGAGATTGAATACATGTCTTTAAATGTACATACTCTTTTGGATCATAATACCTCTCATGTAAATGACTGTAGCATTGTATAATGTTTTCATTCATTCCTCAAGGTTTTTATACTTTTCTTATAAACACTTACATGATAGCCTGAACCTTAATTTCCAAAGGTATTCTCAAAAGGCTTCTCCATTTCTTGCACTTCTCACAACTTTCATTTTAGTCCATCTGTTTTCTATAGATTTCACTTTGAAGTCCATAATGATTAAAAAATCATTTAACCTGAGATATTGCCTAGGATATTTTCAATCTTTTTTTAAAAACTAGTCATCTTCTATTGTTTAATTTAGAAATGACTCTCTAGACATTTTTGTATACTACACATTTTCGTTCATTCTCCACTCATATTTCACATTGACTTGCCAAACTTTTTGGCAATGTGTATATCTCTTTAAGGAAGGCATGGTTTATATAATTTTCTGCCACAAGGCAACATTCACTGTCTATGGTATGGATTATGTCAATTTTGTTAGAGATCCTTTACCCTCCCTGGTTTGGCAGAGGAATATAGGAAATCACTAACCTTGATTAGGGATTGCACCAGAACATGGAGGGTTAAAGTCATCATAATCTCACATGAATATTTTATTTTCTCTATTCCTATTCATTCTTGGATTCCAGCACAGAACACAGAATATGTGATATTTATTTGAGCTAAACAATTTGGGATTATATATACCAATTTTTGCCTATTCAACATTGTGGAAATCATGAAATGCCATTGTTCCTTAGAAATTTGCTCTATTCTGGCATTCTTTGCACCTTGGTAAGTAAATTTTCAAAATATGAAATACAGAAAAATTGGTGGGCTTTCACATTTATTTTTTTCCAACTTTTTTATTTGGATTAGAAAGAGGATTGTTTTACATGACAATCCCGCTTCTCTTCTCCCACCTGTCCTCCCCTACACCCCCCTCCCCCCTGCAACTAAAACCTTATCTGTCACATATCTTTTCTGCAGCCCCCTTGAATGGTGAGGCCTTCCATAGGGTGTCATCAGTGTCTATTGTATCTTTTGGATAGGGCCTAGGCCCACCCCCACGTGTCTTGGCTCAGGGAGTATTCCTCTATATAGAATGGGCTTCCAAAGTCCACACCTATGCTAGGGATAAATACTGGAGGTCCCATAGATTGCTGAGGTTTCCTCACAGAAACCCATGTTCCGGGGTCTGGATCAGTCCCATGCTGGTATTCCAGCTATCAGACTGGGGAGCAAGATTTCCCGGATGTTCAGGTCAGCTGTTTCTGTGGGTTTCACCAGCCTGGTCTGGACCTCTGTGCTCTTCACTGGTCCTTCTCTGCATCTGGGTTCCAGTTCAGTTCGGTGATTAGTTATGGGTGTCTGCTTCTACTTCCACCAGCTGCTGGATGAAGGCTATAGGATTGTATATAAGTCAGGCATCAATTTCTTAATCAGGGGAGGGCATTTAAGGTAGCCTCTCCTCCGTTGCTGAGATAGTTAGCTGGTGTCATCTTTGTAGATCTCCAGACATTTCCCTAGTGCCTGATTTGTCTGTAAACCAAAAATGCCTCCCTCTATTATGATATCTCCATTCTTGTTATCATGTATTCTTGCCCTGACTCAAACTTTCTGCTCCCTCATGTCCTTGGCATCCCTCTTCTTCTCCCCTTCTCATTCTCCTAGCTCCCTGCCCCCTCTTCCCGTGTTCCCAATTTGCTCAGCAGATCTTGAACCTAGTTTCCCTTCTTACTTAAAACTTGACCATCTGGTGTTTTTCTGAGGCTGGCACTTGGTGTTATCTTCTATCCAAGCTGTACCTATCCTTGCTGCTTTTATGCCTTCTAGCAGTGGACTTTGGCCCTCATTGTTGATCATCCACCTGGTGTCAAATCTGTAAGATTTTCTGGGAGAATAAGAATCTGTAGGAAGTTAGATCTCTTTCTGCCATTTCTTATTTTCTAGTCTTTGGTCTCTCATTTACTGTTTGTTTTGTAAATTAGCTATTCTGACATAAAATTGTTCTTTTGTTGATTGTTTTGTTTGTGTGTGTGTGTGTGTGTGTGTGTGTGTTTTAGTTATTTGTCTTTTCATTAGTTCTTCAACTAAGTGTTGGTTTTCAGTCCATTTTAACAATCAAAATTTGTGTGTGCATGCAAGTCTTAAGTTGCCTGTTCCCTGGGGAATATTCATCAGAGAGAAACCCACACTATTGTAAGAGATAATAGACCCCTAAGAGTACACTCAGAATACTTTCAGACACAAAATTCTCAGCACAAGGTGATGGCAATATGGCTGAGCAGTTGAGAGCACTAGTTGCTTTTTCCAGAGTTCCAGCGTTCAATTCCCAGAAACCACATGGTGGCTCACAACCATCTGTAATGAGATCTGATGCTCTCTTCTGGCAGGCAGACATGCAGGCAGGTAAAATGCTCTATACATAATAAATAAATATATCTTTAAAAAAGAATAGAAACTCATTTTAAAAATTCTCATTACAAAGGAGAATAAACCCATGATGGGCAAGTAAAGGTTGCCTCTGAAATCTTCAAATGCAGACAGAAAGCAGAAGTGAGTTCTTTTTTTGTTGTTGTTTGGTTGTTTTTAGTTTTGTTTTTATTTTTTGTTTTTTCAGGAGTGGGTTTTTAAGGAGAAATGGAGAAGTCTGTGTTAGGGTATTAGGTAAGTCCTGATTGGACAGGTGTGCAATGCAGCCAAGAAGGAGTTTTGATTGTTGGAATGTAGTGTTTAGTCCCAGGAATGAGTCAGTGGACCAATAAGGACAGAGACCTTGGGAGATGGCTTGAGGAACATAATCTAATGGTTTAACAAATGAGAGGGTGGGAGAAGAGGAAAACCTGATGACACATGTTTGCTATGCTCTGGAATGTTACAGAGATACCTTCAACTATTAGAAATTAATAATGGATATCAATACATTAAAAATAAAGACCATCAATATGCATTGTGTTTCCTTATTGTTTAAAGTTTCCATAGGGACCCTTCTTGGAGGAAAGCAGGAAGCAGCGGAAATCATACTCTCAGATTATGTGCTTTAACTAGTGATTGAGGTTGTTAGTATCTCAGTTTGTATTCTTTTAGCCTGGGCAGGATTATTTCAAGCTTAAAACAGATCTAGTGGACTTTACCCTGTTTTGGCTTTTCTATGCCTCCTCCTGACTTTCCTCTACTTTGCTAGCAGAAGAAATGCTTTCTCAAATTATATTGCCTAAAACATGACATGCTTGCCACAGAGTCTACTAAACCCAGTCAGAGTGTAAAATTATACTAAACAGAGATGTATATTAAATTATATAGTTCTAATTAATCAAGTTTATGAGTAAACATTGCAGAACAATACATATAATGTATACACACAGGTATGTATACAAAATAGATAGATAGACACATAGATAAAGATATACTTAATAAAAACATTAAGCTACTTGTGTTGACAATGCCCCCAATAAGAACCAGAGACCAATTAAACCTCCTTCAAACGGTTGGTAAAAATAGTGAAAAAGATTCCTAAAACAATAAACACTATCGATGTTGTCCTTGGTTGAATCTCAGGGTTTGATGGCAAACCTGTATTGACAATTACAAAGCATGGTTATGGAACAAGACTCAGATATTTCAAGAATATCTTATTTGAAGGCCTCTTTCTTGTACTCTATCTTCCATGATACCAGGAAATACAATGCAAGCTGCCAAGTGTGAGATGCAATTAAATAGTCCTACCCAGTCAAAACTGTCATGAACGGTGACAATTACAAGAATAATGCGATACCCGTAATGTGTGAGAAGTGGCATCTTCATCTCATTGTTAACCAAAAGTGTCCTAATTGCATTAAAGTGCCACTTAATAAAAGGAAGGAAATCTTATCAGCTACTGAAAACTTGGTGAGCTTCTTGGGGCTAGTGAGGCTGTGCCATTACACAAGAATCTACTGTGTCCCAGTACAGATAAAAACTTAACACCTCAGATGAATGTAGCTAAAATCCCTCATCCAAGAAGAAGCCTAGCTTTTCAATAAATGGAGACTATCACAGAAATCCACACCTGGGCACAGTAAACAGATGAATAGATAGTTTGGAGCCCAGCCTTTGTGGATACATCTATATCACACTTCCTGTATCTATGCTTCAGGAGAAAAGGGCCAGGGGAAAAAAATAAGAGCTAGAATATCTAGAAGTTTTCAGTGAAACCCAAATTCTTTAAGCAGGTGATATGTTTCCCTCACATTTTCCCTCCATGTATTGTAAAACATCTCATTGGAGTAACTCTGGGTTAAACTGCAATATTGTTTCTCATTCTTCACTTGAAGCTGGAAGCTCATTGCTTATTCTTAGCTTTGGCAGCTTTTTTTTTTTAAAGTTACTCCACAGTGATCAAAAAGACTGCCACCTACTTTATGGCTTAAAAGCAACAGATGTTCATTTTTCACAGCTTTTAAAACTTGAGCTTGGAGGTCAGAGTGCCAGCATACTTATGCACTTGTGAGAACTTCTGAGTGGCAGAGTAGGGGATACTTCTTATATTCTCACAGATTAAAATTAGAAAAGTGAAACTATCATGCCTTTTGTGAATATGGGAAACATATATACAAGGATTTGATTCTTTTTTCTAATAAACCCTCAAGGACCAAAATGTCAATTCCAAAGAGCATCTCATTGAGCATAAGAATTCTTAAGTATTAAGTTCTATTAAAGTCAGGGAGAGGTAAACATTAAGATGATTGTTTCTTATCCTCAGCAAAATACACATTTGTGAAAATCATTAGGTTGTCAGTTTGGTTCACTTTATGCACATGATTTGGGGCACCCTAAGTAGTATTGAACAACACTTGATTTACTTTATTCAGTGGAGTGGGTTTGGACATGTTAGATTTATCATCTAATTACATATCTTAATTCAATTGTTTCTGTCTACTGCCACAAGCCAATGTTGAGTCCATAAGCATTGGTTGATAATGAAAATGCAAGCATAGATAAGCAGCCACCTCTAAAGCCCTACAGAGCCACACATAATCAGGTAGAAGCCGGAATTCACAGGCCAGAATTAGCAATTTATATTTTGGCTGTAAAGAAATGTATGCCATTGTAGTTTCTGCACTGACCCTTGAGTAAGAGAAGTATATTTCTGTAGTGAAACTTTGTAGGAATACCAAAATTTCCCATAATTATCAGGGCTGGGAATTAGAACAGTAATTGATTTGTTACACATCATACATTATTAATACAATGCTTTAAAATCTAGGAGCTTGAAACAAGATGACAGATTTAATTTCAAGTAAAGATGAAAAGAAAGACAATGTGCCAGACATTATGTTGCCTGATTAGGAAAACAAGCCATATGTCACGGATAATATTCAAAACATTTGAAAACTACTAATATGTATAAAACCATATTAGACTCAGAATAGTATGAAATCAAGACAAGCACCAATTTTAAAGCATACTATTCACTTTGTTTTATTATTGACTACCTAAACTTGATTTCTAATAAATAGTGTAGTGTAAAATAATTTCGTTAAATAAGATTGAGGCCATAGTTTTACTAAGTTGGACAGATTCAAGGCACCTGAAATTTCAAGCTGAGCAAAAGGGATTGGGGACTTTATTTTCAAAAAAAGAAAGAAAGAAAAAAAGAAAGAAAGAAAGAGAAAGAAAGAAAGAAAAGTGATGTGTAGAAGTGAAAGGGATCTAAAGTGACTGATTAAATTTTATTATTATTATTTTAATTTTAGAGTAGATTTATTTATAATAACAAAAACTGGAACTACCCCAGATTTCCTTCCATAGGTGGAATAAGTCACATTCCATATAATGGAATATTACTTGATTAATATCAATTGTGGCTAAGATGTTGAATGGAAAAAGGATTCCTCACCCAAGACAAGGCCAGGAGTCGAAGATAATGCTGGGTAGAGTTTATGCTCCAGGAAAGAGTTAGAGACTAATAAATAGAAAATTGTTGCCTACATGGAGAACATGGCCAACCCTATTAGAATTTAATACTGTCTGAGAACCACTAGTTACAATAGGCATTTTACTGAATGTGTTTGGTTTTTTGGTGGTTTTGGTGAATGTTGTGTTTGATAAGAGCTAAGTACCTTGTATTTCTGTCCAACTTTGAAAAGAGTTTCTGTGACTACAACAAAAACTACTAAAAACTCTACACATTGAAGCTCATAGTATGATTGGGCAAAACTGGGATACTATTATTTAGGAGAAAAGAGTATAATTTCAAGATTGACTAAATATATATGTCCTGAAGAATAAGGAGAATGGTGTGATTTCCTTGTATTCTCCCTTCCTTTTGCTTTATGAATTGTTTCCACCCAACTTATGCCATGCTTCACTTTTGACTTGGCAGCGTCTCTTTTTCCTACCAGAAAATTAACCATATATCTCAAGCTTTGATGCACTTCTGTGAATAGAGTGATCTATATTTTTTCTTTTATTCTTGGCTCTGACATCAGAATGCCATGTACCAGCTGGGGTATGCTTCTTCTTGTACTCAAGGATATGAAGACATAATTAGCACTACCAAGTCCATCCACTGCCAATGTGCAGACTCCTGAGTGGGATATAAATGATTGTGTTTAAATACAGAGAAAGCCTTGGCTATGAGAGCAAAGAGCTGAATTGTGGACCATTGTTTTTTAGTTTATCTCCCATCACCTTGTATCTTAATGTTTGTTTTGAGCATCATTATTCAGATTTAAAATTGTATCCTTCATTTTTCTATTTCTTATATTATATTAAATATAAGTCCTATTAGCCTGAATATGCAAGGCATTCATACTCTATTCATCTCACTATGTTCCTAAAGCCTATTATACCATGACTAATGCATAGAATATACGAAAAATTTTCTTGAAAAAATGGTGTTTTAAAGTATCCTCCTTTATGTGGATTTATCTAACATATAAGCACAAACGTATATATCTGAACATATGCAGAATTTAATAACACATTAAAGATATTCACCAAGTTTTATCTTTGATTTAAAATCAAACACAATTATACATCATTTCAATATACCTGTGTCATTTTTGTACTGGAGTTGTCTGTGCTTCAAATGTTATAAATTAACTTCACATACTCAAAAATTATTCTAAAGGTTTAAAATTCTATATATTTTACCACGGCTGTTAAGCTAGAGGATGGCTTCTTGGTCTGTGTGTCTCCAAATGCTTTCTTAGGATGTATTTCTTTCTGGTTATCAACCCTCGAATTCCTGCTAGAATGAAATGAATGTATCTCACTGATGTTATTATCCCCTGACATGAAGAAAATATTGTATCTATTCTCTGCATTGCTTTCTTCGATGTTCTAGATGTTACCATGTCCTAAATCATTCAGTGCCTGTCTCAATCATTTGGGCTTCCAATAAATGCATTACAGAATTAGGAGTATTTCTTTCACTAGTGTATTTTAGCCTACATAGAAAAACAAGCTGATAGAATAAGAACTTGTTATATTCTCTTATAATTTAAAGAAATCACTTAACAAACCACATGATGTTTATACTGTGCATTTATGCTAAAAGTAGAAATATAATTACATTTATTTTGGGATAGGATTCAAATAACTATTCCATTGTCTCTCAAATTAGCCTTGGGATTTATTTGCATATAAGTCAGCAACACATTATCTGAATAGCAAAATGCACTGCCTTTTAAATTTATATCTTTAGGGTTTCTGTCCTCACAGATATTTTTAGCAGCTCTTTCTAACAACTTTGGGAGATGAACATGCAAACTCCATTTCAGAAGTAAGCCTGTCTATTACCTGGGCTTGAGAGACAGCTCAGTGCATAAAAGCTTAGCTTTCCCAGGCTGATTATCAGAGATCAATCTCTAGAAGCCATCTATAAAGTCATATTCATGGTAATTCATATTCATATGCAATTCCTGAACCCCTAAAGGGGTGTGAGAAGCCAGGATAGGACAGCTGGGATGATCACTGGCCATTTTTCATATAATCCACAGCAGAGCAACAAAAATAAGAAAGGGAACACTCCACTTAAACCACATGCCAGAGTTGACTCACAAAATAATACCTCTGAAGAATGCACATACACCCACACATACAAATATACACATAAATAAATACTCTTCATTAATAATAATGGTTGTATAATGAGAAGGAACAGGGCATTATAAGTGAATGTTATGATGTCTTATTTGACTATGCATATGTATTCACATTTCTCCTTTAGATAAATATTCTTCACAGTTACTACCACAGTCTTTTCTCAGTGGGGCAAAGGAGCTATTTGCTTAGAATTAACTACAGGAAATTGAATACTTCTTCAAGTGATTTGTCTTTCAAACCCTGTTTTTATTTAAAACAAAAACACTTCTATAAATTCCTCCTTAGAGAAGTGTGTTCTTCTTCATTTCCTTAGCCATATGTCTTTACTTAGTCAATAACACATGTGGTCGTAGAAGACACTACTTTGGGAAGAAGTCTAAATTGCCAGCTGTGATTTCCTGTGTCTTCCTCCCACTTAGTGTCATGGGAAACTTGAATCTGCATGCACTCCTCTCATCTTTATGCTTCAGTGGGGTAGTCATCGTCAGAGTCCCCAGATGGTCCTTCCAGGGCAAGGAGAAGAAACATCACATAAGCTTTGGGGGTCATCAAGCACTAAGTTAGATTTCTTAGTTTTCACACAATAACTCAAAAATCATGAACAACAAATATGATATTTAAAGAAGTAATTAGATATTCGTTGATCTTACAGTCTTCAGGATAAAGTCTATTCTCCTATGAAATCTTCACTGTGTATAGATAAATGTGGCACATATGTTTGAATCTTATATTCATGATTACTTAGTAAGATGATTAAAAAAACATTTCCCATTTATTTTCAGTAGTAAAATTTCCTTCCCACATATTTATGTTACATATGATCACATGGCTATATAATCAAATAAATCATATGTGATTAGATACTGTGTTTTAGGCAATGAGTATTTATCCTAAGAATGTTGAAACTGTGGCACTTAATAAATTAGAAAGCCTCATTTTTCACATGCACAATACATTTATGTGGATACTTTCTAATCATTCATTTAAAATTTAGAAAAAAGTTTTGAATAAATTAAATAGAAACATGTACTAATAATGTTATTCAATTAATTTCATTTCACTGATACATTCACACCTATGGAATGATTTGAATTAAGTTTATTTATTAGCATAAAGTGTCCCTGTTTCAGCTTACAGAATGCATATTTAGATACATGTGTTATGAATTTTAATGGTAACTAGCATTCATTTTTCAAAAACTATTAATTATGCAGGCTTTTAATTAAAAGAAAATTAGTACCATTACAAAAAAGATTTCCTTAATTCACAATACTGCTCTATAAAATATGCATCACTTCTGTTTGTTAAATAAACCCAGATACCTTATACATTGATAAGTATAATCAATCATTTTGTCATCCTTTATCTTTGTTACTTTTACCAAATGAACTTGGTCAATTGAAAAATAAACATCTGTGTATTTGTGAGTGACTCATATTGACAAAAATCTGTACTGCATAACAGCCTTCAATAAAAATAATTACAAGGGAAGAAACTGTAGGTCAAACATCTATGATATCTTCCGTCATTAACCTGTAGAGGTTAGAAGCAAATCAACAAGACAGACATGAGCCATTGACATGAAGCTGGAAAATTTTGAAGATGTAAGCATCATTATTAAATTGTACTTTAAATATAAAAAATAAGAGCAAATGTTAAGTCACAATTTGTGTATAAAATATAAATTTACTCTCAAAGAGTATCTTTGTAATAAAATGCTTAATCAGAAAGTAAATCTATAGTTTAGTTAATTGTTTTTAATAACTATAAAGCACCATTAATACTGGTTATACAAATATTGATTTTAGTGAGATTCCAAGGAGCCATGCTGTCTGTTTACCAAGCTAAATCCTTTGTTAATTTCTATCTTGAGCTGTGATTTTCCCAAAAAGTAATCTCCCTCTTGGATGAGTCCTCTCTATTTGTGAATGACTTTTTCATTTCACTTTCTGAGAATCCCTTGTGACCTTTAAGTCAGTTCTGATCATAATACAGGAATCTCTCTCTCTCTCTCTCTCTCTCTCTCTCTCTCTCTCTCTCTCTCTCTGTGTGTGTGTGTGTGTGTGTGTGTGTGTGTGTGTGTGTGTGTGTGTTATTTAAATAAACTATCCCTTTGAAAAGCTTATGGAAGTTTTAGAGCTTTCCTTAGAAATAGCAAACATCACCCCCTGCCTATAAGCATGTGCTTGCAATTTCAGTGAGTTTATAACACTCCATGTATCCCTTTGTGTGACATTAGATGAAACTTCGATGTAGTGGATCCTACTGTTCTTCCTGTCTAAACAGGTACATACAAAATATCTGGTGTGAAGTTGAACTTGGATACAGGGATTTTATGATAACACTAAATTTTTGTGTTTACAACATTTGCATCAAAAATGGAGGGAAACAAATGAAATACATCATGAAAATCATCAGGATTTATGAATTTAGGTAAAATCACAAAAATGTTCGTTAGGAAAATTGATCATAAGAATTGGAAATGCATTCACAGTCTCCTTGTAATTTAGTTCTAACTCAGAGGATGGTAAACAAAGAAGTTAGAAGACTTGAGCATGGATTACCAAACTGATACAATTTACATTGTTTGACCACCTGCCTCTCACTTTCTAAATTATTTGAACAATCTAGATAGAAGATAATGATACACGGGGCAAAATTCTCCTCTCTCTCCTAGATGTTATTTACCACTTGTAGCTGTTCATCTAGGGGTAGGAGTGTGGAGTTTCCACTTGTTTATTATTAGTATGTAAAAAGATGTTTTATTGCCATCATCTTTTTCAGATAATGTATTGTTTAGATCTCATGGATACATTTGTCTTGTAATACCTATAGGGCAATATAGACCAGCAGGTGTTCTGATAAACAGGTCTTTAATATTTTTCCATACAGTGTTTTGTATTTTTCCCTATGTCTTTCATGTGGTAGTTGCATTATAGATGTATCCTTTGAGTTTACGCATTCACATTCATATATTTTTCACATTTTGGCAAGTTTGGGATCTCTTTATTTGTATTTGTCTATTGCAAAAAGAACAAGCTATCATTCTTGGACAGTTGAGAAGTATTTTAACTTTCTTTGAAAAATGTTCCTCCTCCTCCATTGTTGGTGGGAGTGCAAACTTGTACAACCACTTTAGAAATCAGTATGGCATTTTCTTAGGAAAATGGTAATCAGTCTACCTCAAGATCCAGCAATTTCTCTCTTGGGCATATACCCAAAGAATGCACATTCATACAATAAGGAAATATGTTCAACTATGTTCATAGCAGCATTATTCATAATAGGCAGAATATGTAAGCAACCTAGATGTCCCTCAACTGAAGAATGGATAGAGAAAATATGGTACATTTACACAATGGAGTACTACTCAGTGGAAAACAAAATGGAATCTTGAAATTCGAAGGCAAATGGATGGAACTAGAAGACACCATCCTGAGTGAGGTAACCCAGTCACAAAAAGATAAACATGGTATGTACTCACTCATATATGAGTTTTAGATAGAGAGCAAAGGATTACCAGTCTACAATCCACACTGCCAGAGGAGCTAGGAAACAAGGAGGTACCCAAGAGAAGATTGCACAATATCTCGAAGAAAAAAAGTGGGACAAGAACCCTTGAACGAAGTGGAATCACAGGGCATGGGTAGAGAGGAAGGAGGTGGGAAGGGAATAAAGGTAGAGTGGAGGAGAACAAGAGGCCTTAGAGAGGGGAGGAATAGATGAGGGCAAGAAAGAGATACCTTGATAGAGGTAGACAATACAGTTATGGAGAGAGATCTGGCACAGGGAAAATGTTAGGGGATCCAAAGTGATGACCGCAACTAATAAGCCAAGCAGTGGTGGAGACAATGCCATTGATTCCCTTCCCCTATAATGAGATCGGAGTCTTACTTGGTTATCATTCCTAGAGCCTTCATCCAGTAGCTGTTTGAAGTAGGATCAGGTACCCACAGCTAAGCACAGAACAATACCCTTGGAATCCAATTGTGGAGAGGTAGGAGGGATGAGCAAAGAAGCCACAAGTTTGCTGCAGAAACCCACAGAGACAGTTGACCTGACTTGGTGAGAGCATGGAGACTCTAGTCATAAAGCTAGGGAAACAACATTGGACTAAACCATGCCTTCTGAATGTGGGTGCCAGCTAGGAGGCCAAGACAGTATATGGGACCTCTAACAGTGGCGCCAGTCTTTATCCCTAGAGCACAAATGGACTTTAGGAGCACATTCCCTATGGAGGGATACCATTGCAGCCAAGATACAACAATGGTATTATAATGATTTCCTTAAGTTTCTAAGGTTTGTGTTTTCATACTATCTTACTCAGGGTTCTGTTGCTATGACCACAGCAACTCTTACAAAAGAAATAATTTAATTGGAATTACTTACAGTTCTGAGATTTAGTTTGTTGCCATTATGATAGGAAGCATAGCTACACACAGGAAGACATATTGTTAGAGAGGTAGCTGAGATGTCTCCAATTGTTTTGCAGGCAGCATGACTAGGGTGACACTTGGCCTGGTTTGAGCTTTTGAAACTTTAGTCCTCATCACCAGAGACTCCCTCCCTCCAATGAAGCCACACCTACCCCAACAAGGCCACATCTCCTGATTCCTGTCATGTAGTACCACTCCCTAATGACCAAGCATTTAAATCTCTGAGTCTATGGGGGCCATTCCTTTTCAAAGCACCACAAACAAGATATCATTCTATTTTTATATTTATTAGTTACAGTTCATACACCCATATTCCATTTTAAGACATCTGCTTGATCCACAAGCCTCCTGAATAATTGAAAGTGTTGGCTTAAGGTAGAAAAAACAAGTAAGACTGTATTTCTGAAATTTGAACCATGAGTCAGGAAGAGTATTTTGTACTTGTGATGTACAGAATAGATTCATCACGTTAGCTATCAAGCTATCATTATCAAAACAGGTGTCTTCAGGTTGTCCTTAGAAAGAAGTGTTAACTATAACTGATATGGAAAGTTAATGAAGAGGCAGCTAAGTGGGGTTTAGGGAGATAATGCCATTTTAACCAACACATCTTATACTTATTAGCAGAAAATTTAAACAAGCAAGGATGAGAGCTTACCTGTTCCCAGGGGTACCATTCTCTCTCATGACTTTGAATTTTTTTCTGTTGATGTACTTAATAATTTTGCCTAAATCAGTGTTTTGCAATTGAACAGAGAAATAGAAGAAAAGGAATCATTTACTAAGAATATTGTTTGTTTTGTTGGCTTCCAAAACTGAGTGTGACAACTTATTAAAATATTTTCAGAATAATAAAAGCCATTGTGAACATCATTCTGATAAGGCACATAAATTATTTTTCTCTCTGTTATCAAAGAGATATGTCTTGTGTTTTGTAATGTTTTTCATTTTGTTAAAACATTGGTCTCATTGAGAATGAATGTATTATATTATTGCTGACTGTGATCCTAGTTTCTTGGTTATAAACCCTACAATTGTTTGATTATTTCACCTCCTTGAAAAATTGATGGCATTTTTCTTATAACCAGTATGGATTCATTCATTTTATTGTAGATAGATTTACCACAATCTGTATGTGAGAAGAAGTGTTTATGACTGGATACTGAATGAATAAATTACATGTCCTCTTTCTAAATCCATGAATGTATTAAATATATTAAGATTTTCATTTCAATAATATATTTCAAATAGAAAATAATTTAGCATTGATGAATATGTAAATGAAATATACAAAACAAGAAAAAGAACATACATACTAATAAATTAATTTCATTTACAATGTCCTATGAAGCCTCAACATTTACGCATGAATTTTCCTCACCACAGGAAAATATTTAATCACATATCTGTTTATTTACTTGTGTATTTACATGCATATATATCACTGTTGCTGATGATAGGTTAATTATTTACTTTATAAATATTAATTGTTTTTAATCCATACATAATAATAAAACAATATTGTGCTATCCAATAACAAATCTTAAATTTGACATTTATGCTCATTTTATTTGTTGTCTTCTCTACACAGAACAGTAAATAATGGAGTTTGTCAACACTTACCAGGTAGAGACACTTTGAAGCAGTGAATGAACAACAGTTCCACATATTTATGTCTCCTCCAGTGTAAATAATTTGCAAATTTCACATGGAAAACAAGAATGTGTCACCTATATCTAACATGACAAGTGTGAGCAGGTTCATGAATATGATGCTTGGGTTGTCTATTGCAGTACAGAAAAATAAAATAAAAGTGTATGACAATCTAAGTGTTGTTTTGGACAGGAGAGTGGTGATTCATACAATACATTAATAAACTACAGTATTACAGTGTCTGACTTTTATGTTCATTTAGTCTGTATTTTACAGATGATACAGATTAGATACTATTCTGTTCTGTTCTGTTCCATGGTCTCTGTGGTTGGTAAAGTTATGGGCATAGTTGCATTCCAATATGTTTAGTGAAGCTTTTATTGTTTTTGATTTTGTTTTTTCAGATAATAGTGATTAACACAGAGATCCACAGCTCATAAAGGTGCTGAGAATCAGGAATAGCACAATGCTCATCACATCCCTTCCTCCCAGTGATCAGTGATGCTTTCAGAAGACAAGGTAGAAAGACTGTGAGAACCAGATCCAAGGACGTTGCATGCATGAAATCACAGAAATTAAGACAGGATGCACAAGACCAGTGTAAGATAAATCCAAACCAAATCCCAGCACTGAAGCAAGGTGGAGAGCACAAAGTTCTCGCCCAGGCTAGAGATCTGTTGGCAGTTGATAGTTGCTGTGCGATGGAGAGTTGTTAGTCTTTAGTCAATCTTGGAGGCTGAATGTGCTTGGAGGGTCACGTTGAACAATATATGAGAAAACCAAATTTGACATTACAGATTTCAGAAAAAAAGATATAGAAGAAAGGAAGGAAAGAAGGAAGGAAGGAAGGAAGGAAAAAGAAGGAAGACATAAAGTTAGGTAAGTAGGAAATGGGGAGAACTGGAAGTAGGGTAGCTAGTATGATCAAAGTATATTATATGAAACTCAAAAAATTAATTAAAATGTTTTATATCAAAGTTTATTCATCTTTAAGATGAATATATGAATATGATTATATATGAATATATGAAACAGTTTTCTATGTACTTAAGAATATATAATCACATGACTTTTTAAAAAATCTATAAACAGATAGGTTTGTTTTGTTTTGGCTTTATTTTAATAACCTGAGGCTTTGGAAGAAAGAGTAATTTCCTTTTTCTTCAAGTTTCACTTCACTGCACTCATTTCCTTTTGCTTGGCCTTAAGACAGGAGTGAGGACTTAGATGGGAAGAACTTTCCTCTGTTATGGTTTGTCTTATCTTCAAGAACTGATGTAATACTTTTAAAAAGCACCTTATACTTGTCTATTGGATATTTTGATACTGTAAGAGCATCATTTAAAAAGGATAAATTAGTTGATCTTGTAAGAATCAGACATAAATCTCCATTTTCTTTAGCATTGAGGTAAGAAAATATTCTCTTAATAGATTTTCTCTAGAGACTTTATAAGCTTTATCCACTTTTTAAAATATATGTGACAAGTTATCTGCTAATCCATGTTATTTATGCCTTCTTACAGAGTGCTTAACTATACTATTTTGCTTGATGAGGAAAATATAATTATATTCTTAGACAAATTACATAGAACACTATGAACTGTATTATCCTTGCTTAGTAATTTCTTCATAATTTGCCCACATGAACAATAAGATACATAGAAGCAGGAGGACTCATAGCATAGACATCTGTTCATTTTCTGTAATTGTGGTGATGGAAATGTGATTCATTCCCACAGGCTCATATATGTGCATGCTTAGATCCCAGTTGATGAAATATCAAGGAAGGATTATGAGTTGTGACTCAGTTGGAGTAGGTTTTGGAGGAAGGATGTTGTTGGGATGGGCTTTGAGATTTCTATAGCCCACAGAAGCCCCAATGTTTTTCTCCATCTCTCTGCCTGGGGATCAGGATATAGCTTTTGTATGCTTCTCCAGCTCTATGCACCCAGTCATGATGATGTTGGACTAACCCTCTGAAACTGTAAGTCCCCAATTATTTGCTGTCTTCTTATAAGAGTTGTGCTAGTCATTGAGTCTCTTTACAGCAATAAAACAGTGACTAAGACAGAGCTACTCTAATACATCCTTGCTGAGAGCTAATTTTGCTCTAGTTCTTCTCGCTAGATTTGAGCTACTGAAGTGTGCGAAAAAGGTACACATTTCAAAGGTCACCAGCTTGCTCTAGATGATGTAGCTTTAGTGACCTGAAGAGATAGAGTACTGTATCATCTTTCTTATGCTGTTGTCTAAACAGTCAAGGATATTTTATTCTTGGAACAGTGACTCTTTCATAGAGAACAATTCATGTCAGTTCCATCATTACACACCACCCCGATGTGTCAGAGTGAAGTCAGTAAGGTGAGAGTCTTAGCTGAGCAAAATACAAGAGACCACTCAGGAAATGGCTTAGTACATGACTGTTTGAATTCTTAACTGAAGGAGGATCGTAGTAAGACACACATGAGGAAAGAAAGACAAGTACAAAAGAGGAGGTATTTGATGTCTCTGAGATAAAAGTGAACATGAACAATTATTCAATAAGCTAAAAGAGATTTAAATTTTGTCTCTCTTGTAGTGTTAATTCACCAGATGTCTGGAAAATATGCTGCACTTCTCTGACATCTGACTGTGGTGATTCAATGGGAGCAAATGCTGATGAGGATAAGGGATTTGTTCATGCCAGGGCCCCACTGCCTAAAACTAAGTTTGAGGTTTATTTTAGCCATCCAGTCCTCTGGCTAAAACAAGGAGATGGTTTTCTATCTAGCCTCTTCTGATGTCAGCATATCTCATTATCTCATTCTTACAACTCTATAAAGATTTTCAAATTATATTACCGATAACTATATAATAATAATAATAATAATAATAATAATAATAATAATACACATGCAGGAATATGACTCTTACAAGTATGTGATTGTGTATTGTTTATATAATTGAACAAAAGAAATTGGAACCAAATATTTGGATGAAGAAGGAAAACTTTACATTAAAATCACTAAGAACTATTGATTTTTAATTTTGTAGTATCTCCTTTTCTTTCTTAAATTGTTGAGTAAATTTAGCTTAATGTAAAGAAATAATTGATATTCAAACATTGTGTAAACCCACTTTCATTTTTTAAAATGGCAGATCCTTTTTGTGCCTCTACACAAAAGGATGGTTTAAAATAAATATGTTATAAATATATCTGATTTAGAGACATCCTTATTAGGCAATTTTGCCTTACTGCTCTCTTTACATGAGAAAAGACATTAATTTATAGATGTATGCTGAGGCCATTTGCTAGTCATCTAGCTTTCCTTACCTTGTGTTAATTCAAGTTTCTATGCATTATATAAAGTTTTGAATTGATATTGATATAGTAAGTGAGTCTGAGACTAAACAAATGCTGCAATCCCAAGTCTAGAGTAAAAATCCAATTTTCAACTGGGATATAAGGAAGGCAATCTTGGTTTTATGGAAAGGGGCCAACTTCCTGAATTTTACTTCAAGCTCTCAAGCTACAATTTTCAAATCTATTTCCTGACATTTGTCACTTTATAAATATAGACTGTGCATGATTTCTGGAGTGAAGCAGGCTAGCAGTGAGATTTTATGCTTTCTATGTCCATGACCTATCCTAGAATATCAAAACACTTTCCCCTTTCTATGTAAACTGTGTTAGGAACTAAAACTCTCACTCAGATTAAAATGTCTCTGGCAACAAATTTTCTTAAATATGGACTTAAGATTTCTAATTTACTCCCTTCATTTCCTGGAAAATTTGACAAGTTATATTCATTATTGTATTCTGTCACTCTTTATCCAATAGTACTTAAAAAAAAAAAAAAAACTCTGAGTCTATTTCCAATCACAAGGAAATTGAACCAAATTCACACAGAAAGAAAATGAGAGAGATTCTTCATTCCTGGTTTTATGGGAATAAGTGGCTGTGCTCTTAAATGTCTTTCTGTTCTTACAACAAATTACCTGGAACAAATAACCTCAGAAGATGATTGGCTTATTCTTGACCATGTTTTTAGAGGTTCTGTAGGGAGCCGTCCCTGCATTCTCCATTACAAGATGGCGCCTGCATCCGGCAGGCACCGAATGTAAACAAGTTAGTGCGCGCAGGCGCTGGGTAACTTTCCATTCCTTGATCTCCGCCTCTTCCGTGGCGTCATATGGTCCGATGAGCTGCAGCCAATCATGGGGTAACACGTCCGAGGTGGCGGTTGCCAGCCTTTATTAGGGGACGGTATTCTTGGCTCGGGTCTCCACTCTGTAAGCTTATGCTCTCTCTCTCAAGACGCATTAAAGCTTTACTGCAGAAGGATCGGAGTGTCCTGTGTTGTTCTTGCTGGCGAGACAATCGCGCGGGACATCTGGTGCCGAAACCCGGGAAATCAAGTCCTCATCATCGTCAGCACCATCGGAGACCCCTTGGCTACAAGGTGGATTCAGAACTATAGGGTGGTAAGTTCGGAGAGGTATGCTTAATCCTGACACCTTTTTTTTTTTGACTTTGTCCTTAATCTGTCACCACCATGGGATGGGTCAGTAAAAGCCTTAACTCTAGTCTTCATTCTTCCTTTGGTCACATTGGTCTTATATTATGCTCACCATGGCTGGTGTTTCAGTTCTCGACCAAGCTTACCCCAGGTAGCCGCCAGCATAATGGGCTCTTCAAAACAGAGAGACCTAATTAAAAACTGTCTAGAGATTGAGACTTGCCATCCCACGGTAGCAGAGAGTCAAAAAACGCTTAAAGAGGTACAGGATAATATATCAGAAACCGAACGAGATGAGAGATTAGGAGCTCAAAAAAGGAAGGACATATGTAAGAAAAAAGGCCCTCCCCAGGATACAAAAAAGGGGGGATAGAAAATAGGGAATAACTGGTCACACCCCGGTAAATTTAAGAGACCTGTTAATCCAGCAGATGTACTTCCATCAGCACCCCCATTATATGAGTTACAACAAAAATTTGGTACCGACTCCTTTTTACCATTAGAGGAGCGGAGAAAACTACAGATGGCTTTCCCAGTCTTTGATAGGGGAAAAGGCCACGCATGTTATCCAACACTGCTTGGAGACCTGGGGTGCCTGGGGAAAGCC
This sequence comes from Cricetulus griseus, assembly GCF_003668045.3. NCBI lineage: Eukaryota > Metazoa > Chordata > Mammalia > Rodentia > Cricetidae > Cricetulus > Cricetulus griseus. Next base: position 354,768,373 of record NC_048595.1, on the reverse strand, counting down.
TTATATCCTAAAGTTGCTCAAGTAAATGATGTATACTTGTTTTAAAATGTTCTATTTCCTGGTATAATCTAAGTTCTATTACAAGCAAAGGGTGCAAGTTACGGCTATTTTGTTCACATGACTGACGGTAGCCATTTTGCAAAAGTTAAAAAAAAAAGGATACTTAAACCGCCATCTTGACTAAAGGTGACTGCATGGAAATTAGAGGTACCATCTTAGAAACAAGTTTTTCAGTTAAGATTTAAAATGTTAATGCTTCTCTATATTACAGAAAGACCTTAAGGGAATTTAAATTTCTTTTTAAAACCAGTTTTCAAATGTTTGATTTTATTAATGTTTGTACTTAAAGAGCTTCAATTTAAAATTATTTTTAAGCAAAGCCTGACAATATAAAGTTCTTGTTTTGTAAAAGATGCTAATCTATTATGTTGGTAGCACACACCTTTAAGCTCAGGGTGTTGGTGACACACGCCTTTAAGTTGAGGGCGTTGGTGGCATACTCCTTTTATCCCAGCACTCGGGAGTAAGAGGCAGATGGATCTTTATGAGTTCAAGGCCTGCTTCAGCTGTCTCCTATTTTAAGGAATGGGTGAGGGTGGGATTGTTGGTGCAGCCATTTGCTTCGGATTGGTGTTGCTTCTCTGGCTGGCCTGTAGGCTCGGGGCTCAAACTAAGAGAGACAAGGTGGTTATCGCCCAAGCGCTTGTAGCTTTGGAACAAGGGGCTTCCACTGATATTTGGCTAACTATGCTTAAGCAATAGGCTGCCATCCAGACAGCTCTTGCACACCCTTATGCAGGACAACATGCCTCCCAGAGAAGCCTGCATACTGGGCAACTCTCTGTGTGATGCCTTGCTCGACATCCCTCATGGGCTGCTCAAGCCAGACACTCTACCCTGTGCAATGAGCCTAGATTCCATTCCATGACCAACTGGTTTCATGAATGACACAAGTAATAAAGCAGCACACTGAGGTGGCGAGTAAATAACAATGACCACTGTCCACTTGTGTGAGGTTCATTGGGTGTCAGAGAAAGAAAGAAAATGCCCTGGTCTCACTATGACTTAACGATAAAATCATGATATGCCACATGTTGTGTAATTCAAAGGTACAGATCTCCAAAATTTCAATCTCTACTCACAGATAAGCATTAATTGCTTTGACCAGTGAGAAATCAACAAACCCACAAGCAGATGTTTTCACTCTTGCAGGACATTAAATATCCCACCTTGTTTTTGTTGAAACTTTTTGAGGGTCTGAATAACTGGATTAGTTTGATAAATGATAACCATGAACCTCTCTAATATTATGAGTTGATGATAGGGAAGTGGAGAATGGTTTGGAGGCTGAGTGATGTTATTCTTCTCTGGGCCTCTTGCTGGAATCCTGGATCCCACATCAGGTGGATCACAAGTGCCTGTAAGTCCACTTGAAGTCATCCATTCATACACACACATCACACACACACACACACACACACACACACACACACACACACACACTCACACACACACACACACACACAAACACACACAGTAGAAATTTTTGGTTAGCACAATGAATCTAAATCATTAAAAGAAGGTCATCAGGATGTTTGGTAGAAATTATCTGTGAACACCAGAACTTCAAAGTATGAATTATGAGAACAATCCCCAATAAACCTTTATTTTGCTGAGGGTAAAGAAGGGATGAGTATATCTTCAGGACACAGGAATGGGGGAGGAATGGTTCAGGATTATGGAGCCAGGTTGTTGTCTGAGAAAAGGAACATCAATAATTAAACCTGGAACAGTATTCATGATTTGCACTCTTGCCTGTGCCATCTTGGGCAAATTCCTGGTAATAAGATGCAAACAAGCACTAACTGACTCATTCATTTCTGTTCCTGTGGATGTCACATTGTCCCACAAAGATGAATAGTCATGAACTAACTTGATTACCAAGTATATTTCAATAACAAAAAAGAAAAAAAAAACAAATCAATGCTAAAATAACAACTTCTCACCATTTGCTCATATGCCAGGGCTATTTGTCAAAACCTTCTCCTTAGATTGTCATGTAAAGCAATCTTGTTTCTAATTCAAATAAAAAAATCTGCAAAAATGAAATCAACCAAGAAAAAAAACAAAACAAAAATCAAACAAAAAAACCCTCCTCTTTAAAAAGGCAATGTTTTTCATACTACAATCAAGAAAATAGAAGCATAATTCTAACTCATAGACTAAATTTTCAAAATGGTATGATTTCCCAAGTTCTGATTGTTTCTTGTGCCACAAAATTACATAAAGTATACAGAACTAAAGCACACATATGTAGACATCTCACATAATTTTCAAAAAATTACTAGTTAGCAGACTAGTTAGTTTGAGAGATTAATATCGTTGTCATATTCATCTTTCAAAACAGTTATTTGACCTCTAGATAAGCATGACATAAGGAATTGGAAGACGTTTTTAGATTTTTCCATCATCAAATTGTAAAATGTTTTAAACTTTTTCTCTGTCCCAGCTCATGAGCCAAAAAGCTCACTTTCAGAGAGGAGCAAAGGAGGAACAGATTTTCCTGGAGCCACAGTCGGTGAAAGTGGAGTGATAATATTAAAATGGAGTTATAAATGCAGTTTAGTAGTATACAAAATGTAAGAGGCAGCACAATGAATCACAGAAAATTTCAATGGCTTTCTGAAACTTTCTCATAGAAAACAATCTATCTTAACACAGTCGCAGTGCAATAGTAAATACAAGTCACAGACTATCTATTAGGTGTCTGACTCAAATTGACAGTGATTCATAGTCCTTCTGGGTGCTTTACAAATAATGCAGAACTTTTAGGATATATTTGGCTTCCTTGGCATGCAAAGTACGGTGTGTGTTCAAAGGAAAATAGATGATTAAACCCATCTTGATAGACAAAATTCAGAGATGTGCTGCCCCCAGGTATATCTCAGAAGGGACTATGAGTAATTTGTCACTTGTTCTGCAGCTGCAGAAGGAAAGGCTTGGGGGTAAAGCAAGATTAGCACCAAGAAAAGTATGTTGATGAGTAAGGGCAGCAGTGTGTATTTCTTTTCAAATTTTAATTCATTAATTATGAGAGGAAAGGAGGGTAATTTTACACATTGAGAGACAGAACCAGTGAGAGTACAAATATAGTTCATGCTGAACTTTATCTAACTTTCTTAAATTTGTATTTATATTGGAAATAAAAAATATGCAAATGCAAGATTAAAGCATACTTAGAAGAACATATTTTAAATACATTATTTTTCGATCCCTTACTGCCGACCGACCCAGGAAATACATGAGTGAGTCTCTGCCCTTACCCAACTCCCACCCAAACAATCTCTCACCCTGACCACAACCCCCCTCCCACCTGCGACTGCCTTCTTGAGGTAGACACGCCCAGGCAGGGAGGACCTCCCTGCTCCCTGAATCTGTTAGCACCCCACTCTTCCATCCCTTTCTGCTGACCAACACTGGAATGAGGTGAGTGAGCCTTTGCCCTTATACAACCCCCACCAACACCATCACTCACCCTGACCACCCCGGGCCTGTGTCTGCCTACTTGGGGTAGACACACACAGACAAGGAGAAGCTCCCTAAATCTGGAAACACCCCACTCTTCCATCTCTTTGTGGCAACTGATCCACAATGTGTGAGGAGACTAGCAGGAGAGGGAAGACCATCCAGAGTTGTGGACATTGAATTCCTGGCCCACACACACCACTGGGTCACAAGAGGAGATCCAGAGACTCCACCTGCACCCACTAAAAGAAGATATGGGAAGAAGACAGAATAAGATTTCACTCAATAACAGAAAGACCAATATGACACCACCAGAATCTAGGAACTCCACTCCAGCAAGATCTGAAAAGCCCAACACAAAGCATGAAGATGAGATGGACCTAAAAATTATCTCAGCAAGATGATAGAGACCTTTAAAGAGGAAAAAAGAAAATCCCTTAAAGAAATAGAAGAAAAAGCAAACAAAAAATTACACAAAATGGAGGAAAAGTCAAGCCAAAAAATTTAAGAAATAAACAAATCTCTTAAAGAATCTAAAGAAACTCAAGAAAAAACATCCAAACAAGTGAAGGAAGTTCTTGAAACAGTTCCAAGCATGAAAGCTGAAATAGACAAAATAAAGAAAACACAGAATGAGGCGATGCTGGAAATGGAAAGGCTGGATAAATGATCAGGAAGTAAGGATGTGAGTATAACCAATAGAATTCAAGAAATGGAAGAGAGAATCTCAGCTATTGAAGACTTGCTAGAGGATATACATTCATCGACCAAAGAAAACCTCAAGTCCAACAAATCCCAACAAAAAATATCTAGGAAATATGGGGAACCGTGAAAAGACTAAACCTAAGGACAATAGGTGTAGAAGAAGGTGAAGAAACACTGCTCAAAGGTACAGAAAACATATTCAACAAAATCATAGAAGAAAACTTCCCTAACCTACAGAAGAATATGCCTATGAAAGTACAAGAAGCTTACAGAACACCAAACAGACTGGACCACAAAAAGAAGTCCCCCCAACACATAATAATCAAAACACCAAATCTACAGAATAAAGAGAAAACATTAAGAGTAGCAAAGGAAAAAGGCCAAGTAACATATAAAGGCAAACCAATCAGAATCACACCTGACTTCTCAATAGAAACTCTAAAAGCCAAAAGGTCTTAGACAGATACCCTACAAGCACTAAGGGAACATGGATGTCAACCCAGACTACTGTACCCAGCAAAACTTTCAATCACTATAGATGGAGAAAACAAGATATTCCATGACAAAAACAGATTTAAACAACACATATCCACAAATCCAGGAGTACAGAAGGCTCTGGAAGGAAAACTCCAACCCAACGAACATAACTACAATCACAAAAACACAGGCAAGAGATAATCTAATTTTACCAAAGGCAAAAAGAAACAGGAGGGTGAAATCCACACGCAGTGACACCACCAACAATACATCCAAAACAAAGAAGTACCAATGAACAATGGACGTCAATATCCCTAAATGCCAATGGTCTTAACTTAATAAAAAGATATAGGCTAACAGAATGGGTACCAAGACAGAATCTATCCTTCTGCTGTTTACAAGAAACACACCTCAATTTCAAAGACAGGCGATACCTCAGAGTAAAAGGATGGGAAAACATTCTCCAATCAAATGGGCTCAAGAAACAAGCTGGTGTAGCTACCCTAATATCTAACAAATTAGACTTTAAGCTAAAATCAATCAAAAGAGATGAAGAAGGGCATTTCATATTCATCACAGGAAAAGTCCATCAATATGAAGTCTCAATCCTGAACATCTATGCCCCAAATACGAAGGCACCCACATTTGTAAAAGAAACATTACTAAAGCTCAAACCACACTTATAGTAGCAGACTTCAACACCCCCCTTACATCACTAGACAGGACCACCAGACAGAAAATTAACAAAGAATCAAAGGATTGAACAGAAGTTATGACTCAACTGTATTTAACAGATATCTATAGAACATTCTATCCAAACACAAAAGAATATACCTTCTTTTCAGCGCCACATGGAAACTTTTCAAAAATTGACCACATAGTTGGCAGCAAAGCAAACCTCCACAGTTACAAAAGAATTGAAATAACTCCCTGTATCTTATCAGACCACCATGCATTAAAGCTAGAAATCAACAGCAATACAAATTGCAGAAAACCTACATAATTGTGGAAAATGAATAACACCCAATTGCACCATTCCTGGGTTGAGAAAGAAATAAAAAAGAAATTAAAGACTTCCTATAATTTTATGAGAATTTAGACACAATAAACCCAAACTTATGGGACACTCTGAAAGCAGGGACACTCCTGCTAAGCGGGAAGTTCATAGTATTAAGTGCCCACATGAAGTAACTGGAGGAAAGTCACATTAGAGAATTGACAGAACAACCAAAAGCTTTAGAGCAAAAACTAGCAAACACACCAAGGAGGGGTAGATGCCAGGAAATAATCAACCTGAGAGCCGAAATCAACAAAGTAGAAACTAGGAAAACAGTACAAAGAATCAATGAAACAAAGAGTTGGTTCTTTGAGAAGGTCAATAAGATAGACAAACCTCTAGCCAAACTAACCAAAAGGCAGAGAGAGAGAGCATGCTAATTAACAAAATCAGAAATGAAAAGGGGGATATAACAACAGACACTGAGGAAATCCAGAGAATCTTCAGGCCATACTTTGAAAACATGTATTCCACAAAATTGGAAAATCTAAAGGAAATGGACAGTTTTCTGGATAAATATCACTTACCAAGTTTAAATCGACCTATAACCCCTAATGAAATAGAAGCAGTCATCAAAAGCCTCCCAACAAAAAAAGCCCAAGGGCCAGATGGCTTCACTGCAGATATCTACCAGAAATTCAAACAAGAGCTAATTCTAGTACTCCTCAAAATGTTCCACACATTAGAAGCAGATGAGATATTGCCAAACTCTTTCTACGAGGCTAGAATCACTTTGATACCCAAGCCAAACAAAGATATGACTAAGAAAGAGAACTATAGACTGATATCCCTCATTAACATCGATGCTAAAATACTCAATCAAATATTGGTGAACCGAATCCAAGAACATATCAGTAAAATCATCCACCATGATCAAGCAGGCTTCATCCCAGGGATGCAAGGATGGTTCAACATACGAAAATCCATCAATGTAAGCCACTGTATAAACAAACTGAAAAAGAAAAACCACATGAGCATCTCACTAGACGCTGAAAAAGCCTTTGACAAAACCCAACATCCCTTCATGATAAAGATCTTGGAGAGAACAGGAATAACAGAAACATATCTAAACATGATAAACGCAATATACACCAAACAAATAGCCAACATCAAACTAAATGGAGAGAAACTCAAAGCATTTCCTCTAAAATCAGGAGCAAGCAAGGCTGTCCACTCTCTCCATATCTCTTCAATATTTTACTTGAAGTTCTGGCTAGAGCAATAAGACAAGAAAAGGGGATAAAAGGGATACAAATTGGAAAGGATGAAGTCAAGCTTTCGCTATTTGCAGATGACATGATAGACTACATTAGTGACCCGCAAAACTCTACCAGGGAACTCCTACAGCTGATAAACACCTTCAGCAAGGTAGCAGGATACAAAATTAACTCAAAAAATCAGTAGCCCTACTATACACAGATGATAAATCCAATGAGAAAGAAATCAGGGAAACACCACTATTCACAATATCCACAAGCAACATAAAATATCTTGAGGTAACACTAACCAAAAAAGTGAAAGACCTGTACAATAAGAACTTTGATACTTTAAAGAAAGAAATTAAAGAAGATACCAGAAAGTGGAAAGATCTCCCATGCTCTTGGATAGGTAGAATTAACATACTAAAAAAATGGCAATCCTGACAAAAGCAATCTACAGATTCAATGCAATCCCCATCAAAATCCCAACACAGTTTTTCACAGACATTGAAAGAACAATACTCAACTTTATATGGAAAAATAAAAAACCCAGGATAGCCAAAACAACTCTTTACAATAAAGGATCTTCTGGAGGCATCACCATCCCTGACTTCAAGCTCTACTATAGAACCACAGTTCTGAAAACAGCTTGGTATTGGTGCAAAAATAGACAGATACACCAATGGAATTGAATTGAAAACCCTGATATTGACCCACACACCTACGAATACCTTATTTTTGACAAAGTTGCTAAATCTATACAATGGAAAACAGATAGCATCTTCAACAAATGGTGCTGGTACAATTGGATTCGGACATGCAGAAAATTGCAGATAGATCCATACCTGTCACCAAGCACAAAACTTAAGTGCAAATGGATTAAAGATCTCAGCATAAATCCAGCCACACTGAATCTTCTAGAAGAGAAGGTGGGAATTTCCCTTGAACAAATTGGCACAGGAGACCACTTCCTGAACATTACGCCAGGAGCACAGACATTGAGGTCTGCAATTAATAAATCGGACCTCCTGAAACTGAGAAGCATCCGCAAGCAAAGGAAACAGTAGGACAAAACGACCACCCACAGAATGGTAAAAGATCTTCACCGATCCCACATCCAAAAGAGGAATGATTTCCAAAATATATAAGGAGCTCAAGAAGTTAGCCACCAAAACACCAAACAAATGAAATTAAAAAGTGGGGTGCAAAACTAAATAGAGAATTCTCAACAGAGGAATCTGAAATGGCTGAAAGACACTTAAGAAAGTGCTCAAAATTCTTGGCCATCAGAGAAATGCAACTCAAAACAACACTGAGAAACCACCTCACACCTATCAGAATGGCTAAAATCAAAAATACCAATGACAATGTATGCTGGAAAGGATGTGGAGAAAAAGGAACACTCCTCCATTGATGTTAGGAGTGTGAACTTGTAAGACCTCTCTCGAAATCAGTATGGCGGTTGCTCAGAAAAATGGGAATCAGTCTACCTCAAGATCCAGCCATTCCTTTCTTGGGTATATACCCAAATAGTGCATGTTCATACAACAAGGACATATGTTCAACCATGTTCATAGCAGCATTATTTGTAATAGCCAGAACCTGGAAGCAAACTAGATGCCTCTTAATTGAAGAATGGATTGAGAAAATGTGTTACATTTATACAATGGAGTACTACTCAGCAGAAAGAAGCAATGGAATCTTGAAATTTGCAGGCAAATGGATGGTACTAGAAGAAACCATCCTGAGTGAGGTAACCCAGTCACAAAATGACAAACATGGTATGTACTCACTCATATATGAATTTTAGACATAGAGCAAATTATTGCCAGCCTATAATCCTCTTCACCAAAGAAACTAGGAAACATGAAGGACTCTAAGGGATAAATGGTCCCCAGGAATGGGAAGTGGCATGAACTCCTGAGCTATTTTGGATCATGAGGGTAGGGGAGAAGGAGCGGCCACAATAAGAGCAAGAGAAGAGGAATAGAGGAGAGGAAATGGAGGAGCAGAAATATTGAGTTGGGGGAAGAATAGAGGACAGAGAGCACGATGAGAGATACCATATCAGAGGGAGCCACTATAGGTCTGAGAAGAGATCTGGAACCAGGGAGATCTCCAGAGACCTACAAGGATGACATGATCTGACAATCCAGGCAATGGTGGAGAGAATAACCTAAAAGCCCTTCCCCTAAAATGAGATTGATGACTTCTCTTTATGCCATCCTAGAGTCCTCATCCAGTGGCTGATCAAAGCAGAGACAGACATCCACATATATACACTGAGCTGAAATCGGGAATTTAGTTGAAGAGAGGGAGGAATGAAGAGCGAAGGGGTCTGTACCAGGTTTGAGAAACCCACAGGAACAGTTGGTCTGAACAAGGGAGAGCACATCAACCCCACATGCTGCCGGGGAGGCCAGTACAAGACTGATCCAGACCCCTGAACATGGATTTCAATAAGGAGGCCTCTGCACTCTAGGGAGCCTCTGGTGGTGGATTAGTAGTTTCCCTGGTGCAAGAAGGGACTTTGAGAGCCCATCCCACCATCCCACGTGAAGGGTTACCCTCTGGCCCTGGACACATGGGGAAGGGCCCAGGACCAGCATAGTAAGATTTGTTGAACTTTGCAGAGCCCCCATTAAGGCCCTACCCTGCCTGGGGATTGGTGGGTGGATTGGGTGGGGGGTAGTTTGGCATTGGGGAGGAGGGATGGGGATGAGGGCAGGAAGAGGGAGAAGGGACTTAAATGTGATACAAGCTTGTTCCCTAACAAAAACTAATAAACAAATTAAAAAAAAAACATTATTTTTCCTAGGAACTCCCATCCTTAGTCTGCTGGCAGATCTACTCAGTCCCTGAGGACCAAGCAATCCTGAATCTGTTGAGATCGCTGGGCTTCTCCCACCCCTATTTAGGGCAGAGGTGAGCTGCTTTCCTCCCTGCCTTGGGCCAAATGTTTGCCTGACCAGTCTGGGAACTCCAGTCCTACAGTAGGCAGGCAGGTCAACTCAGCCTCTGAGGACCAAGAAACCCAGAGTCTGCTGACATCTCTGTACTACTCCACTGCCATCCAACTGGAGAGTGGGTGCCTCAGAAATGCCTGAACGCACCTTGACCCATCAGAGTATTGGACCCTTTTGCAACCACCGGAAGAGAATCTTGGACCCATACACAGCACAAAAGGAGGAAACACCACCTGCACCAACTGGAAGAAGAGATGGAAGATGACAATATAAGAACACATCCAACAACAAAAAAACCAATATGATGCCACAAGAGTCTAAGGACTCTACACTAGTAAGACCTGAACATCCTAACACAGATGAAGCAGAAGAGAGCAACCTTAAAAACAACTTCATGCAGATGATAGAGCTTTTAATCAATATAAATGCAGAAAACAAGATATTCTACGACAAAACCAGATTGAAACAATATGTAACCACTAATCCAGCCCTACAGAAAGTAATGGAAGGAAAACTCCAACCTAAGGAAATTAACTATACTCACAAAAACAGGCAATAGATAATCCCACTTTACCAAAACGCAAAAGAAAAAGAATGGTAAATCCTCAATAGCACTACCAACAACAAATCAAAAACAAACAAGAATACACACTCAATTGTCCTTAATTTCCCTCAATATTAATGGACTTAACTCATCTATAAAAAGACACAGACTAACAGAGTGGATACAAAGACAGAATCCATCCTTCTGCTGCATACAAGAAACACACCTCAAATTCAAAAAGAGACATTACCTAGAATAAATGGTTGGGATAAGATATTCCAATTAAGTGGACCCAAGAAACAAACTGGGGTAGATATCTAGTATCTAACAAATTAGATTTCAAACTAAAATCAATCAAAATAATTTTATGTGTAACCTAGAAATGATGAACTTATGGGAACAGAGAGCAAATTGTGGCTATTATGCTTCAATGTGGGTCTTTAAACAATGGAGAAAGGATTGGTTTAAGGATATAAAACTGCAGTTGGACAAAAGGCATGGACTCTGTGAAGTCTTGATGTCTACTGAGAGCATGATAAATATGGTTGATAACAATATGCTATATTTTAAAAGTTGTGAGACAGTATACTTTAAGGGTTTTCAAAACAAAAGTGAGGAATATGTGTGATATAACATGTTAATTGGTTTAATTTAACCATGCCATTGTGAACATACTGTATTGTGTATTATAATTGTGCATGACTTTTTTATGAGCTAAATAAATGAATGGAAAAAAAATAGAGATGAAGAAGGTCATTTCACATTCATCACAGGAAAAATCCATCTGGAAGAAGTCTCAATTCTAAACATCTATGCCCCAAATACAAAGGCACTCATAAAAGAACAATATTCATAAAAGAAACACTATTAAAACTCAAATTACAAATAAGACCTCACACATTTATAGTGGGAAACTGCAATACCCCACCCTCACCACTGGACAGGACCATCAGACAGAAACTTAACAAAGAGGCAAAGGAAATAACAGAAGTTATGGCCCAATTGTGATTAACAGACATCCATAGAACATTCCATCCAAACACAAAAGAATATACGTTCTTTTCAGTATCACATGGAACCTTCTCTAAAATTTGACCACATACTCAGCAACATAGCAAACCTCAACAGGTACAAAAATTGAAATAAACCATTGTCTTATCAGACCACCATGCTTTAAAGTTAGAATTCAAAAACAATACAAATTGCATAAAACCTAGCACCTAATGGAAATTGCACAACATGCAATTGCACCATTCCTGGGTCAAGGAATGAAAATAAAGATACAACATGCCCAAACTTATGGGACACATTGAAAGCAGTACTAAGAGGAAAGTTCATAGCTCTAAGTTCTCACATGAAGAAACTAGAGAACAGTCACACCAGAGATTTGACATGACAACTGTAAGCTCTAGAACAAAAGTAAGCAAACTCCCCCTGGAGGAGTAGACACCAGGAAATAATCCAACTGAGCCAGAAAACAATAAAGTAGAAACAAAGAAAACAATTCAAAGAATCAATGTAACAAAGAGGTGGTTCATCAAAAAAAAAGCAACAAGATAGACAAACCTTATCCAAACCAACCAAAAGGCAGAGAGAGAACCTGCAAATTAACAAAATCAGAAATGAAAAGGGGGACAAAACAATGGACAAAGAGGAAATCCAGAGAATCTTCGGGTCATACTCTGAAAACCTGTACTCGATAAAATTGGAAAATGTAAAGGATATGGACAATTTTCTGGATAGATATCAATTACCAAAATTGAATAAAAATAAGCAACTTATAAGGGCCTACAATCTGTAAGGAAATAGATGCAGTCATCAAAAGTCTCCCAACCAAAAAACAAACAAACAAACAAAAAACAAAAACAACAACAAAAAAACAAACAAACCCAGATTCAGATGGCTTCAGTGCAGAATTCTACCAGAAATTCGAAGAAGAGCTAATACCAATACTCCTCAAATTGTTCCACACAATAGAAGCAGAAGGTTCCTTGCTAAGCTCTTTTTATGAGGCTACAATTACCTTGGTACCCAAACCACACAAAGACACAACGAAGAAAGAGAACTATAGACCAATATCCCTCAGGAATGTTGATGCAAAAATACTCAATAAATACTGGCAATCTGAATCCAAGAAGACATCAGAAAAATCATCCACTATGATCAATTAGGCTTCATCACCGGGATGCAGGGTTGGTTCAACACATGAAAATCCTTCAATGTAATCCACCATATAAACAAACTGAAAAAGAAAAAAAACACATGATCATCTCACTAGATGCTGAAAAAGACTTTCACAAAACCCAACCAATACCCTTTCATGATAAAGGTCCTAGAGATATCAGGGTAAAAGGAACATACCAGAACATAATAAAAACAATAAACAATAAATCAAGAGTCAGCATCAAATTAAATGCAGGGGAAACTCAAAGCTATTCCATTAAAATCAGGAACAAGACAAGGCTGTCCACTCTCTCCATATTTTCCAATATTGTCCTTGAAGTTCTACCTAGAGTAATAAGACAACAAAAGGAGATGAAGGAGATACAAATTGGAAAGTCAAGCTTTTACTGTTTGCAGATGATAGGATAGTCTACATAAGTGACCCAAAAAACTCCACCAGGGAACTCTTACAGCTGATAAACACATTAAGCAAAGTGGCAGAATACAAGATTAACTCAATTAAATCAGTAGCCCTATTATATATATGGATTAATGTGCTGAGAAAGAAATCAGAAAAAGATCACCCTTTACAGTTGCCACAAAAAAACATAAAAAAATGCTTTGGGTTAACACTAACCAAAAAAGGGAAAAGAAAGAAATTAAAGAAGAAACCAGAAATTGGAAGAATCTCCCATGTTCTTTGATAGGTAGGATCAACATAGTAAAAATGACAATCTTGCCAAAAGCAAATCTACAGACTCAATAAATCCCCATCAATTTCCAGCATAATATTTGACAGACCTTGAAAGAAGAATACTGATCGTTATATGGAAAAACAAAAGACCCCAGATAGCCAAAAGAACCTATACAATAGCAGAAGTGATCCCTGATTTCAAGCTCTACTACAGAGCTATAGTCCTGAAAACATCTTGGGATTGGCACAAAAATGGACAGGTAAACCAATGGAATCGAGTTGAAAACCCTGGTATTAACTCACACACCTACCAACACTTGATTTTTGACAAAGAAGCTAAAGCTATACAATGGAATAAAGAAAGCATCTTAAAAAATTGGTGCTGGCATAACTGCATGTAGAAGACTGCAGACAGATACATGTTTATCACCATGCACAAAACTTAAGTCCAAATGGTTCAAAGACCTCAACATAAATCCGGCAACACTGAAATTATTAGAAGAGAAAGTTGGAAATACCCTTTGGCAGAAGAGATCACTTCCTGAACATTACACCAGTAGCATAGACACTGAGATCAACAGCTAATAAATGGGACCTCCTGAAAATGAAAAGCTTCTGTAAGGCAAAGGACACATTCAACAAACCTAAATGACAGCCCACATATTGGGAAACGGTATTCAGCAACCCCACATTTGATAGAGGGCTGGTCACCAACATTTACAAAGAACTCAAGAAGCTAGGCTACAAATAAACCAATTAAAAAGTGGGGTACAGAACTTAGTAGATAATTCTCAATAGAGGAATCTAAAATATCTCAAAGACACATAAGAAAGTGTTCAACATCCTTAGCCATCAGGGAATTGCAATTCAAACCAACTCTGAGATAGCATCTTATACCTGTCAGAATGGCTAAAATCATTAACACCAATGACAGTTTATGCTGGAGAGGATGTGGAGAAAGTGAACACTCCTCCACTTTGGAAATCAGTATGGCAAACCCTCATGAATTGGGAATCAGTCTACCACAAGATCCAGCAGTTCCACTCTTAGGCATATACCGAAAAGAAGCACATTCATACAACAAGAACATCTGTTCAATGATGTTCATGGCAGCAATATTTGTAATAGCCAGAACCTGGAACAACCTAAATGTCCCTCAACTGAAGAATGGATAGAGAAAATGTACTACATTTACACAATGGTGTACTACTCAGCAGGGGGATAAAAGACAATGGAATCTTGAAATTCGCAGGCAAATGGATGGGACTAGAAGAAATCATTCTGAGCAAGGGAACCCAGTCACAAAAAGACAAACATGGTATGTACTCATTCATATGTGTATTTTAGACATAGAGAAAAGGATTTCCAGCCTACAATACACACTGCCAGAGAAGCTAGGATACAAGGAAGACCCTACAAGAGACATACATGGTCCCCTGCAGAAGACAAAAGGGACAAGATCTTCTGAGCAAATTTGGAGCATGGGGGGAGGGGAGAGGGAACTAGGAGAATGAGAAGGGGAGAAGAGGAGGGGTAAGGAGGACATGATGGGACAGGGAGGTTGAGTTGGGGGAAGAACAGAAGAGAGCAACATAGGAGATACTATAATAGAGGGAGACATCATAGGTTTAAAGAGAAATCAGTCACTAAGGAAATGTCTGGAGAGTTACAAAGATGACACCATCTAACAATCTAAGCAACAGAGGAGAGGTTACCTTAAATGACCTGATAATAAGATTAACTACTAATTTTTATGCCACCCTATAGCCTTCTTCCAGCAGCTGGTGGAAGTAGAAGCAGGCAACCAAAGCTAAACATTGAATTGAACTGGAATATAGTTCCAGAGAAGGAGAACTTGTGAGCAAAAGGGTCCAGACTAGCCTTGTCAAACCCACAGAAACAGCTGACCTGAACATGGGAGAGCTCTTGTTCCCCAGACTGATAGCTGGGAAACCAGCATTGGACTGATCCAGACCCCCAAATGTGGATGTCAGGGAGGAGACCTTGGAAATCTATGGGGCCCCTTAAAGTGTATTAGTATTTATCCCTAGCATAGGAATGAACTTTGGGAGCCCATCCCACATGTAGGTATACTCCCTGAGCCTAGACACAAAGGAGGATGGCGTAGGCCCTATCCCCAAAGATAGGATAGACTCTGAAGACCCCCCTATAGAAGGCATCATCCTCCCTGGGGCACATAAAAGGTATGGGATAGGTAGGGTGTTACTTGCAGGTGCAGGGGAGGAAGGGGAGAAGGAACTTGGATTGACATGTAAAATAATCTTTCTAATTCCAGTAAAAAATTAATAAAAATATATATTGAAAAAACATTATTTTGACTAAATTGATAGAAAT
Organism: Cricetulus griseus; assembly: GCF_003668045.3. Classification (NCBI taxonomy): domain Eukaryota; kingdom Metazoa; phylum Chordata; class Mammalia; order Rodentia; family Cricetidae; genus Cricetulus; species Cricetulus griseus. Next base: position 354,752,688 of record NC_048595.1, on the reverse strand, counting down.
CATGCTGTATGTTTCCAATCGATTCAATTCAACTCTGTTTTAGTAATTATAATCTTCGTACTTTTAGAGAAAGCTCTGTTCATGTAATAGATATAATGCTTAGAATGGAAATTCAGAATTATTAAAGGTCATGGCAAAAAATGTATAATGCATAAAACCAACTAGAAAACAAATATGATGCCTGTATCCCAGCAGATTTGTGGAGAAACTGTATTTCAGTCAATGTGGGAAATTTCCCTCCATGCCAGTGCTAAGTACATATCACAGAACTCAGACATAAAATGTAAACACTATAATAACGATCATGAGGCATATGTGACCTTTACCAAAGGCAAACTTTGAGCCCCTTTATGGATTCAGCCCTGTTTTACATGTCATAGATTCTGCTTCACCTTTATGAGAATTTGTTATTCTCCTTCTATTTCATTTTTTCATCAGCATTAAAGATGTCTTGTTATTCAGATGTATTGTGCATGTTCTATTTGCATTATCTGTGATAGGAACACAGCATTGTTAAACTCACTGTCATCTGTCAAAGTATTTTGCTTTTGATCTTTCATAAACATCAGAATTTATTTGAGACAGTTTCATCTCTTTTTGTTTTTTACTTTTCACTGAGAATGTGCATGTGGCTAGGGAGCTAACAAACAGCATTTAAATTAATTTCTAAGTAAATTATTCCACCACAACTGAAAAACATGGTATCATGTGAAGATAATCAAATGCACTTAGCAGGGCAAGTATGCCTTTGTGGATACCCGATATTTTTTCAAGAAAAATAAAATTCTTTCAAACTTGTGAGATTAGATCTATTAAAAACAATCACAAGTATGTGTAGGAATACATTATACAGCACTGTTTACTTGATAACAATAAAATCCTTTGATTGGAAACCATAAAACATTTTTTCTGTAATAAAACACTAGAAAGTTTTATGAAATTGTCTATACATTACATATTTTAATGCACATGGTACACTACAGAACAATGATGGGTTTTAATGAAAACTAAATATAATAAATACATTAATAATTTTGTTGGTCTTATTGAGCATAGGCTGCCATGATATTGGCATTCTAGAATTCATGCAATATGGTCAAAGTCACAACTTCAGCATAGTTTGAACCATTTGATTCACATGTAGATACTGTCAAAAGCAATGATGAATTAGATTTCAAATGAAGTTGCTTTTATCTTTACACTCTCATATTATATGGGAATGGGAACAGAGAGGAGGACGATGAAAATTTAAAGACATATGAAGGGTATCCCCGATATTTAAGAAAGAAAAAAATTTGGAAAAAATACAAATATATTTCACATGAAAGGGTATTTTAACAAAGCTTCCATTGTTGAAATGTGACATAGAACATGTAATCTGAACACTGAAAGCAGAAAAAAGAAGTTGGATAAAGCAAATAAATATCACAAAAAGAGACAAATGCTAAGCTTGGTAAATGAAAATTTAAATGATAAAAGAATAATCATAGATGTACCAAGAAGCAAGATGTATGAAAAGTTCAATATCAGAATATATATACATATATATATATATATATATATATATATATATTAGGTGAGCAAGATTTTTGTGTGTATAAACTGCCAAATATAGGCAGTGTAAAATATTTTTTAAAAGGATTGTTAGTTTTGATTCAAAAAGATAATCTCACTCATTTTTATTCTTTAGAATTTCAATTTAGAAACTAAAATTTTTATTCAGAATTAATTTAGAGAACATAATTCTGTTTTCTTCATGAACGCTATATACTTGGAGAAAAATAACAATGAATTTGTAATAACAAAATCCTTCAAGAAAAAAATACAAACACTTTATGACTTTTAAATAGAAGCATGACTCATTAATCAAATCATGTACTTATAGCAAAACTGAGAAGAATCTGATCTCATTCTTAAATATTTAAAGTAAATGCATATCTCCTTCAAATCCACAGCTGCAAACAACAAGTGGGTTAGTTAATCAGAAAACAATAGAAATGATTTATTTAACCTGAGAAAATGTAATTTCTGAAAACAATATCACCTGTTTTGTTGGAATTCTGAAAACAACCATATAAGCTAAGAAGAAATTAACAAGCTTGGTATTATCACTCTTGATTTCTAATTGCAAAAATGACCAACATAACTATTAGTACACACATATTGCTACATTCACTATTAGGCACACCTGGTACTGCAGACTTATTAAACATAAATTTCTTATTATCTTGAATATAAATATAGAAATATGTATTAGTCGCATTTCTTTTTCTTTGACATATTGACATAGACTCTATGCTCAAATATACCTAATCATATGAGAATTCTCCACAATGAATTCCAATTTGACCACACCAATTTGCTATCTCATTAATAACGAACAAGGAAGATTTTCTGTTTTCAATATCCTCACAATCATTGGTTATCATTTGTTTTCTTGAACATAGACATTCTGACATCAGTAAAATGAAACCAAAGGATAGTTTTAATTTGCATTTTATGAAATAAAAATGATGTTGAGCACTTTTATAATTAGACATTTCTTAGCAATTTTTTCTTCTTTTGAGAATTCCTTGTTTTATTGATGTTTTGAATTTTAATGATATATATTTGTATGTTCTAGATATTAATCCTCTGTCAGTTCTATATCTGAGAAAGATTACCTTTTATGAAGGTCTTCTCTTTAAATGGTTCCTTTGCTATACAGAGATTTAAATTTGTCAATGTCTAGCTTTAGTTACTGAGTACATATAGTCTAATTGGAACATATTTTCTTATGCCAGTGTTTTGTTAGGCATTTCTGGAATTTACAGCAGTTCAAGAGTTTTAGGTACCAAATTAAATTCTTTGTAGAATTTGGAACTGGTTTTTATGCAGGTTGATAAGTAGTTATGGGTCCAATTTCATATTTGTACACGAGAGAGCCCTGTTTTCCAAAAATCGTTTGTGGAAGATGTTGTCTACCCTTAAGAACATATTTGGTATCTTTGTCAACTATCACATGAATTTAGTAAAATTAGTTCATATTTGGGTCTTTATTTGTTCTCTTGATCTACATGTCTGTTTATGTTCAATACCATGGTGGTTTCAATACCATATCTCTGTAGTATAGCTTGAAACTGGTTAGGAAATATTCCTGATATTATTATATTTATTCAGGGTTCCTTTGGCTACCAATAGTCTTTTGTTCTTTCATGTACATGTTGGGATTTTTTCTCTACTTGTGTGAATCCTGGTCTATGAATTTGACTGGGATTGCTTTGGATGTCAAAATTGATTTTGGTAAGATGGGAATTTTTCCAAGTTTACTTTTTATCAAACTTTGAGCATTGGAAATACTTTTGTCATCTAATGACTTTCTCAATCTCTTCAAGGAGGTAACGTTCTCATTGTAGATTTGGTTTTATTGAGTTTTTTACATTACATAGATATGTTTGAGCCATTGTGAATGGATATTTTTCTGAAATATCTTTCTAGGCGTGATTGTTATTGGTATGTAGAAAAGATATTTTTTCTAAGTTGATTCTCTTTGCTGCCATTTTGATGAAATAATTGATCATTTCTTAAGGTTTTCAGTATAATTTTCTGGATTTCTCATGCATAGTGTCACATTTGCCAATAGGTATAATTTGACCTTACACAAGTTGATAGCTCTCATCATATGAGAATATGCTATGTAAGCTGTCAAAAAAAGAAAAGTAGTCAACAGTCTTGAAGAGCTTTTAAGAGAGTGAACCATATCATGACAGAAAAGCCAAGATATTCCCAGGGATGTGATAATAAAAATGGTATCTTGGAGCTCAACAACAGCTGGATAATTAGATAATGAGACCTAAAAGCTATTCAATATATACTCTTGACTCATGTATACAAATATTCCTACAACTAAGGCTCAGGGAACATTACAGGAGAAGTGGCTGGAGATTTTAAGAGACAAAGAACAAATAGGCTTACTATAGGACACTGCCTTCTACACATGGCAGGTATTCTATAAGCAAAAATATCCTGAAGGTGGTAGAAATTTCACCAGGTTTCATTCCTACTTGAGGAGACAGGGTCAGTATGTATCTTCTGAAAAATTTATCCAGGGATGAGCCATCTCATAGTTCAGGTAAACCCAAATAGCTTGCCCTAAACACACATGAACAAGAATAATTCCACTTAGAAGCATGTGTGTCGGGCTGTGGAGGTGTGTGTGAGTGTGCATTGGAGGTGTGCATGTGTATTTTGTTGCATGTTATATGTATATATGCATATTGGTAATAATACAGAATAAGTCCTGAGTCTGAAATGGAGTAAATGAGAAACTAGGAGATGGAGAGGATGGAGAATTAATAGAAAAGATGTAAATGCAGTGTAGTAAAATTTTCAAAAAAATTAAAAATAAAATAGTTTTGATGGTTTACAAGACACTTCAAAAAGATATGTTAGACATATACTAAGATTGAGTTGGAGGTTCAAGATTATATTTAGAAAGCCATCATGAATGATTATAGCTACCTGTCAAATGTCATGTTGAATTAATTTTCTGTTCTTAATTCAGTGTCCTTAATTAGATTTTAAACTATCTGTGAACTTCCTGAAATTTTATGCAAGTTTTGCTTGTGTATGTAATTTTCTAATGGACAGATATACAACACCATTGAACTGACAATGAGTCTTTAATTGAAAAGGATATAAGGCTCCAGTAGCACAATAAATATTTCAAGTCATTAAATTCAAAACTTATTGAAAGGGAAAATGGTGTTGGAGAGAGATTGCAAAGTGGGTAAATGCTTTATATACAAGAGCAAAAAGAAAAGTTCGGATCCTGAACATCCATAGTAAAAATCTGGGCTTTTGTTGCTCACATCTGTTAACTCCAACACTATGAAAGAGCAGTCAGGTAAACATCTGCAGTTGCTGGCCAGCCTATGCATTCAAATTGGTTACATAAAGTTTCAAGGAGAGACTCTGTTGCATTAATAAGTTCCAAAGTTTCTGGTAAGGGAACACCATTATCAAGATCGTGTCTCTACATATATACGCATGGGCAAGTGATATCATACACATGTATATACTAATATATTAACCACATATAAAATAAAAAGAATATAGTTCTCACTGACATATGCAAACATAAAATATACATGGGAGTACAGTTTTTTAAGGGTAATTGTGGGTTACAATTGAGATATAATACTGTAGGAGCATCCTAGAATATATACATACATGAAGGCAGTGTCAATGAAATTACCAAATAATGGGAGAATAAGAATTTTAACTAGACATCTTTGTCCCCAAATGAATCTTCCAGTATCAGGAATTAGTTAAGTGTACTTGAGTTGTGGGCCAGAGGGGTCAAAATGAGAATCCCCCAAAACCTCAAGCTGTTGCCAAGACTATAGGTTGTTCTTCACAAACTGATGGCAAGGCCATATACCTGAAGATAACACCTAAAATCAATTTGACCATGGAGAAATTGTGTGGTGCCTACAGACAGCTTTCCCTACTATTTTCTAATGCTGTTGGTATAGGAAGGTACTCTGCATGCATTTCAGGAGAAATGTAAACACGAAATCAGCCAAGAACCCTTTGATCTAGAGAAGTGACATGCCTTCAAGATATGCTAGGGCAGTCATGGCAGAAAGCTTGTGGGAGTAGCTAATCAGTGTCTGATTTAACTTAAGGCCCAGTCCACAGGATAGAACCCATGTCTGGTTTTGGTAGAGTGACCAACAGAGAGACTATTTGGGCCAGGGATGTACAGTAGACCCAGATACCATTGTTCTTCTAAAAGAACATTAAAACTAAGTGACTCCTAGTGACATTCTGCTGCATTCATAGATCAGTGCTCTGCTCAGCCATCGTCAGAGAAACTTCCTCCAGCAACAGATGGGAACAAATATAGAGACTCATGAACAGGTATTATACAGAGTAAGAAACCTTGCAATACTCAGCCCTTAGTGGGATGTCTCCCTCAAACCTTCTCCTGAGGGTTCAAGGATTTATGCAGAAGAGGAAGTGGAAAGTTTGTAATCATCAGGGGAGATGGAAACAAGGGCAGCAAGAAACAAGAGCCTCCAAATCAACAGGATAGATGCCCATGTGAAGTCACAGAGACGAGGCAGCCTGCACAGGTCCTGCAGTAGTCTACAGAAGATGGGCTCCAGAGCCAAAGTACAAGTGGTCACATGCCCCTCCCCCAAACCAGAAGTTATCTCAACTGATGACTGCTTGCAAATGAAGTTTAGTTTTCTCTAAGAAGTATTACTGGGGGAATAAACTACCTCTTAAGTGTAGGCTGCATGAGCAGCAGCAGATGGACAACACAAAATGTACCAAGGGTATCTTTGAATTTTCCTTGCCTAAAAAATCAAGTCAGGTCTTTCTTTCTTTTGTCCCTTCCTTCTTTCTTTCTTTATTCCTTTCCTTCCTTCCTTCTTTCATTTCTTTTAATTTTATCTTATTTTTAACTTGTATTTTTATTTAATTTATATGTTTCTTTCCCTCTCTTTTTACATACAGGTCCCTTGTATTTATACCATGGCTTCTAGTATAGTGTTTTGATGGAATCCTGAATGTTTGAACCAGTGGGTCTCTGGGTGTATATCTTAGTTTTGTTCTCTTGTTTGGGCTCTTTTCTTTTTGTTTTTATGTTTTTTACTATCTAGACATGTTAGTTTTTGTTTATGTTGATCTGTTTTAGTTTTGTTATTCCTATGTCTTACAAACCTGTTTGTTTTCTAATGAGAGACAGAAAGAGGTGAATTCAGATGGAAGTGTAGGTGGGAAAATACTGGAAGGGGTAGAGGGAGAGGAAACCTTAATCAGGGTATATCATGTGATAAAAGAGTCTTTTCAATAAAAGAAAAAATATGTCAACAAACAACCATAGATAATTAATGACTTCTAAAAGAAGGAAAATCAGCCTTTCTCAGAGATGAGGGATCAATTAGTTATCAGATACAAAATGGCCAGGCTAAACCCATATAGTCATAAACATCAGCAGTGCACACATAAGGTTACATTTAAAAATTGATGCATACTTATAAAGATATATAGGTAAAACTAGTAATCAAAGAAAAATAGTCTATTAGATTGACACTGGGAAATGGAAGGAGTTAGAGGGAGAAGACTTGATAGAATTCAGTGAAACGGGAAAGGGAAAACAAATCAATTATATTTTAAATAAAAATATATAAGGATAAATTACAAAAATGCTAATATAGTAAAATATTCTAGTGTACCAAGAAATGCACAGGTGTCTGTTTATAGGGTATCAAGGATTTTATTAAGATATGAAAAAAGGAAAATACACTTGTGAGTACAGGATATGGTAAATCCAGTTGCAGAGTCCTTGGAAATCTGTGGACCAATCACATGCTACTTCAGGCCCAGAGAATGGGTCTTCACCACCCAAAAGAGCATGTCACCTCCCTCCTTCCTTTCTAAGAGGTCATGTAGGCAGGTGAGAAGCACTTCCTCTGTCAGGCCAGATAGCCCAAGGTCATGGGCAAAGTGAATATCTACTACATCTTGGTATTAATCCAAAAAATAAATGAAGATTCTTATTGTTCTTCAAAGTTATTGTGGTGTGTGTGTGTGTGTGTGTGTGTGTGTGTGTGTGTGTGTGTGTGTGTGTGTGTCTGTGTGTGTGTGTGTGTGTCTGTGTCTGTGTGTGTGTGTGTGTGTGTGTGTGTGTATGTAGCATTATAGAAAAGTAGAGGCTTATGTAAGAGGGAATGCACAAAGAGAAACAGACAGACAGTTGTGAAAAAAAAAAGCTTCACGAAATAATGCATGGATGAGAAAACCAGTGAGAGTGGGAAGTTGTTATTTATGAACATAACCACTGCAAAGTTCAGTAGCCAGACAAGAAAATTCAGTTGAATGAAGATCTTTTCTGGTGATTGAAATTTACAATTGTTCTGAATCCACTGAGCTTTCAGCTCTAAATGCTGTGGGATTTTACAAGATAAGAAAGATAATTTGCAAAGTTGGTTGGATATCTCAAACTCTAGTCATATACATTTTTAAATGACAGTAATTAATAGACATAATTAGATTTATATTTACACATCTGTAACAGGAGATTAGAAGATTGCAGGATGTTTTAAGATGCAGTGTTTACTTCAGTGGATTTTACCCTTCTTACATAATTAACTTAGAGAAAATGCAGAGTTGGAAATGAGTTTGCTCAGGTGGGCATCCTCCTCCGTAGTTGAAACATTATGAGTCATAAGCACATACACACAACTTCTCATTTACAGCATCGGTTTCAGTTAATTTGGTTTATGGTTAGGCTTTCGAGAAATGACAGTATTCAAATAGAGATTAGATGTACTTTATTGAGTTTTTTACTGTCATTTAATACTTTCTAGGGGAACTTGATTCCTCAATTGGTACATCTACTGGTTTCTGTATATCAACACATATGCACGATATTTGTAACCAAGTTTCAAACACTCCTACTGAATTAATGTTAAAAGAAATATTTACATGAGTATTTATAGATTTATAAATGCTGTGACAGCCACACCATCCTCTTTCCACCTATACTGCAGAAATTATAAAATATCTCAAATTATTATCCATATTAGTAAGATGTGTTATATAATTCATTGAGTAAAACTAAACTCCAAATAGTAAGATCATCTTTAGACAGAACTACTTTAATTTAATTTTGGAGAAATTGAAATATTGTCATATTTTCATAGTTGAAAGTATTCACAGGCTTGACATCTAGGTACAATGTGTGCATGGAGGCATCTAGGACGGGAGGACCTGAACTTGTCCTCATCCATCATGCTTCATTACATGTCTAGGATTTACTGAGACTGTGCCAAACCTTGTTTAAATTATTGCTGTAATTCTTTCATTATCGAATTTACTTTTCTGTCTTCATAAGACATGAGGGAGTCTAAAAACTTGTGCCAAAGACAAAATAGTAAGTCAGTGTTGACCCATGTCAGAAGATGTTCCCATAAATTCTTTCTAACATCACTACCTACACAGGATCTGAACAAGGACAAAAACAACAGACATGCTCTAGTATATAAGGCAAAGCCCAAGAGGTCTCAGGCATATATAAATGACTACATGTTACTAAGGCATTTTGACAGTGGGAGAAACACTCTTCCTTATGGAAGAGCACAACAATCGATGATTCAATACCAAAAGGTCAGCCCTAGAAATATGTGTACAATTATTATTATACTGTCTAGTGAGTTTTACTTAGGAACACACACACACACACACACACACACACACACACACACACAATTATTTTCATATAATATGCATATAGAGCAGTTAAAGCCACTAAATATAAGAAAATGAAGTGGTATATGGGTATACGGGAGGGTTTAAAGTGAGCAAAAAAAGGAGAATGCTATAATTATATTTTAATCTCAAAATAAAATAAGTAATAAGAAAGTAGTTCTGTAGCGGTAATACCTGTTTGAAGCTGATGATTTTAAAATCAGTGCAACCTTTTCTAGGTGTGCTTCGCCTTGTTATAATTCCATTTAAAAAAGCAAAAAACTGCAAAAACATGTTTGACAAAAGAACCCCGGTATTTTCCTATCAGTTGTTAAAACACAAAGCAAATCATTATCCATTATGCGAAGTGATGAAGACAAATTTAAATCCTGTTTTAAGGAAACAGTATTATCTGTGTATTAAATTTTCCTTGAGAGAAATGTGCAAAAAGAAGCATTCAAATTGTAAAGTAAAAATCAAAGTACAGGGCCTGTGAGATAGCTCGGGTGTAAGCATACTTGCTTCAAACCTTTCTACCTGACTTCAATCTCCAGAGAGAACGTTAAGTTTCCTCCAAGCTCCATACTCACACAGGGTCTTAGGCACAAGCATGTTCTCCCACCAATGTGAGCATGTGCAAGTATGCAAAGAAAAGCATACACAATGAATAAATTGCAAAGACAAAAGTGAAAACAATAGGATTTTTGTAATGAAGACTTTAAAAGATGGTATTACATGATATGATAAACAGTAGTAACCAAAATAAATGCATTCCATTTTTTATCATTGCATAAGTAAAATAAATTATAGTTCTATATTTGATTCAAAAAGTGTTATTGTTATAAATACCACTGTGTATGGCCCCCTTCTGTGTATTTGTTTTGAATGAATATATGGGTATGTTTGAGTTGGGGCTTATATGAAATGAATGGGGGCTACTGGCAGATGATCTTTCTAGGTAATATATTCATTAAATTGAACATTGTTAAGAGTAGATCTAACTTTTCCTCCATAAACAACATCATCTTTCTGACTTCTAGGTAGTAGTTATGGGAAATCCATTGGACAAGAGATCTATAATGACACCATGTACTGATTTTCCTTTCTCACCAGAACAAAGAGGACTAGTGATTAATGACTGCTGACTATAATCTCTTGATCCTCTGAACTGCTCTCACTCTGCCTACTCTGTATTATTACCATTAAGATGGTTACAAAATTGAACTGCTAGAATTAGTGCTTAACTAGTAATCTCTAAGTGCCCATTGGGGTTACTTTCTAGTTCCTATTTCCAGAGCTTGTGTTAAGCATTTATTTCTAGCTAATGATATTGCTGAGTCCTCATGTTTGGCTTAATATTCTAAAAACTGTTACTTGGCACTTGGATACAAGTTAAATTAAGTTCTTGCATTCACTGTGCATTTAACTTTGCCTTAAATATGATTCATTTTTAATAACATGCCAAGTGCATGGTTCTATATGTTTCATTCTCACAAGTTTCAGAGACCTAACAATGTATTATATCGATTGCAAAAAATAGGTAGAAAAATAATATTTGTTAATTGATGTTAATAGATCTAATCATTTTTCATATCTTGAAATTATTGATTGAATTTTGCTGCCATTAATTAATTTGTGAGTTTCTTCTTAAAAATATTTTGACATTGTAACATCCCCCTCTAAACCCTGTCATATTCATGTCTCCAATTTCCTTCAAATTCACAGCTTCCTTTTTTACTAATTGTTATTGCATGCATATGTTTATGTATGTATACACATACACTTGTAAATATAACCTGCTCATTCCATATAATTTACATTTATGTATGCTTTTTAGGTCTATTAAAAGAAATTCATATCTGTAATACTGAGAAATATATTGACTTCTTCATCTTGAGTCCCGCTATGCAACATCTTTAATTAACCTTTCATAAGTTCCAGTTTCCATGACATGATGTTCCTGTATAATCATCATCAGTTGTTAAAACACAAAGCAAATCATTATCCATTATTCGAAGTGATGAAGACAAATTGATGTTTCAAGGATCAGTGAAGAAGATACGGCCTGACACTCCTTCACTTTTGAATATTATCCCCCAAAATTCCATATAGAGCCTCTATTGTGTAAAGAAACAAGAACTCCCTATTAGCTTCTTTCTCGCCATCATCTTTGTCCTTGTCACATGACAGTCCTGATTGAAAAGAACCTGCAGGAAACTAAACATAAATGAATACCTAACATTCACAAAATATGCACATGCCTTTCCATCCTTAAGTGAACATTAACAACCCAGATAATGCCCACAGAGTGCGTTAAATGATTGGAAATGATAGTATCAGTCTTATAAAAAATCCTCTGGGTTGTGTCTGTTTCTGTGTCCTGATGTCAATCCAAATTCAACCAACAGTAGTAGCCACGTGCTTGATTAAAATAAAATCACAAAGTTGGGGGTACATTCATATAGAATACCTTAGGTATAGGAATAACTGATATTTGAACAACCACCAAGAATGGAAAAAGGGAAAATCTATCATCTCATTCTTTCAGAGATATATATTTGGAAAACAAGATATATATATTGCCAATATTGGGAAAACAAGAATTTTATAAATAGTTTCTGTGTCCTTATTTTAATAAGAAATTATTTTAAGGTAAAATAAATAATGTAAACAAATAACTTGTCATATCAAAATAGAATTTTCTAAGATGTGATTAGGTTCTGTGCTTTTCTATAATTTCACAGCATGTTTTCTTCCCAAGTCTTCCTTTGATGATCACAACTATCTTGGCAGGTGCTTTCTATTAGACACACTTATTCCTTTTTTGTGACTCAATAACCCATTTCTGGTTCTGTGGGAGGATAGTAATTTTTATTTGGTTTCAATTGATAATATTACTTTATATCTCCCTCAAGAATATGGTATTTTTGATAAAATTGGAATACACTGTGTTAATGATATCATACTCTCACATTAGGGATCATGCTGGTTAAAAATTCTTTGAAAGTTTGTGCTCCAGAAATCACTTCATTTTATTGGTAAAATGTTGAATTTCCAGCTGACTTTTGCAGATCTTGTCTGCTGTACCTGGAATCTGATAACCACAAAGTATGGGGTAAACTACAATCTAATGCTGTAGACAACCTCACTTCAGTTTCAGTGTACTTAATACAGGAATTTAACAAAGAAAAAATGATCTAAGGAAAATTGTTTTAGTTCAGAAAAGCATCATCAGAAAGACATGTAAGTAAACTTCATTAAGCACATCCTCAATATTAGCAAATCAGCCCTTTCCCAGAACTTTCTCAGGACAGAGCAATTAAAACACAATTGCATGTCAGTGTACTGTAGATTATATCTAGGAAAACATAAAGGCAAGAAACAAGGCCATATCCAGAAACTTGGTAAACTGACCTGACCAGATTTGGATTTTTCTTTTAGAGACAGGGTTTCTCTTTATTGCTTTGGAGGTTGCCCTCCAAACTACAGAACTCACTCTGTAGACCAGGCTGGCCTTGAACTCACAAAGCTCCACCTGCCTCTGCCACCCAAGTGCTGGGATTAAAGGCATGAGCCACCAATGCCTGGTCCATATTGGGTTCTATAACTATGTTCTGATATCCAACAAGAATGAACATGTCTTAAGAATCAAATCTAAAAGTGTATGCAACCAAGAACAATCTAGGGAACAATGTAAAAGTCTCTCTGTCTTTTTTCCCCTGGGCCTCTGTCCCAGTTCCTCAAAACATTGTTGGCCATGCATCATTCTTTCCACCATGTTATGATGGTGAAAGTATAATTTCGCTGGCTAGGAAGCACAGAGATTTTGCTTTATTAATGTTTTTGGAGGTATGGCACATGGCCTTTTCTTTAAGAAATGTCTTGTGAATAAACATGTATTAGCTAATGAAGAACACACACGACATACATAGAATCCTCTGATGTTAGGTTTGGTGGTTTAATGTGCACCTTAGCTGGTCAAAGAGAATAATGGTTGAAGTATTTAATATAATTGGACTGCTTCATGGGATGAGAATATTTATGGAATATTAGAACCTAAATGAGAGCCATTATCATTAGAAAAATAATTCTCATTCATCAGTATCTCATTGATTTCATCCCAGACAGTTAAGCAGCAATTCTTCCTTTGTGATAGTTTATTCCCCTAGAGGGATCATAATATAAGGCATCCTACAGTCTAATATTAAGAAACATTTAAATCCTTACATGGTGACATTGTTCTTTTTATTTTATGTCCACCTGTCCTCAGTCATGGCTTGAAAAACATCAAAATTCTATAGCTTACTTTACATTGTTTCTCATCATACATGATTCATAGTATGGTATAAAACCAGGAAGCAATTTTCTTCATGTTCCAGTATTCTATGACTTTCTCAGAATATGTCCACACTGGTATGGAAATAAGATATCACTATCAGGGGAGTAGGGAATTGATGCATACATGAAAAATTAAAAGTTTTGTAAAATTTAAAACAGAATCCCAGGAACTCTTCATCTGACTCCTCAGAATGAGTAAAATGTGTTGTAGATCATGTTGCACAAAGTTTTGTGATGTGGAGTTTATGACGTATCATCCAGTGAAGCCTTGTCTGAAAGCCTGTGTAGACGAGGTGGAATAATATTCACAAAGGACAGAAGATAAAGTCATGTGAAAGAACAGAAGGAGCCTCAGAAGAACAAATCCCTCCTCCAGGGTTCCCTAAAATACACAAACCTCATTTAAAAAAAATTACTTACTGAAGACCAACCCTCTCTTACTTTGATTTTGTTTTGGAAACAATATTTCAAAAGAAGTAATTATAGTAAAGGTGTTACTTAATGAGGTTTATGAAGTAGAGTCAGAAATAGATTGATAACAGGTAGTTTATTAAGGAATATTACTCAAGGAAGGGAGCCAGTAACCAGGTTTGCACTGGAGCAGGAGGGACCCACAAAATGCTTCCTAGTTAGCTCAGCCAGGGGAAAGAGAGAAAAGGGAGTCTCGTGGGTGCATCCCTCATACTTAAACCTTGTAATGTCACTATGACCATACCCAAGTGGGGTGTGGTCAGAGTACCTGAGACCAACCCCAAGCAGGTGTGGTCAGCAGTACCTCTTAATCAGGGTTTCTCCCTACAGTCATTACTGCAGATCCCAAAGGGAGTGGCATTCATATAAGAAGAACATTTCAAATACAAGGAAAGAGACACTAGTAGAGGGGAGCTCAAAGATTAAGCAATGTAAAGAAACACAAGAAGGCAGCCACAAGTTCATGGAGAAAGGAAGTCTCTCTCAGAAGTAATCAATTATTCCATTTTGCTTTTAAACTTTGACTTAATTGATAGCAGCCCTAAGACAATCATACTGTTTCAGCCACTCACCATGTAGACATTCCTTATAGCATCAAGAGCTGACTAAAACATACTGACTGTGAAGACAGAGAAAGAGATCAATAGTTCAAGACTACAAAAAAGTAATTTCAGAATTGAAACATAGAAGCTGCATTCCTACCTATGTCCTCTGAGATCCAGTTCATATATTTCCAACACCTTGAATTCTTCTCTGTGGTTCCCGGAAACTGAGTGAATAAATGTCTACAGCTTTAAAATATCAAGGCTATGGTCATTGATCTAATCAGCCAAAGAAAGCTACAATACCTTACACTGCAGAGAGATGGTGGGGGACTTAGAAAGGAAAATAGACTCTGTAAAATATAATTCACTGAATACTGGCAAAACAATAATAATTTTGCAAAATTACAATTATAAGCTCAGTGTTGCTAAAATCATCATAGTAATTGACTAGATCCCACTGGTTGCAAACAATTTGTTTCCCAAGTTGAATATTTTGGAAAAGTTAAGAAAACTTTTTCATATGCACACAATCGGAAGTGTCAGTCAAGCATAATGTCAAGGTTTGCATTTGAGGCAATGCCTTAAGAAAAGAAATCTACAAGTTCTTCTCAGATATCTAAGACCACAGGCCAAGGCTAGGATAGCCTGGATGATTCTGTGCTCCACACTTGTAGGTGGCACAAATACACTAAATTACAGAAGATCCTTCTATTTAAAAATCTGCAATCCATAGAGTCTCTCAAATATGTTTTAAGATACAAGAGTAAGTACAAAGAAGACTATCCAATTAAGAGTTGTATTTCACTGATTTTTTAAATTCATAAGTGTGGTATATTGATAAAGAAACGCATATGCAGTTGATTCCAAGTGAAAAAGCAATGTTACACAGAGAACAGAAACTGGTGAGAGTTGTGAAACTAATGAGATCATGTGACCATGACGTCTCATCATAACAACCTACTTATACAGCCAAGGAAATTGACAGTATTCAGTCAATGTCTCCCAATGTCAACCTTCAGAAAAGTGATGTTTTACACTGTGTACCATCAAAGTGTGCCTCACCTATACGTCTATGTTTTGACATTTAAGTGATTGAATCATTACCCTATTAATCCCCTGGTGTTTTCATTACATTTTTGACTTTACAGTTTTCCTGTGCATTGTTTACATTTCTCTTTAAAATTTGGAAATATTCTGTGATTTGCCTGTATATAATGAGTTGTGAGAGATGACTATTGTGTTTTTGATACACTGACTTAACATGTGACACATGAATGTTCATATTTCTATTTTCCTGTATAAAATTGAAATCATATATGCAGAAACTCCAAGCTACTTAAGGTGGTCATGGACAAATAGATTGAACCAAGGAGATACTCAGACTATATAAAAGGGCTAGCATTAATTAGGAAAAGTTACACATACAGAAATATACACACATATATTAACATATGCACATACATAAATGCACATATTAATCTACTGAGATGCTGAGAATAATTACTATAACAATACAATTAAAATAAACAATTTGAGCTATATCTTAGTCTAACGAAGCATGGTGGCACATGCTTTTAATCCCATCATTCAGGAGGCAGAGACACGTGGTTTTTGGTGAGTTCCGGCCAGCCAGCCTTGATTACAAAGTGTGTTCCAGGACTGTTACACAGAGAAACCCTGTCTCATAAAACTAAAAAAGGCCCAAAAATAATAAAAAAAACAGCTTTATCCTGTGAACTCCAGATACATAAGTTATTCTAGCTTTTAAACATAAGAGAGTGAATTACTTGGTTATAAACAATATCATATTTCATGGACAATTTTTATTGCAAATATATTACTTTTAATGAAAGCACACAAAAGCATGTTTCAGTTTACAATGCAAAATATCCACTATAAACATGTCATAATAATATTTTATATGTTCACAGGAGGGGAAGGAGAAACATGGCTTTATTCAAATAGGTAGAATCACACCTAGAATAACTCATACTAATTCACTTTCTATAATAGAAAAAATATTAACTTCATTCAATGTGGGCTGCTTTTATTCAGAGATAAGGGTTTGCCGAAATTACATTTTACATTATGTGTGATACCACACAAAAAGAAAATCCAAGTTAAAGGTCAATAATGTCTTATCCTCAGATCTCCCCACTTTCTCTATATTAGTTTCATCACAAGTAGACATGTGACTGCACATTTAGACACAGACAGGTGCATTTTGATAGTGATAATGGTATCTATGTAATATGTTAAAAAAGACTCCTAAATATGAGGCTGACTCGCATCTTCCTGACTATTTACTTCCAGTTAGTAAGATGGCAAAAATAAAAGCACAGTTAGGAAAAAAAGGGAAAGAGAAAGTGCTGGAAGGGCACGGTTGAGAAAACTAGATTGAGTTTCAATAAAGCCGACTTCCCAGCAGAGTGGGGAGACTGGAAAAGCTCGATCTGATGACTTCATTAGACACACGGATATATTTTCTCAGGATATCTTACTACCTTCTTCAAGGTTATTCAGCTGTAGTTGGATGCAAATTATATAGCCTCTTAACTGACATTGAAGTCTTTGAATTGGTCTTTCAGGGAGCCTGTAAATTGGATTTTATGAATAACTTAATCCTTTTTGATTCTGTCACATTAACGCAAGGTTTGAATGAAGGGATATTACACAAAGGCCACTATATCAATTTTTACCCTTATATCAGCTCAAGTATTAAATCGCAAAGAGACTGAAAAAGGACATTTACCAAACGCTAAAGAGACTGAATTATTTCATGATCATGAGTCCTTCTGACCTTCATGGTTCTTAACTTACAAATAAACATGTTAGCATCTTTGGCTTCTGGATCCACTGAATAAAATACTAAGGGTTTGAAGAGCTAAAAATGGTAATAATAATAACAGGATTTGTATCATTACTTATTCAAGTGTCACATTAAACTGTAATAATTTAATGAGATCAAATGCACCATTGTTCCATAGTTATTTCAGTCATACTTAAAAAGCAAAATTACTCTTTTTCCACTTAAGAAGATACACTTTATAATTTGTAACTTAAGATAAATAAGTTGCTGTTGATACTTCAGCCCTTAAAGAATGTCTTTATCACTACCCTAAAAGGAACAGTAGGCAGTGAATGGTGGCTACGGTAGGCACAATTTCGTTCTTCATTCTTTTTTAAATTAAATTTAATTATTTTACATTCTGACTTCAGTTTCCCCTTACTTTTCTCCTCTCATTCCCCCCAAGGGGCCCTTTCTGCCCTCCCATCAATGAACTCCTCCTCTGTGTCTCTTTAGAAAGGGACAGGTTTCCCATGGGTATGAACAAAACCTGGCTTATCAAGTTTCCTTAAGACTAAGCACCTCCCCTTTCTTAGCCAAAACATATAATCTTGCTCATGTCCATAAGATCCCATAGATGCTCATGCAGGCAGAATGCCATGGACCACAAACAATTCATGAATATAGTTAGGGAAGTGTTGGAAATAAGGATTTTTTGGGGGGAGGAGATGATTAATGAGAGGGTAATAGGAGAGATAATCAAAACAATAATTTTGCATAATCTTTTATGTACTACACCATCAGACATACTAAGGAAAAACCTAGCCTGGCCATCCAAACAAATAATTGTAAAGAAGCATTGTTTTCTTAAGAGCATAAATAGAATATCAAAGCAGGATGAAGTTTTTCTTTAAAATAAAATATATTCATATGAAAGATGGTATTTATGATCCTTATAATTTAATGATCATTACAAATTTTGTCATAATTAATGTCATAGAATATGTTTATATAATGTCTTAATCTAAATAAGCTAATCATTCTCAAATATCATATTGAAATTATTAATTTAATATAAATATTAAATTAATTTCAATATAATTGATATAATACAATCAATTAGAAATCTAATTTAAAGTTAGATTTAAGGTTAAAATTTATGGGAAATATTATATTTGTACTAGAATAAGGATATGATGCAAAATGTATTATCTTTTAAAAAGATAATCTGTTGAACACAATGATGTTTAATATTCTTTACTCAAAATTATATTTTGGAGTCACTGCTAAAGCAGGCAGATAGAGATCTTGGTTTTTTTAAGGAGTGTAATAAGTCCATTGTTAGGATTCCCTCTAAGAATCAGTGCTAAATTTCTTTCTTGTCTTATTCAGGGGATTATGGCTTTCAGACAACTTGCTCATGTTCATAATCCTAATTATTGCTTTTATCAAGCCTTTTCCCTCAATTGTAATATGATTCACATATATTATAGCATTGTTTATGATTTTACTTAAAAATTTCATACTCAATTTGGGGCAGTTGTACCTTTTATGGTAGGCAAAATTTCATGTTTAACATTTTATTGAATCCAATATTAAATTTAGAAAACATTTATAATTTGAAATATTTCCATCAAATTGTTTAATAGAGATTCACTAGTTTTTGTATTTGTCTGTGAGCAGGGGTGGCAGTAAGTGTGTACATATCTAAGAATCCCAAAGCAGCTATGGGATTCCTGAAGTTAGGGCTATAAATGTATGTGGAGACTGTGTACTGACTCAGATCCTGACAAAAGCAGTGTGTGCTTTTAACCTCTGAGTTACAGCTCCAGCCCCTCTACTGAATCTTTTTTTATGGTAATTCTTTTTCTTTTTATTTTCTCCATTTTTTATTTAAATTAGAAACAAGATTATTTCTCTTGTCAAATCTACTTCCCTCTGCCTCCCCTCCTCCCCTGCCCCCAAAACACCCGACCTGTCCCATACTATTTCTGCTCCCCAGGGAGAGTGAAGCCTTCCATGAGGTTCTACATTGTCTGTCATATCCTTTGGGATAGGGCCTAGGCCCTCCCTCATGTGTTTAGGCTGAGGAAGTATCCTTCTACATGAAATGGGCTCCCAAAGTCCATTCCTATGCTATGGATAAGTACTGATTTACTACAAGGGGCACCATAGATTACCAAGACCTCCACACTCACACCCACATTCATGGGGTCTGGATCAGTTACAAGCTTGATGGGGAATGTACTACTATGTATGTTTATCTTATTGACTGTTAAATAAAATACTGTTTGGCCAATGTAACGGCAAGTTAGGCAGGACTAGGAGTCAAAGGGGATTCTGGGAAATGTAGTAGAGAAGTGATGATCCAGACAGGAAATTACATAGCAAGGAGACTCATATTTAAAGAAGGAGAAACAGGAAGCATCCCTCTTTTCCCCTCCGCTCCTGCTCCAGCGGCACAATGTAATCCACAGGCAAGGAGGGACAACAATAAGGCATCCGATAAGGTAAGTCTTATAGATTATATATAGGTTTATGATAGTTAAGACTGAGATAACAGATAAGAGTCCTAGTCATTGGCCAAGCAGCATTGTACCTAATACAAGTTTCTGTGTATTCATTTGGGCCATAACTCAGGCGGGCTGCTGGCGTAAAGCTCACATGTAGTGGTGGGGCTCAGGCGGCTTTTGACAGAAAGATTTATTGTAACACAAACAGGTTTCCCAGCAATCAGTCTGGGGGCCAAGATCACACCCTAAATCAGGTCAGCTGTTTCGGTGGGTTTCACCAGCCGGGTCTTTACCCCTTTGCTCATCAGTCCTCCTTCTCTGCAACTGGATTCCAGTTCAGTTCAGTGTTTAGCTGTGTGTATCTGATTCTACTTCCATCAGCTACTGGATGAATGCTTTAAGATGGCATATAAGTTAGTCATCAATCTCATCATGAGGGGAGGGCATTTAAGGTAGACTCTCCACTGATGCTTGGATTGTTAGTTGGTGTCATCTTTATGGATCTCTGGAAATTTCCCTAGTGCCTGATTTCTCCTTAAATCTATACTGGCTCCCTCTCAGATGGTATCTCTTATTTTGTTCTCCAAAATTCTTCCCCCTACACAACCTTCCTGCTTCCTAATATCCTCCTTACTCTTTGCCTTCTCCCCTTCTCATTCTTCTAGCTCCATCTCCCCTACCTCCATGCTCCCAATTTGCACAGGATATCTTGTCCCTTTTGCCTTCTTTGGGGGACCATGGATGTCTCTCTTAGAGTTACCCTTGTTGCCTATCTTCCCTAGTTGTATGGATTGTAGGCTAGTAATCCATTGTCTACATGTAAAATTCACATATGCGAGTACATACCATATTTGTTGATTTTTTGTGACAGGGTTACCTGAGTCAGATTGGTTTCTTCTAGTTCTATCCATTTCCATTGTTTTTTTTTTTTTTTTTTTTTCTGCTGAGAAGTACTTCATTGTGTAAATCTACCACATTTTCTCTATCCATTCTTCAGGTGAGGGGAATCTAGGTTGCTTCCAGGTACTGGCTATTACAAACTATGCTTCTCTGAAGATAGTTGAACAGTTGTCCTTGTTGAATGAATGTGCTTCTTTTGGGTAGATGCCTAATAGTGGAATCACTGGATCTTGAAAACTCTGATATTAACCCACATACCTACGAACACCTGGCTTTGACAAACAAGCTAAAGATATACAATGGAATAAAGAAAGAATCTTCAACAAATGGTGCTGGCATAACTGGATACTGGCATGTAGAAGACTCCAGATAGTCCATGGCTATTGTCATGCACAAAACTTAAGTCCAAATGGATAAAATATATTAACATAAATCTAGCCACAATGAACCTCTTAGAAGAGGAAGTGGGAAGTATGCTTGAAGGAATTCGTACAGAAGACAGTTTCCTGAACATTACACCTATAGCACAGGCACTGAAATTGACAATTAATAAATGGGACCTCCTGAAACTGAGAAGCTTCTGTAAGGCAAAGGACACAGTCAGCAAGACTAAATGGCAGCATACAGAATGGGAAAAGATATTCACCAATCCCATATCTCTTAGAGGGCTGATTTACAAAATTTACAAAGAACTCAAGAAGATAGTTTTCAAAACACCAAATAATCAAATTAAAAAGTGTGGTATAGAACTAAATAGAGAATTCTCAATAGAGGCATCTGAAATGGCTGAAAGACACATAAGAAACTGCTCAACTTCCTTAGCCAGTAGGGAAATGTAAATCAAAACAACTCTGAAATACCATGTTACTCCAGTCAGAATGGCTAAAATCAAAAACCCCAATGGTAACTTATGCTGGAACAGAGGTGGAGTAAAGGGAACACTCCTCCACTTCTAGTGGGAGTGCAAATTGTACAGCTACTTTGGAAATCTTTATGGTGATTCATCAGGAAAATGGGAATCAGCCTACCACAAGATCCAGCAATTCCTTCTACTGAATCTTATGTTGTAACATATATCCCTCTGTAAGATAGGAGAAACATTAAGGAGATATTTAGTGGGATAAATGACCTCAAAATATTCTAGTGAAGATGCGGCAAGCATGTGGTTTTTTGAACTACAACCTCAGAAAATACTTGCAGAGAGTAGGTGGACCTCAGAATACTTCAAATTTGACATCCCTTTCATTTTGGACCTGCCAATTCTAACAATTATGAAGATTTGTCCAATATATGTAAATGTGTGTAATGTTATCAAGATTGATAAAGACAGCAGATGAGCATAATCAGATTGGCAGTTGTGAGTGCTAATTTTGATCTTAGCATGGGGTATGTCTATGTATTTTCCAATTTTACTACACAACGTTTTATTAATTATTCTTACAACTATGGTATCATATGTCATCTTTTTTATCAATGTTCAGTTCACTGAATTTCCAGGTACAAGTAAGATGAAGTTGTTTTTCCTCTATATAGTTACAATATTTATGGAATTTAACACTCTAAAATTTTATTACTAGTTTTTACAACATAAACATTGTTATTTATTTATGTTTATTATAGATATCAATTTGCATGCTTTTCTTTATACTTTATATAATGATTTCCCTGCCAGCCAAAGTTATATAAGGAGACACTGTCTCAAAAAGATTTAATCAATCAAATAAACAAAAAACAAAAATAACATATTTGCAATAATGAAGGATGAAAGGACACAGATCTGGTAAGTGTGAAAGTTTCTAAAAATCATTTTAAAAGATTTTTGTTTCTTTACTTGTTTGATATTTGGCTTGGGAGTTTTTGCTTTGTTTATGAAAGAGAAGAATGTTGGAGAGAGAAGAATGATGGAGAGGATCTGAGAAGAATTGAGTAGGGTGGAAAATATAATCAGAATATGTTATATGTAGAACTTGTAATTGCTTTGACCATTTCCTTAAATTTGGAGATCATGATATAATTACATCATGTCTTCTATCTCTTTCCTCACCCTAATCCCCCATACACAGCTCCTTCTCTCTTATGAATGCATGGCCAATTTGTTCATCATTTGTTGTTA
Source organism: Cricetulus griseus (assembly GCF_003668045.3). Taxonomy (NCBI): domain Eukaryota; kingdom Metazoa; phylum Chordata; class Mammalia; order Rodentia; family Cricetidae; genus Cricetulus; species Cricetulus griseus. The sequence continues at coordinate 354,729,777 of NC_048595.1, read as the reverse complement.
CATGTTGTAAATATACATATCCCTAAATATAACCTGCTCAATCTGCATAATTTTTGTGTACACATGTTATCATCAATGGTCATTTGGTATTGGACAATCCAATTGGCATGTTTTTTGCATGGGGATGCTGTATCTCTGCTCTAAGCATTCCTGTTTGTGTACAATTGAAGCTCTATGGAAATTAAAATATTTGCTTTGGAATGCCTATTGTTGTTGTCCTAGTCCAGTTCAAGTTTAGGCAGTCATGTCTGTGACACTTTGGGTGTAGCTAATGACAGCTAGAGACACAACCTCACAAGTTTGCTGGTTCTCTGGATCTTAAAATTTTTCCACTCACTCTTTCATAATGATCCACAAGCATTAGCTGCAGGAGTTATGTAGATTTTTCTAGGTAATCTTATCTGTTTATTCAACTCTATTTTCACATTTTGTTTCCAAGTGATTGTTGTGAATTGGGGACATGTTGTGATGGTTTATCATATTCCTTTTGTTTCTACCCTTGATCATGGGGGTCTGGAGCTCTTTCTTGGTTTTATTTTTCTTTCTCTTTTTTCAAATAATCTTCCCTCTTTCAGAGCAAGTGTGTATATTATCCAAGAGAGGACTACTTTGTTTGGTGGCTGAAATAGTGTTTGTCCCTTTGTGTGGGTTTGTTGCAGATTGCCTTTTGGTAGTGTGATATGTTCTCTGTATTTCTAGATTCTCCAGGACCTTTATCACAAAAGGATGCTGGATGTTGTCAAAAGCCATTCCTTCTTTCAGTGAGATTCATATTATTATGATCTACACACATTATCATTGAAAGAGTAAGTTACTGTACTGGGTGCATATGTGCCATAAGAAATCAGAATTTTGTCTCCATTTTTTTATTTGAATTAGAAACAAGATTGTTTTACATGTCAATCCCAGTTTCCTCTCCCACCTCTCCTCCCCTGAGCCCCCCCAACTAACACCCTACCTATCCCATCCCCTTTCTGTTCTCCAGGGAAGGTGAGGCTTTCCACTAGAGTGTCTTCAGAGGCTGTCATATTCTTTGGGGTAGGGCCTAGGTCAACCCCTTTGTGTCTAGGCTCAGGGAGAGAAATCAGAATTATTGTGTTTGCTAGTCATTTCATCTGTGGCCCACTCAAGTTTGAATCATCTATTTCACATTTTATTTTTATGTATATGTCTCTGAAATAATACAAAGTGAAGTATAATTAGTATCACACACACACACACACACACACACACACACACACATACACACACACACACACTTACTTAACCTAGGAGCATATTAGAGTTGCTGCCTTTGGAAACAGAAACAGCAGAATAAGAATACATTACTACTACATCTTATCAGGGGACTAGCTTGTGAACCAGTGAGGTTTTTGTAAAACAGAAATGGTGTAAATGAAGTCCATTTACTTAAAAAAGAAGAGGGGTTAAAAAAAAAAAAAAGCAGATAGATTTCACTCAATTGCTTTGCCTGAAGAAAATGTCAGGGAAATACTTAAACTTGGATCTCTACTTGAAATGGGCAATTAGCAACATTATGCTGACTGGGAATATGCTTTAATCACTGATTTAGACTTCAACATGGATTAAGCATTTATAACCAAATGTCCAAAATGATCTTATTAAGCTATCAACCCAGCTTTGCAATGTGTAATTCATAGTATCTGCTACTTCCTATGAGATTTTACAAGTAGAAGAAATCCATTAGTTTGTTTTTTATTTTATCTCTACAGGTAAAATCTCAGATGATAAAATCTTATTTGAAGATGAAAAGGTAGAGAGAAATGGTAAAGGCCATTTTATTTAGAAGTCACAGATAAATGCCATCTTTCTTTGTGAATTATGGGATTATTACTCCACTCTGGAAACATCTGATTCATATGGAAGCTTCTCATACTTTTGGGAAGCAGAAATCAATATCAAAATATTGTTTCCAAAATATTTATTTTACAACCTATAATACATTTTTGTGTTTTACAGAGAAATTTCATGTTGAATGAAATACAATCACTTTTATAGATGCACGTGTTTATTCAACATCCCCGTTGTGAGTTCATTCAATGTCAGTTTTCACTTTGAGGAAGCACCGGAGTTTCCGTCCCAAACATCAAATATGATTACAAACAAACAGGATTGGAGAAGAGATCTATCCCCCTGAGGTGGACACATTCTTTGTTTCTCTGTGGTTTTGGAGGCTTTTCTGAAACTAGCTGTTTTAGACCAGGCTGGTCTCGAACTCACAGTGATCCACCTGCCTCTGCCTCCTGAGTGCTGGGACTGAAGACATGCACCACCACCTCCCGGCTCTTCTTTCAACACTGGTCAGGTAAATAATGATAAAGCCACAGTTCCACCAGGAAAGTAATTGGGAGATTTGAAAAGCCTCATAAAAATTGTGTTTTCCCTAATTCAGTATGCCCCATCTGAGACATGGTGCCACTGTGTGTTAACTCCTAAGCTCACTGCCCGCAAGGAAAGTGAGCCTGGGGGTGAGAAGGAAAGAGGAGTGTATGAAGAAGATGCTACATTCTTTGAGCAGTAGACAGGAGAAACTTTGACCTAGGTCTCCTGTGTTCTCTTTTGTCTCTTGTGAAACCCTGGAAAGTTAATGTGTTAGCTTGCAAGTAGAGAACAACTCAGATCTCATTGCAAGACTCCTTCTTTGAGTCTAAATATGCATATCAATGCACTTCATGCAAGAGCACAGGGAACAGCTTTCCATTTAACCATGATGCCCAGAATCCCATAGCCGTCGATAGACTCTTATAAGCACTAGGAGCTCAACAGTTCTCATTTCTGAAGCATTGCCTTCTTACAGAAAAATTTGCATAATGCTTTTCAGCTAGGAAAGCCATTTATCTTACATCATCCAGCTTAATAGTCTCAAAAGCCATGAGGAATATAAGCACACATGAGTTCCCAGAAAGAAACCGTGAAGCTAAAAACTGTCATCATAACATAACGGATACATGCAATTAAAAAAATGGTATCTTTTCACACTGACATTTTGAATACCACTAGTGTTTTTTTCAAATATTAATGTCTAAGTAATATATATCTATGTAAGATGTATACAGATGCCTTTTGAATGTCTAAATGTTTACTTCAGGAAAATGTAGATTTGGTTATCAGCATCATCATTCACCAGAGGTACTGTTTTGTGAATATTCAGGATTTAAGGAATTGTTAAAAATCATAGCAGATTATAATAAATTATAAGCAATTAAAAATAGGTAAAATTCATGGATAAAATGTTTGTTTTACCTTGCAACTCCTAGCCTTTACATCTTCATTGAAGAAAATCAAGGATTTTCAGCATTTTGACAAAAAATATGTAGCATACATGCCAAAATTACTCAGTGAAATTTCACAGTCTCACTAGTAAATGAAGTGTTATAGACAACTAGGGGAGAGAGAGAGAGGGAGAGAGGGAGGGAGAGAGAGAGAGAGAGAGAGAGAGAGAGAGAGAGAGAGAGAGAGAGAGATAATTTTTTCCAGGACTGAGCCCTTATCCCAACTGATCAGCTGTAAAATAGTTATACATAAGCAGCGGTAAATGCATTCAGTATTATATATATATATATATATATATATATATATATATATATATATACACAAATAGACAATGCAGTGTGTTTGTGTGTGTAAACCAATGATAATTAATAAAAGAGAGGAATTTGAGATGGAGGGGGAAACATTGGAAGTGTTGGAGGGAGTAGACATTTTGCAAATACAGTACTCATGGATAGAATTTTTTCCAAACTTTACATATTAAATAAATGTTATATCTGCTTAAATGATGTCAACTAAGATTTTTACTATTCTGATTCTTAGGCATATTCTCTAAATCACAGCAAATATTTTATTCTGTCTTGTTTGAATAGTCTATATTCTTAGAGACTTATATTTGGTCATTTTTAATAATAAACTATTTTAGTAAAGAAGATAATTTTTGCAGATTTTTGTTTAAGTTTTTCTTTAAAAACAAAGTGAAAGACTACAAGAGTCATGTGCCTTGAAAACTAGCTGCCAGTATTCTATTCTATTTATTATTTGTCTCAACACTACTCAGAAATATTGGAAATCTATGTTTGGGAGCTTATTATTTTAACAGTAACACCACTATATTATTCTCTCTGTTTCTCTCTCTCTCTCTCTCTCTCTCTCTCTCTCTCTCTCTCTCTCTCTCTCTCATGTGCACATGGAAGTCAGAGAGAGAGAGCTTATTGTCCTGTTCTATTCTCCATCGTATTTCTTTAAGACAGTGTCAGGCACTTATTTAGAACTTTGCTAAGTGACAGCATGCCCCAGAATCCTCCTGTTTCCATCCGCCATAGACAGCACTGCTCTTCCAAGCATGCAAAAGACGCAACCAGACTTTCTCACATGGTTTTTGGGATACAACTCGGGTCCTTCGGCTTTACTTGAAGCATACAGTCTCAGTGAGGGTTTCTATTGTGATGAAACAGTATGACCAAAGAGCAAGTTCGGAGGTAACACTTATTCACCTTAAATTTCTCTGTATCTAGGCTGAGCAAAGTATCTCTCCATAGGGAATGGGCTCCAAAAAGCTAGTTCATGCACTAGGGATAAATATTGTGAGCAGCCGCATAGACTGCCCAAACCCCCCACACATTCAGGGGACTAGTTTGGTCATTTGCAGGTTCCTCAGCTGTCAGTCTGAATTCTATGAGCTCCTACTTGCTCAGCTGTTTTTGTGGGTTTCCCCAGCATGGTCTTGACCCCTTAGTTCATCATTTCTCCCTCTCTACATCTGGACTCCAGGAGTTTGGCCCAGTGATTAAGGACAGAGATGGAGAGCAAGGAAAGAGATGTCTTGCTAGCGGGAGCCATTAGAGGGTTTCTTGTTAACAAGGAATTAGGGAAATTCCCAGTAATCCAAAAGGATGACCCCAACTAAGAATCTAAGCAATTGTGGAGAAGTTACCTTAAATTCCCTTTCCCTTCAACAAGATTGATGACTGCTTTTATGCTATCATATAGCTTTCACCCAGTAGCTGATGGTGCTTTCTTATAGAACCCATGACTACCAGCCCATGGATAGCACCACCCACAAAGGGTTAGGCCCTTCCCCCCACTGATCACTAGTTGAGAAATAATTTACAGCTGGATCTCACGGAGGCATTTCCTTAAATGGTGACTTCCCTCCTCTTTGTAATTCTACTTTGTACTAAGTTGACACAAAACCAGCCAGGACACACACTTACAAACTGAAACCTCTCTCTGGTGCCATATATTATTTTGATTGATGAGTAGTTTGAATTTAGTTACATCTAGATAACTTGAGTAATTTGACAGTTATTACTACGATTACAAATCCAGATATGCAATTTTACTATCAGTAAAATTTTTAAAAAGTTCATTAAACAAAAGCCTAAAGAAACTACAGAGATCAGGAAAATAAGTGGAGATTATTGTTCTGATGAAGGTTGTATTGATAGATGACAATAGCAGGGTACAAATAACAGTGGGAAAAAAAAACCCAAAAGGCTGGTATCTAATTGGTGAGTGGTCGGGGGGAGATAAGAATAGAATAAGGGTGTAAAATAACAGAGACGATGTCTGACATGTTAGAAGAAATTAATTATACTGTTGATTACTTACCTAAATATGCCAATGGCTGCTAAAAATGTCAACTCCTTACATTTGAAGTTTTGAGCTTTTGTAAATGAAAGTGGTTCACCACAGCTAGCAGAAAGCTTCCCCCAACAAATAGTGAAATGTGATGGCATCATTTGCAAGGGGAGAAAGGTTTCCCTTCTGTCTGACAGGGTAAGTGTCACAATCAAACACTGATTCAGCGGCATTCCAGGGTTCTGCCAATACTTGTAGCAGTAGATCACACTGATTCCTGCTACATTCCTGAACTCTGCAACACTCCTGAACTCTGCTTGTTGTGGCCAACCTCAAAAGTTAGAAATCAAACATATGGATTACTTTTCTCCTGTCCTATCTTAATTGTGCTGTGAGAGCCATGCATTTCTCTTGCAAAAAAAAAAAAAAAAGTGCAGCTACTTCATAATTGCCGGGTTGTGAAACCTGGTCATTTTGTAAATTCTATAGAAATACATTGTATAAATTATGTCTTCTGGCATCCTCTAGAATATTTAAAAACAGTGATTGTAGAAACTTTCCAGGCTTGTCTTCTATGGTGGCATTTATTTTTTCAGAATTCCTTTTTTATGTCACAGTTCAAATATCAGGAATAACATGTAGAACTAACAAATGGCTGAGTTATTCTCCTTAATGGGGGATTTAGAGGAATAATTTAGTGCTTTTTCTTGTGGAGCTGACCCACAATTATTTGCTGAGAAATCCTTTTGGATATGCTGATAAGTGGTCCCTTGGCCCACTTCTATGATATGGTTGAACAGCCATCTATTCAGGGAGAAGTAATGGTTAGATCCTTCACCTCTCACCAGAGGATTCAGTCATTCAGGCAACAAATTTTTATTGAGTGCCAGCCATATGCCAAAAACACAGTTCAGGTCACTTGGATTGTGAACGAAAATTAAATAAAAATATTTGCCCTTGTGCAGGAGAATAGCATGAGCAGAAAGCTAAAAACAAAACTAAACAACAATGAAAAACAGTGGCTCTGCAATTGTCTTCTAACCCAGAATAATCATCTTCAAGTACTCCTGAAAGCCTATATCCTCAAAGCTCAGAAGCACATTTATCAAAAGAATGGCAAGAGGAAATCGTGTTTGCCTTGATTTGTGCTCACTGCCTGTACCAAGTACACAACTGAGTGCCATAAACTAAGCATTCATTGTTTCACTGATCTGGAGGTTTCATTAGTGTGCTTGCAGGTACAGTACTTCTCTACCTTCATTCCCACTTGACATTTTCCTATGTCTTGTCTCATCATCTTCCTGTTCCAATTATATTCAAACCAGTGTCATCAGACCACTGTAAACTCTAACGTTATTTTAACTTGACTATATCAGCAACAATTTTGCCTTTCAGAAGAAGTTCACATTCTGAATTGAGGATTAGGTTATCAATATATAGAAGGTCATGGAGGAGCCTGTCACAAAGCTTATAAAAGGATACTGGAACAGGGAGAACATCAGAACTCCTGGTCAGGTCAGTCTATCTGAACCACCTAAACTGCCACTATCAGTCCCTTTCACTGCAATCCTAGAGAATGTTTTCTAGAAAACATTGCCAATTTGTAGCATTGTGAATACAACATACTATAAAATATGTTGACATCTTTGTCCCACTAAGTACAATTAATTTTATATCAACTATTAATTTAAAATGGTGTTTATTAACTGTCTTTGAGTATCAAATCAAGAAAATTTTTGAAGTCTTGACATTAACAATGTTATGGATTTAAACTAGGTGTCCAACTGACATTTTAATTAATGAAAATGTTATTTACATAGTCACCAGTAATATTGTTTTTTAAAATTTTATATTTTGAAAACTCATATATTAAACTTGATAATTGATGCTTTTATGATTTAGTAAGTGTATACTAACATTTCTGTTTTTTCCACATTAACTTTAATTGATCTTTAATTATTAACTTTTAATACTGATAATCAAGTATATTTATTTAACATAATATTAGGCCCATTTAGAAATAAATGGAGTTTACAAATGGTGCAATAAATGGTTTATATAGAACAATTGAATTCATATTATATAAGAAAACAACATATTTTATTATGGTAATTATTAACATTAACTTATTACCAATTTGGAAATTACAACAGTCAAAAACTTAGTGAATATTTTATTCTGTAGTATATTTTTTGTCCTTCAAGTGTTTATTCCCCTATGTCAAAATGTTCCAAAAGTTCCTAAAAATGTTCCCATAACAACTCAAACATTTACATAATAAGTGTAACTCAAAAAGGTTATGGAGAAAATGCTTTTAAAGGGTCTATGAGAACTGCCAGGGTTTCTTTGTCTAAAAGTCTCCACCATATCGAATTCATCTGGAACCAAGCAACTGCAATGATTGCAAAGACCTGATTAATGTGTGAAAGTGTACATAGAAGTGTTTCAGGTCATGATGGGAGATGATTCATCAGGGAGTAGTTCAAACATCACAGATGGCTTCTACTTATGTTCCATTTCTGATTTAACTTGACAAAACTGTAATGACATCATCGAAGAGACACTTCTTATTAGATACTAGTAAAATCCCAATAATATAAATGTATTAAAAGATACCGAAAATTTTAAATTTAAATGGTAACATCTATATGCATATTGAATTTTAATATTAAGGTGATGTAAATGCATTTAAAGCAAAATGAATACCTTCTATTGCCTGCTTTAGTTTATATATCTGAGGATATATAGCTTTACCTTTTGTATCTCTTGATTCAATTAATGTATACAGTGTTATTTAAAGTTTATATGTGGGAATTTATTGAACAAATGTATGAATAATGCTATGACTGTAAAATTACTAATTGTTTCTTTCAAGTAGTTAGGTTGTATTACTTCATTAAAAAAAATCTGTGTTACATATTTCACAACTGTTTTCCCTCACTGCCTTTTTTATTTAACATGGTTTTATTTAAACAACACCTATCATGTACCCGTGTATTGAATGTGTGCCTTGTGCGTGTGCATTCCTGTATGTATGCACACTCACCAAGCTGTTTGCACATGAATGTCAGAGGTCATGTTGAGTTGAGTATAACTCCTTATTGCTCTGAATTTTCAACATTTCTCATTGACCCTGGAATTCACAGTTCAGCTAGGCTAGCTGGAGAGCAAGCCATTGGAAGCCGTTCACCTCTTCCTCTCCTTTCCAGCACTGAGGTTACAGACACAATACCAGCATGCTTAGCTTTTCATGTGAGTACTGAGCATCTGGCTTGAGGAATAACCTTATTCACTGAGCCATCTATCCAGCTCCAACAGCTCCTACTTTTATTCTATTTCCCTAGGTTTTTGCTTTTGTAGTCTAAACAAACTGAAGTTCCTTTATCAGTATCATTGATCTGTCTCTCTCAGAACATTTCAAACTTGCTGTTTATTGTATGACTACTACATGCTAGACATTCATCACAATCACTACCCTGCTTTAGTTATATAAGCAAGTTCTTCAGCAACTATTATTTCTTTTTTTCTAAGTTACATTCTTATATGTTCAGGTAGAATAGTTATTGTATTTCTTAACTAAGATTATATTTTAATTTGCCTTGCTTCTTCTGTTTAGCTAATCCTTACCTTTCAACAGAAACTTGGCGTTAATTGAAAACTTCTAATTGTAAGCTATTTTTACTTTTCCCTTTCTATTGGTTTCTCTGCCCCTTTGTTATCTTTTCCTGATTTGTTGTTGTAATAATTAAGGTTTTCCTCATAGTTGTATTTTTCTCTGACTAAGGCGCCCTTTGCAGGCCATTTTTCCAATACAGTTCCTTTTCCTTCTCAATTGCAATATCCTTAGGAAAAAAATTAGGACAATCTTTTGAAATAAATACATTGAATAAAAGTAAGGAAGTGAAAAATAGGAGTAAAATAAATTAATAGAGCTTGTAATACTGGCTGAAACATGATCAAAGTGCTTGCAAAGCAAATTGACAAGAAATACACTAAAACTGAACAAAAATGACAGAATATAGAAAGGGATGAGCATAATTCATACCAGTGTTTTTCTATTCACCTTTTCCTTCACTTCCAGTGCTGATTAGGAATATAAGACTCTACAGTGTTCTGGGAAAAAAACATGTGAGTACTCTGAATAATTTGAAAGAATGCCTGCATATGTCCACACATATTTTGTGCACGTTGAAAGTAACTGCAGGTGATCTGTTACTCTATTTTCAGATATGAAGAGTAGAAGTTTGAAATATTCAATAACTATCCTCAACTCACACAGGTGAATGGCAACACAGCTATCCAAGGAATAACTCGCTTTGTGGAAAAGTGTTGTTCATTATAACACTGAGCTCTACGTGGCCAAATAATATTGTTTCAAAAATTATTGACTTCTACTTTGTAGAGCAAAGACCACATGTGAAGGACAGTCTCTCATTTCACCAAGCAGCAACAGTAATTTTCTCAGAAGCTGAAATTTGAGAGAAATATTACAGCTAAGGGAGTGTGCATGCATGGTATCAAGTAACACATAAAATAACCAAGTAACCAATTGAAACAACTCACTTTCGGAAGGTTAGAGGTATGTGGGGCTGCAACTCTGGATGGAAGCCCTGCTTGAGGAAATGTGTGATGAAGACAGCTATGTTCTCATCTCCCTAGGTTCTTTATTTCAAGAAGGTTTCAACAAGTTCAAATCGAAGTCATGTTCATAGAGCAGAGTTTCCCATCTGACTAGGGATGCTCTTGGATGTAGTCCCTTGTTCCCTGCATCCCTTTGCACTCTGAGTTCTTTTGTGAGTGACTTCATTTTAATGAAGGAAAGTTGGGAGCACCACAGCAAAATGCTTCAAATGCCAGTACATTAGCTATTCTATGATACTGTCCACATCTTACCAGCTCAGTAGACTGGAGTCAAGTAGTGCTTAGTAATGAATCAATAAATGATACCTATATTCACATACTGTTGCCTCTTAATTAGCAAGTCTGTAGATGAGATCTGTATTAATATAAGGCTCTTTTATAACTAATACACAATAAGCTTCTAATCCTGCTGTAGCTTCATGATCTTGGGGGAACACTACACATTAAAATTGTAAATTTAGAGATCTACCATTTGAATAAGGACTGTTGGAGGACATCTCATACCAAAGTAGGAGATAGTATTTTGTGTCTGCTTCTATTTTTTCTTTAGCCTTGCATTTAATTAGGTCAGTATCATCAAAATGATGCATTTATGTATGCAAACGAAAGAATTCACCTATTTTGTAATTAAGGGAAGTTTAGAGAAACTTTGAGTTAAAAAAATAATGAGAAATTATAATCAATACAGCCACCACAGACATAAAATTTTATTTTACTTTTTTCTTAGAAAGGAGCTGCCTGCTTTATAGAACACAATGTCTTAAGTGCCAGGACTTTGATATGTAGAAAGTGCTCATAAAAATGCAGTGTTTATGAAATTAAGGATTGGAATTCTTCAGTGAATAGGGCCTGTGATCCTGACATTAAATTGAAGTGGCCCTTCTACAGGAGATCACATCTGGCCAAGAATTTTAGAACCACAAACTGATCAATGTCCAAAAGCAGAAAAAAAGAAAAACAAAAGAAAGAAAAAAGAAACCCTAAATAGAATCATATCCAGTTGAGGCTTGTAAAAAGATTTTTCCTTAGTCTCTACATTGAGGTCTGAAAAACTAAAAATGATTTTCCTGTGAATAATATGTAACTATTGTGTATGTGTGTATGTGTGTGGTGTGTTTGTGAGTGTATTGTTTGTGCTTGCATATTCATGTATTCGTCATCAGTGTGTGGTTCTTTTATTTTTCAGTGATGTTATTTTTGTCAATACAAAGGATCTTCACTCTTTTGCTTTACAAGCGATTACTGCACATTTACCAGGAGTGAAATGTGATGATAAATTCTGTACAATGTTCAAACTTATTTATTACTTATGTTTGAGACAGGATTTCCCTTATTTTTCCATCCGTGTTTCACGGCCTAAGCAATGTGTAATTTTTTGATATGATGTTCATGAATTTCACCAGTATCAAAAATTGTATTCCAAAACAAGACTATTTTTTAAAAAATTACTATTAGAAATAGAAGAGCAATCCCATGAAAGCTATTGTCTAAACCTTGCACATTTAAACTGTAGGGAGACCAGTAAGACCTAGTTGAAGAGAGATAACAGTGTGGCTATTGTTGGAAAAGCTCCATGCAAATACAGTAAAGGATCAAGTTCTGTAGATCAATGAAGAGTGGAGAGTGGATGACTCAGGAGGCTATCACTGATGACTTATATAGAACATTACAAACTCAGGATCCTGACTATGATTGACATAAGTCTTTCCCCTGTGGATTAGAGTTATGAAAAAATTTGACCATTACTGAATATGCAGCAAGTTAATCTTTAGAACAGCTCATTCATCCAGAAGGAAATATAAATAGCCTGCAACTAAATTACTTAATAAAAGGAGTGGAGTTCCCATTGAACAGACAAAATAAAATCTACCTACTACTACACAGCAATGGTACTCACTGCTAAGCATGGTAAGGAATAAATATATCTCCAAAACCTTGGCAAACAGGAACTCTGGAGATCCCCATGGAAGGCCTCACCCTCCCTAGTGAGCAGAAAGGGTATGAGATAGGTAGGGTGTTAGTGGGGAGCAGGGGAGGAGAGGAGGGAGAGGTAACTGGGATCTACTCATAAAAAAATCTTGCTTCTAGTTTAAATAAAAAATTAAAGGAAAACAAACAAACAAAAAACAAACATAGTGGTTAAAATTTCTTTAGGTAATCCAGGATTAACAAGTAAATTATCCCCTAATACTTCTAAAGTATAGAGGTTTACCCAGTTACTAATGTATTAAAAATGACACTTTGAGGCTCTAGATAATATGTGCCTTTGTTTGAAAAGTAAAGTAAAGCTGTGTAAAAGAAGCCCAAAAACAAAACAAAACAAAAAAAAAACCAAAAAAAACCCTTGGTGAAATTTACTTCATTAACTTATTTATATTCCTTTCCTCTTAGAAGTACAAACTCTAATAACTGATTTGTTGTATTTGAATGGCAAGGATTCCAAAGACCTATGATGCAGAATTAGGAATGGGCTTGTGGCTCAGTAGGTAAGAGCATTTGCTCTGTAAGCATAGGATCTCAGGGATTGTGTTTGAATAATCAGACTAATGTTAAAGAACCAGAAAGAGACAGGAGGCAGAGACAAGCAGGTCTCTGTGAGATGGATGCCAGCCTGGTCTAAAGAGCAAGTTCCAGGGAAGCTTCAAAAACTACAGAAAAACACTGTCCCCCTCCCCCCGCCAAAACAAGAACGAGGAAGAGATGTTTGCACCTGAAACCAATCACTGGAGGGAGAGGAGAGGTGGAATTTTAAGATTTCCTTAGCTTATCAGAATACCCCAAACTGCAAGCTGTACAGTCAGTAAGAGACCTTGTTTCAAGTCAATAAGGAAAGGGATATCTTGAATCTTACTCTAGACTCTATGCAAGATATACACATTCACAGTCAGGAAGATGCATACACACACACACACACACACACACACACACACACACACACACACACTTTATCATATCTTTAGATATTAAAGTATGTTCTTATAAGATTCTGGAACAGGTTCTGGCTTGCTTATTTTCTTACCCAGTTCATTACAGTCAATGGCATTTTGTAGCAACTACATCCTACACCCCCTAATCACTAAATTCAGCAAATGTTACACAATTCAAAATTCTTTTGATGATACTATTAGAACTCAACACTATAAGTATGAACCATGTTTGAATTGTGTTATAAATCTTCCCACATTATTTGTATAGTTGAGTAAGGCAAGTTTTAAGACACCATGAAATTCATAATTCACTGCAGATGTATTGAGTATAGATTTTTCTTTCTATATAACTTTAGAGTTCTACACTGGATATGCTTTCAAATCAAATCGAAACTTCCAAACTACATATTATCATTATTGTAGGTAAGTCGTCACATGCACATTTGTGAGGATTTGTTTCAAATGAGTTGCCTATACAAGTTTATCTTTCAATACTAGAATATTATAAAATTCTGTTACCTTTGACAAAATATTGTATTTATTTATTTTGCGCTTATATGTGTGTATTTTGCATTTATATGTGAGGCTTGGTTGTGCTAGAGCAAAATGTGGAGGTTAAAACCAAACTCATGGGAATTGGTTTCCTTGTTTTACCATGTTCGTTCCATGTATTGGCCATAGGTTATCAGGCTTGATGGAAAATCCTTTAGCCATAGACTTATCCCAGAGTTGCAAATACTGAAACATTGTAACTCTAGATAGATGGTTGTTGTAGGTTTTACTCTCCTGAAGTCACTAAAGTCAGTAAAACATTATGTGGAGCTCTTTCCTTGTGAAACTACTATTGCTTACATGAGCAGCTCAGAATAGTTAGGCATGATATTCTTCACTTTTGAAATAAAAGAGATAGTTATGTTTAACAATATGAAGTTGGATTCTTCTGTTTTTGTGTGTAAATTTAATTTTTCCCTGTCAGAATGGTTTCTTGTCTTTGTAAACTCTCAAAGACCCTTGCAATTCTTATAGAAAATGAGAATGCTGAGGCAGTCATGGTGGATAAAAAGGGAACAAAATATGATGAGCATGGTTCTGTGTGGATAGCAAAGTATAAATGTTGTGAACATCAAAATGCTTTGAAATATCAGTTAAGAAATTAGTCGCATAATGTCTCCCAGTTAACATATGAGCATCAAAGTAAAATCAAAGTAAATTGAAATGCTCTAAAAATCTAGCACATGGAAGAACAGAAGGAAGACATGTATATATTGAATAAGTATGGTATAAAACAGAGTAGAAAAAATATTTCCAATGTCACTAACAATTAGAAGAATACAGTGCAGAAGCATAAATGTGCAACTGATAGAGGATCCTAATGTATTTCTTTGCTAGTGATCATAGCTATGTAATATATATTACATAGTTTCAAATACTTTAAATGGATTAGTTGTAAAAAATAATTTATAATATTAGACATGCACAATATTAAAATGTCACATTCTTTTTGCTTATAAATAGTGATATAGGGTTGGAGGGATAGCTCAGCCATTAAAGGCTAGGCTCACAACCAAAAATATAAATAATGATAAAATAAAAACATTTAAAGCAATCAGATTGCTTTCTGATGTGATTGTAGGGTTAGTAGAACCTTTTCAGAGGAAATATACTCCATGTTCAGAAATGGATTAATATAATTTTGACAGTGATAATTTACATATCTTTTTTAATTTTTTTAATTTAAATTAGAAACAAGATTGTTTTACATGTCAATCTCCATTTCTTCTTCTTCCCCTCCTCTCCTGCCCCCCATTAACACCATACCTATTCTATAACATTTCTGCTCCCCTGGGAGAGTGAGGCCTTCTCATTTAGGTCTTCTGAGTTTGTCTTATCCTTTGGGATAGAGCCTAGTACCACCCCCCATGTGGTGGGGCTGAGGGAGTACCCTCTATGAGAAATGAGCTCCCAAAGTGCATTCCTACTCTAGGGATAAGTACTGATCTATTACAAGTGGCCCCATAGATTTCCGAGGCCTCCCACTGACACCCACATTCATGGGGTCTGGGTCAGTTCCAAGGTGGTTTCCCAGTGATCAGTCTTGGGGCCAAGACCTCCCCCTTGTTCAGGTCAGCTGTTTCTGTGGGTTTCACCAGGGTGGTCTTGAAACATTTGTTCATCACTCCTCCTCTGCAACTAGATTCCAGTTCAGTTATGTTTTTAGCTTCGGGTATCTGCTTCTAATTCCATCAGCGGCTGGATGAAGGCTCTAGGATGGTATATAAATTAGTCGTCAAATTTGTTATCAGGGGATGGCACTTAAGGTAGCCTCTCCACTGTTGCTTAGATGGTTAGTTGGTGTCATCCTTGTAGATCTCTGGACATTTCCCTGCTGCCTGATTTCTCTTTAAACCTGTACTGGCTCCCCCTTTGCTGGCAACTCTTCTTTTGCACTCCTCTATTATTTCCCCTACACAAACTTCCTGTCTCCTATATGTTCTCCTCAGCCCTCATCTTCTCCCTTTCTCATTCTCATGGGTCCCTCTCCCCTCCCCCCATGCTCCCAATTTGATCAGGAGATCTTGTCCCTTTTGCCTTCTCTGGGGAAACCATGTATGTCTCTCTAAGGGTCATTCTTGTTTACTAGCTCCTCTGGAAGTGTGGATTATAGGCTGGTCATTCTTTGCTTTATGTGTAAAATCCATATATGAGTGAGTGCATCCAATATTTGCCTTTTTGTTACTGGATTATCTTGTTCAGAATGGATTCTTCTAGTTCTACCCATTTGCCTGTGAATTTCAAGTTTCCAATTTTTTTTCTTTTTTCTGCTGAGTAGTAAATGTACCACATTTTCTCTAACCATTCTTCAATTGGGGGAGTGGGGTATCTAGGTTGCTTCCAGGTTCTGTCTATTACAAATAATGCTTCTATGAACACAGTTGAACAGATGTCCTTGTTATAGAAATTTGCTTCTTTTGGGTATATGCCTAAGAGTGGAATTGGGTATATGCCTAAGAGTGGAATTGCTGGATCTTGTGGTAGGCTGATTCCCATTTTCCTGAGGAATTGCCATACTGATTTCCAAACTGGCTGTACAAGTTTGCACTCCCACCAGCAGTGGAGGAGTGTTCCTCTTTCTCCCCATAGCTTCTCATTTTCAGGAGGTCCCATTTATCAGGAAGAAGTCTCCTATACCAATTAATTCAAGGGTACTTCCCACTTTCTCTTCTAAGAGGTTTAATGTGGCTTTCATTTACATTGTGGTCTTTGATCCATTTGGACTTAAGTTTTGTGCATGGTGGTAGACATGGATCTATCTGGAGTTTTCTACATGCCAGCATCCAGTTATGCCAGCACCATTTGTTGAAGATGCTTTCTTTATTCCATTGTAGATATTTAGCTTCTTTGTCAAAAATTAGGTGTTCATAGGTATGTGGTTATTATCAGGGTTTTCAATGCGATTCCATTGGTTTACTTGTCTATTTTTGTGCCAATACCAATCTGTTTTCAGGGCTATAGCTCTATAATAGAGCTTGAAGTCAGTGATGCCTCTGGAAGTTCCTTTATTATACAGTTTTTTTTCTATCCTAGGTCTTTTGTTTTTCCATATAAAATTGAGTATAGCTCTTTCAAGGTCTGTGAAGAATTGTGTTGTTATTTTGATTGGTATTGCATTGAATCTGTTGATTGCTTTTAGCAAGATTGCCATTTTTACTATGTTGATCCTATATATTCAAGGGCATGGCATATCTTTCCATTTTCTGGTATCTTCTTTAATTTCTTTCTTTAAAGACTCAAAGTTCTTGCTACACAGGTCTCCCACTTGTTTGGTTAGTGTTACCCCATAATATTTTATGTTGTTTGTGGCTATTGTAAAGGGTGATGTTTCTTTGATTTCTTTCTGAGCCCTCTTATCATCTGTATATAGTAGGGCTACTGATTTTTTTTTCTTTTGAGTAAATCTTGTATCCTGCCACTTGGCTGAAAGTGTTTGTCAGTGGTAGGAGTTCCCTGGTAGAGTTTTTTTGGGTCACTTATGTAGACTATCATATCATCTGCAAACAGTGAAAGTTTGACTTCTTCCTTTCTAATTTGTATCCCCTTGATCTCCTTTTGTTGCCGTGTTGCTCTAGCTAGCATTTCAAGTATGATATTGAGGAGATATGCAGAGATTGGCCAGCCTTGTCTTATTCCTGATTTTAGAGGAATCGAGTTGAGTTTCTCTCTATTTAGTTTGATGTTGGCTGTTGGTTTACTACCTATTGCTTTTATTATTTTCAGTTATGTTCCTTTTATCCCTGATCTCTCCAGGAACTTTATCATGAAGGGATGTTGGATTTTTGTCAAAGGCTTTTCAGCATCTAGTGAGATGATCATGTAGTTTTTTTTTCAGTTTGTTTATATGGTGCATTATATTGATGGATTTTCATATGTTGAACCAGCCCTGAATCCCAGGAATAAAGCTTGCTTGATCATGGTGCATGGTTTTTCTGATATGCTCTTGGATTCTGTTTGCAGTATTTTATTGAGTATTTTTGCATCAATATTCATGAGTGATATTGTTCTGTAGTACTCTTTCTTAGTTGAGCCTTTGTGTGACTTAGGTACCAAGGTAATTGTACCCTCATAAAAAGAGTTTGGCAATGAATCTTGTGCTTCTATTGAGAAATGTTGGTCTTTGCTCTTCTTTGAATTTCTGGTAGAAATCTACACAGAAGCCATCTGGCCCTGTGCTTTGTTTGGTTGGGGGACTTTTGATGTCTGCTTCTATTTCCTTAGGGTATATTGGCCTGTTTAAGTTGCTTAGTGATATCTGTCTAGAAAATTGTCCATTTCCATTGAATTTTCCAATTTTGTGGAGTACAGGTTTTTAAAGTATGACCTGAAGATTCTCTGTATTTCCTCAGTGTCCATTGTTATGTCCTCCTTTTCATTTCTGATTTTGTTAATTTGCATGTTTTCTCTCTCTGCCTTTTGGTTAGTTTGGATAAAGGTTTGTCTATCTTGTTGATTTTCTCAAAGAAACAACACCTTGTTGCATTGATTCTTTGTATTATTTTCTTTGTTTTGACTTTATTGTTTTCTGCCATCAGTTTGATTATTTCCTGGAGTCTACTTCTCAGGAGTGAATTTTCTTCCATTTGTACTAGAGCTTTCAGTTGTGATGTCATCTTTCTGGTGTGACTATTCTCTAGTTTCTTGCACTTAGAGCTATGAACTTTCCTCTTAGTACTGCTTTCAAAGTGTCCCATAAGTTTGCGTATGTTCCTCAGGTATTTGAGTTGACCTGCCTGCAGACCCCAGGACGGGAGTTCCCAGAGTGGCCAGGCAGAAGTTATAATTTAGATATCTTGAGAATTGATTATTATAAAAGCAAAATCTTTTCCGTATTTTAAAAATATGATGTTACTTGCCATGCCATACATGACAGAAGGCCATTACAAACAAAATTATTTTGACAATGGACTTTCTGTCTTCAAGATTTATGAGAAATATGTTTTTTATTTATAATTAATAAACCTATAGTATTGTTTCAGTAACACAAACAAAAAGGTAGAGGGAGTATAGAAGTTATGAATAGTGTCATGACGATGAACCCATAGAACTAAGTTATCTCTTACTTCTTTCCAAAGAAAGCAATCTCTAACTGCCAGCATAAAACTAATAACTAGATGATTATAAAATAAAATGTATAATTAGATTATAAAACAGACTCTTTGGGAGTCCTACCCAATATACTGGCAGCTAGGAAGACAAAAATTAAACCAAAATAGTAAGCACAATTTTAACAATCTTTCCTGAATTTTAATACACTATACCAGAAGTTATTCAAAAGTATGAGTTTATTAGATGTAACTACTGTCTTTTTATTGTTATTTGAAAAACAGGCATTGACAGCTTCCAGGCATGACTTCAAGTTGATACCAAATTTAGCTTTTAAATAAAATAAATGATATATTTTATAAAATATTATTATGTATGTTGAATATGTGTTTGTTGAAGCTGTGCTCTGATTGAAATGTCATTTGTCCTCAAACAAAACAAAACAACAACAAGAAAAGACTTTCATATTGTGTTTTTTCAAGCACCCAATATAGCTTAGACCTCTTCTGCAAATTTTTATTAATATACAATGCCAGTGGGTGTGCTGTATCTAATCGATAATCTGCCCCTCCTGCAAGGTTTGTGTTCATTATCTATTGGTTTCTTCCTGAACTGTTCTATTTATTCTATCTGTAAACCGCTGTTAATATTTACCCTAACTCTCGTCAGGCGTTGGTGGCACATGCCTTTAATCCCAGTACTTGGGAGGCAGAGGCAGACAGATGTCTGTGAGTTCAAGGCCAGCCTGGTCTCCAGAAAGAGTGCCCGGATAGACTCCAAAGCTACACAGAGAAACCCTGTCTCGAAAAACCAATATATATGTATATATATGTACATATATTTATATGTATTTACCCTAACTCTTGCTATCTAAATTGATCTCTATATAGCATTTCACAGAGTGTATTGGTTCAATAAACCCAAGGAAAGGGGCACAAGGTAGCCCTTGTTAATAAAGATATATATTGCTTTTCTTTTTTCTCTTGAAAATATAGACAATGTTTTATTTATCCTGTTAATACAATTATAAAATGTTCATTATAGCAAATAGTACATGGGACCTCTGCTGACTTTCCAACCTGTCCTATATTCTAGATGCAAGAACAAGAGTAACATCCTTCACTGAGAGTTATGTGTCCCTCATACAAAGATCATAAATTTAAATAGGAGCTTTCCATGAGATACTTGGACATTCTTTAGAAAGAATTGAGGGCTTTCAGAAACACATCCTTAAAAAAAGCAAAGGTGGAGTACACACACCAAGTCCTTTAGATCTTTGTCTGCTCTTCATCAAGCATTCATAGAGCTGTTCAAAACTATTCATATCTGCCCATCACTCAAGTGAGGAATTTTGTTTCTCATTTATTTCTTTTATCTAAAATCAAGTAACATATACTTTTATTGTATCAAACAAACAGTAAAAAACATTTTGTTCTACTTTGGTGGAATACAAAGCTTTAAAAGAAATGAAAATCAATTGTACTTGAGTGAATTATATCAGCTCACATTTCGTATAAATGGAATGAAAAGCTTGTACCTACCACAACACACAACAACAAAATTTAATAAAAGATATTGCCAAAAAAGCTATAAAATAACTTCAAATTTAAGCTAATATGCTTTAATTATTTCAAGATGTAAATGTGCACATATGTCTGAGTTTATAAATATGACAGTTGTTATGAAATAATATATACATATGTTTGTGTGTGATATTACCAACACATATAATTCAAGTTGTTTCCACACAGAATATAACATTGAATTGTATTGGTTTACATATGTTCATAACTGCATGGTTATTGGTGGCTAAAGTTATACATTAAACACAGAGGAGGATGTTGGAAATGTGGAATATGAATTACAGAGTGTTTTGAGCTGTCATATAGATACTAGTAATCAAACTTGAGTTCTCTGGAAGAGCAGCCAGGGCTTAACCACTCACCCCTGTGATGTGTGATTTTAAATGTGCTCATTATTCATCAGTAATATGTGAAGAAAGCAGCTTGATTCTCAGAGCTCAAGAACAAGCAATGTTATTACACTGTGTCTTTATGTGTCTACCATCCATCAAATCTCTATTGCTATTACTAATATATAACTAAAATATATTATAAAATATTTTGATGTTGATGTTTTTCAGGAATGAGCAAAGAGAGTTCTTCAGATCCAGGAGATTTACAACACATTGTCTTTATCAAATCCTGCCACTGTTCTCTTTTTGACTCTGGAGTCACTTTTTTTCCCCCAGAATTGTGTATTAAAACTGCTTAATTTCAATGAATGACCATTACCCCAACTAACAATCTAAGCAGTAGTTGAGAGGCACCTTAAGTACCCTTTTCCAATAATGAGATTGATGACTACCTTATATGCCCTCCAAGAGCCTTCATCCAGTAGCTGATGGAAGCAGAAGCAGACACCCACAGCTAAACACTAATCTGAACTCTGGAATCCAGTTGCAGAGAGAGTGATGAGCAAAGGGGTCAAGACCAGGGTGGAGAAATTCACAGAAACAGCTGACCTGAACAAGGGGTTGCTCATGAACACCAGACTGATACCTGGGAAACCAGCGTAAGTCTGTTCTAGACCTCCGTGAACAAGAATGTCAATTTAGAGGTCTGCTTAATCTAGGAGGCCTCTAATAGTGAATCCAGATTTATCTCTATTACACAAATGTACCTTGGGAGCACACTCCACATAGAGGGATGCTCTCTCAATGTAGACACACTGCAGAAGGTGGAGGGCCTGCTCCAAATGATATAGCAGACTTTGAAGATTCCCCATAGCAGACCTCACCCTTATTGGGGAGCAGAAAGGGGATGGGATAGGAGGTCGGTTGGGGTCATGGGAAGAGGGCAGGGAGAGGGAACTGGGATTGGCATGTAAAAGAAGCTTGTTTGTATTAAATTTTGGAAAAATGAAAAAAATATCTAATTTTTAGTAATCTCTTTTATTTGGTATTTCCTCTTTTCTGTGATTGTTAAAACATAAAACATATCATTAAAATATTCAGCTATAATATAGTTATTAAATCACTAAACAATCTTCATCAATAAATTTATATATGAAATAAGAGAAAGGCCAAACATGTAAGCTTAGAAGTAGGAAAAGAATGTCATGTAATATAATAGTGGATATTTCTACACATTGTACCAAAAAGGTCAACAATATATAATACTCTTTGAAAGATAAATTTGTTCATTTACTATTTATTTATAATAACTAACTGTTGAAATATGACAATTACTTACAATAATAAACAGTAGCTAATTCATAAAACATTTAATAATTTCCTTTTTTATAACAATGTTCTTCCATGTGTCAGAGTATTATACAGGTGTATCTGTAAGTCACAGATACACAGTTTGCCAGGGTGCACACTGTTTGTAGTAGGGTATTCACTTTATATAAAATTTAAACAAAACTCTACTTAGCTACCTTCAGTAGAAAATGTCATTTTTGGTGATGAATATTAATTTTGTGTAATTGTAATGAGGAATTACTTGACTAATTGCTTTCACATTTCTTATTGTAAAAGTATTTGGTGTATTTATCCATTCCAAGTTTTCAGACTATGTTAGAAATAATTTGTCTTTGGGGAACCTATTTGATAATGATAGTACATGCATCTAGTCACCTTTCTGAAACATCCAGGGATAATCATTTATATATTTTGCTTATAAATAAGTGACAACTAACATATCATTAAAATTGTACACGTCCTTATGTTATGGAGTTAATTTTATAGCTCATTTGTTAAATTCCAATGAGAAGTAAATCAGCAAAGCTGAATATTTTTGTTATAAAATATGATGGCCTACATTTTTGGAAACAACTTCTGTAAGTACCTTCTAATAAATAATGTGTAATTCAAAGAAAAACAGATATTTGATGAAAATGTTTTCACTGTACTGCTACATATGAAAAAATGTTAATTCACTAGTAATGGAAAAGAGAGTATTTAGTGTGTCACAGTTGCTTCACTAAATATGATTCTGATACTCTTCCCATGATACTGCTAAGATGACTCAGTTACTCATAAGAGGTACTGTTTATAAAATGTATATTTAATTAAGAGTTTAATCAGTAGCTCATGATTTGATTCCAGGTGAGTAAGAATTGATTACTGTTTTGTCTTGCTCAAGGAAGGCTTGTTGTGGTGGTTACAATGACAATGACCTCTGCATTTAAATACTTGTTCCCCAATTGGTGAAACAGCTTGACTGTGATTAGTGGGTGTGGCCTTGTTGTATGTTTATGTTGCTGCTGGCAGGTTTACAGAGGCAAAAAATTGTGTCATGTTATTCTCAGTGTGCTCTCTGCCTTATGCTTCTGCATCAGGTCATGAGCTCTCAGATCCTTCTCAAGCGGCATCTCTCCAAGCTTTCCCTCTAACACCATAGAACCTAATCCTTTAGAAGTCCAGTTAAACACTACATTTTTTTAAAGTTGCCTTCATTATGGTGTTCTAGCATAGCAATAGAAAAATGAATATATTTTAATAAAAGTCAGTGAGATATTGGTTTGATAAATTTTTACCTATCTATGAATCGATGTGTACAATTTAGCATTGTTATTATTAAGACTAAATTATTGTTCAATTGAATATTATTATTTGAAGTTCTGGCTGGATTAGACTTCAGATAAGACCTGTAATTTCCCATCAAACAAAAAATGATAGCTAACTCTCCCAGTACTTGGTCATTATTTAAATTTTTTTAGGGTCCCCTAAATATGCCATTGCAGCCAGAGAGAAGGAGGTAAATTTAAGAACACAATGCCCACATTATGAAGAGTTAGGGTGGATGTTTCTTAGTCATATGATGGTTTATGAATGTTTGTCATTTTTTGGGGGAGGTAATTGCAAATTGTTACTGTTCATGATCAGGGAGAAAACTAAACAAAGGAAGCTGGATTAAGGGTTTTCTTTTTCTTTTTCTTTCCTCTGTTATTTCTATTCCATCTAATGTTGAAAAAATGGGAGAGGGATGAAAAGAAAGAAAATGGGGAGATATAGGAATGATAAGGTAAAAGGGTAGATTATTAAATTAAGTAAATACAACTGCTAGCATAAAATATTTTACACTAGTATGGATTTTTGTATATTGATACACATTTAAGGTTTTTCCTGTTATAACATACTTTACATATGTTTCTACTCATGTACTCAAGTACCATACAGCATATTAAAAATGTAATATAAAGTTCTAGTCCATGAAAGCTGTTATCACAAATTATTTAGGATAATAAATAAGTGCAGGTTAGTAGTTAATCATGTATAATAATCAAACTTTGCTCCTCAGCAGGAGCAAAAAACAAACAAAAAACTAAGAATTTAGTTATCTCCCCCTTTCCTTCATACTTTTTAAATCTGTACATATTGTACACAATTTCTGGGTTAGACGCATATATGGAGAAAATGTGGTACATTTACACAATGGAGGGGAAAAAAAAGCAAGGAAATCTTGAAATTCACAGGCAAATGGATGGAACTAGAAGAAATGATCCTGAGTGAAGTAACCCAGTCACAAAAAGACAAACATGGTATATACTCACTCATATATTTTAGATCTGGATCAAAGAAGTAGCAGCCTACAATCCACACCGCCAGAGAAGTTAGGAATCAATAATGACCCAAAGAGAGACACACATGGTCCCCTGTAAATTTTGAAGGGGAAATTTGAAGGGGAAAGGGATAAGATCTCCTAGACTAATGGGGAGCATGGGGGCGAGGAGAAGGATTTTGAAGAAAGAGAAATGAAGTAGAGGGTACAGGAGGACATGAGGGAACAGGATGATCTAGCTGGCAGAAAACAGAGGAGAGCAAGAAAAAAGATACCATAATAGAAGGAGCCATTATAGGTTTAAAGAGAACTCTGGCACTAGGGAAATGTCCAGAGATCTCCAAGGTTGACCCAAACTAACAATTTAAACAATAGTCAAGAGGCTACCTTAAATGCCCTTCTATGGTAATAAGATTGATGACTACCTTATATGCCATCCCAGTGCCTTCATCCAGTAGCTGATAGAAGCAGAGGCAGGCACTCACAGCTAAACACTGAGCTGAATTCTGGCATCCAGTTGCAGAGAGGGAGGACTGATGAGCAAACAGATCAGAACCAGACTGGAGAAACCCACAGGGATAGCTGACCTGAACAAGGTGTTGCTCATGGATCCCAGACTGATAGCTGGGAAACCAGTATAGGACTGTTCAAGACCCCCTGAAGGAACAAGTCAGTTTGGAGGTCTGAACAATCTATGGGGCCACTAATAGTGGACCAGTATTTATCTTTGGTACACAAATGGTCTTCGGGAGCTCTCTCCACATAGAGGGATACTCTCTCAGCCTAGATACACTGGGAAGGGTCTAGGCCCTGCTCCAATTTATATGACAGACTTTGAAGATCCCCAATGGGCCTCACCCTCCCTGGGGAGGGTTGAGATGGAGGGGGTGGGAGAAGATAGAAGGAGAGGGAACTGAAATTGACATGTAAAATAAGTTTGTTTCTAATTTAAATAAAAACAGTAAAGAAAAGTGGTGGGGTCTATGACTGGCTGACCAGAATTAGCCATAGAGATTTTGGAGCTCCAGGAAGACAGATACAGGTAGAGATAAGGAGGGTCTTAGGGAGATTCTGTGGTCTTTTAAATCTGAGAAGGTGGAAAGAGTCAGCCCATCATTTCTCCACTGCTTTCTTGATATATTAGGTTTGCATCCCAAGTATCTGACTCAAGTTTTTCTTCATAAAAGAATGACTTCGATAAACAAATCACACTACACTGTATTTAGTTGTTGTCTCATTCTGAAGCTCAGACATAGCCATTTGAGAGAAAAGCATGATATACAGTCACACAAGAAGCAAAGTTGAGTGGCTATTTCTTTACTTCCCTTGGAATCCATGGGTTGAGGCAAATTCTACTAAACTGAGAATACAAATTTAAAAAGGATATGTGAAAGGCTTATTCTTAAATTAGAAAACAACTAATAGAATTTTAAAACTGTGGTGTTTTATATAGACAAGTACGCATTTGTTTTAATTATGCTTTCAAAGTTGTAAAATTTATGTTCAGTTGGAAAGAGAACAAAGTCACTCAGCTGTTAGAATCTTGGGAAATTTATTCATGTTTTCATCTCCTCCTGAAAAAAAAATCATCCTGGTTACCTTCTCAATATAAAGAGTGATATGGATAAAATCAGGGTTTTAAAAAATTACAATTATATATTCAGCTTTTAAAATATAGTATGGAAAAAATTTTCTCTAAAGAATATAGCTCCACCCCCAGAAGAAAATGCAAACACACTAAAGTTCTAATTTAGTTTTATATGTAATTACAATACTTTGTGAAATTGATCATCATGGGCACTTGAAATGAAGAAAAAAAAAGCATTCTTATAGCTATTTTTGAAGAATTAAAAGAAAATGTCTTCCAGAACACTGAGTGTGTACACCTTGGCAAGTGCACAAAGCCAAAACACATTATGACTATCATACTTGGTGACCTCCAGGTGATTGAACAATCTTATTTTCATAAACAAAGTGTATAACTCCTAAAGAATTACATCTAAAGTTTCTAAAGTTGACTTTGGGTCTACACACACACACACACACACACACACACACACACACACACACACTCACACACACTCACACATGCACATGCACAATGCACACACCAGCATTTCTATAAAGTAATAGAAACAGTTATAATAAAACATCAATTTAGTCTTTGTTTTGTTTTGTTTTTAGTTAAAAATTATGTTTTGTTCAAGGCAATCATGGTAGAATTATTGTCACCAAGTGAAGAAATAACACGTGAATTGTTGTGTTGTTAAAATTTTCTTTATGTTTATTACCACTATACTAACAATAATAAACTTATAAATTATCTATCATAATAATCAAATTTGAAATATCTGACAGATAATATTTTATAAATTCTTGGAGTTTTATTCAAACTATAGGTGTTATAATTTAAGAAAAGATGTCCTGTGACAGGGTTCAAGCAGATTTTTTTTTTTCAGGGAAAGGGATCGTGAAAAGGGGAAAAGGAAGTAGGGAGACTGTCCTCCAGAGACAGGAGAAGCAGGAAAGAGGGAAAGAGGAGAGAGGAAAAAGGGGGAGAGAGGAGAGAGAACAAGGAGTAACAAAGACAGAGAGAGGGAGAGAAATAAAGAGAGAGAGAAGAATGGGAGGTAGGTGGGGCCCCTATAAAAGGGAACATAGTGAATGTGCACAGGTGGTGCTCTTAGTGGCTGCAGCTGAGGGTGGATTCTGTCAGAATCACAAGGACAGGATGGTACAGATGCCTGAATATTATCAATGGGTATTTTGATTTTGGAAATAATTAAGATTGTCTAATAATTTCTTTGTAGGTACAGGCACCTGTATTTATTCTCTCATACAGCTTTAACAGTTGATAGCTCATTAAGGAAGATGCAGCTTTCCAAAAACAAAGTCTAGCTGTGTCTTTATTCTGAGCAAGAGTAAAATAAACTATGTCATATTGTTGTAAACTAAATTCCATTCAGTCATAGTAGTTGGCTAAATTTCATTCAGTCATCTATTCAGTCATAGTTTGGATATTTTCTAGTTTTTATTTTTTTATTATTTTTAATTATTCACTTTTACATTTCCATCTCCCCATTCCCTCACCCTCACCTCCTCCCATGTTCTCCAGCCAACCCACCCCAACCCACCCATGACTCCTCTCCAGGGATAGTGAAGCCCTCTACCAAGGACCTGAAAAGTCTATCATATTGTTTGAGGGAGGGTCTAGACCCTCCTTGCTGTATCTGGGATGCAATAGTATCCCTCCATAGGGAATGGGCTCCCAAAGTCCATTTGTGCTCTAGGGATAAAGGCTGGCTCCGCTATCAGAGGAGCCATAGACTGTCTTGGGCTCCTAGCTGGTAGCCACATTCACAGAGTTTAGTTTTGTCCAATGCTGTTTCCCCAGCTTTTTGACTAGGATCTCCATTCTATCAGTAGGTCAGCTCCACTGTCATTGGCTCCCTCTTTTTGCTCCTTATCCTGCAGTCTTCCTCATCAACTGTGTCATTATCCTGTCTTACAGATCTTCCTAGCAAGAGTCAGCCACAGTTTTCCTTTCTTCCCGAGATGCTTCCTAACACAGCTCCTAACTCCCCAGGGCACCAATAAAACTAGGCTTTCATTTTCATTTGACAAAGGTTTTTATATGTAGTTCCTAAGTGCTTGCTAACTAATGTCACCAGGATGCATTTTTTAGCATGTTTCAGAGCTCAGAATGTGATTCTTCACAATGTGAGTGCTAATTATGATAAAATTAGCTTTCCTTTTAGTTATAATATAATTGCATCATTTCCTACAAGTTCCTTCTCTCCCTCCAAACCCTACCATGTTTACTTGTTCTCTCTTAACTTCATTGCATTTTAATTTTTAATGTTGATATATGTATATACATATACATGATATATATTTTAATTTGAGTTATATATAATAGATTTAGTATATTATATGTAATACATCATACAACCTTCTTAGTTCATGTTTTTTGCTAATTAATATATCTTCAGATATCTGAACTTCTCTTTGTAACTTATTTATCTGAATTCATACTTTAAAATTATTCCAATAGATTCTTTAGTTAGAACTTAATTTTTTTTTTTTTTTTTTGGTATGCTTGTTTTCATTTGACACAGGGTTTGCCTTGGATGCCCAGGTTGGCCTGTAATTTACTTCTAGCTCAGACTGACCCTAAGCTCACAGTGTCCTCCTTGAGCCTTTTTGGTGCTGAGATTATAAGAACGAGGCAGCATTACCAAATATGTGTTCAAGTGTATAATTTTCTCCAAATAGGACTTTTAATATCTCTTATTTTCATTACAATTAATGGTAAATATTTTATACTTTTCATTGAGACTGAGACCGAGACCAAGACAGACAGAGACAACATATAGAATCTCAAGAGATGTGTCAGGTCATTGTGCTTACAGAGCAAGGGCCTTTATCCACTGAACCATCTACCCAATCACGAGACACCTATTTTTTTTTTTTATTTCTTCTAGGAACCAGGGCTTCAAGGTTATGTTGTTAATTTTTTTTGTAGCTTTTTTTGGTTCTGTTTTCTTAGCATTGTTCAGTCCTTTGTGCTTAGAAAAGATCCCTGAAATTCTTTTGGTTTTTGTTTGTTTGTTTGTGTTTTGTTGTTGTTTTCCAAGACAGGGTTTTTCTGTGACTTTGGAGGCTATCCTGGAACTAGCTCTTTTTAGACCAGGCTGGTCTCAAACTCACAGACATCCTCTTGCCTCTGCCTCTCCATTGCTGGGATTAAAGGCGTGCACCACCACTGCCCAGCTACAAAACAATTCTTAAAAAAATTAAGACACAGCCAGGTATTAGTGGCACGTGCCTTTAATCCCAGCACTCAGGAGGCAGAGAAAGGCAAATGTCTTTGATTTTGAGACCAGACTGGTCTACAAGAGCTAGTTCTAGGACAGTCAAGGCTACACAGAGAAACCCTTTCTTTCAAAACCAAAAAAACAAAAAAGAAAAAAAAACAATTGTTTGGTAACCACAGACTTACTTAACTTGTACTCTAGCATGTTCTCTGTGTATTTGAAGAAAGTATATTCATTCTGCTGTTGGTTGGATAGTTTTGTAGATGTCTATAATCTTAACTTAGTCTGTGGTTTTATTCAAATTAATTTACTGATTTTCTTTGAATTAAACTGGAGTATTGAAGTGTTTTTTTTTAAAAACATTCATATTAGGTTCTTTTTAGTTTGTGAATATTTGTTTTATATTCTTAAGAGTTTCAAGGTGTTTGAATATATTTATAACACAGTCTGTTATATAACTTTATCCTACACTGAATAAAGTGAAAATAATGTATGAGGCAATGGTTGGGGATATTGTCCCCTTGTTCTTATTAAGCCAGTGTTTATTCTGTGTCCTTGTTGACTGTGAAAACTGCTCCACTTCTAGAAGGGGGGAGTGATCACAATAGCTTCCTCTGTCTCAGAGTTGTCTACCTCTCCTTCAATTTTGTTAATTTATTCTTGATTTTAGGTTCTATTTTAGTAAGTGAATGTTTATATGGAATTAATTGAATATCTCAAGTAAATTGACATTTTAATTGTTATGAAAAATAAAAAAGAAAGATAAGGAACCACCCCAGTCATTGATGTCTTCTGGTATATAAAAATTTTATCTTGGACTGAGGGAATGGTTTAGTGGTTAAGTGCTTGTTATACAAATATGAAGATGAAATTTAGGATCCCCAAGATGCATTTAAAAGTAGAGTATGAATAGAAGCCTGCATCAGTTCTACTCCTCAAGGCAGAGTCACATGATCCAAGCCCCAATGAGTGAGATGGAGGAGCGATTCAAGATTGTTCCTAACATTATTGATGAGTCTTCACTTGCTTATGTATGCACACATGCTCCTACACATGAGCAAACAGGCATACAAAATGCATATCTCACACATAAACAAAAATATTAGAACAGAGTACATTGCCGGGCGTTGGTGGCACACACCTTTAATCCCAGCACTTGGGAGGCAGTGGCAGGTGGATCTCTATGAGTTCGAGGTCTCCAGAGTGAGTGCCAGGATAGGCTCGAAAGCTACACAGAGAAACCCTGTCTCGAAATACACACACACACACACACACACAAAAAAAAAAAAAAAAAAAAAAAAAAAAAAAAGGGAATACATTTTCCTAATAGATTTATTAGGACAAAGTTTTTAGAGTCTATATTTTTTTATTACCAGAACTTGAGTTTGTGTATATGTTTGTCCAAGTCTCTGTCTCTGTCTCTGTCTCTCCCCCCTCTCTCTCTCTCTCTGTGTGTGTGTGTGTGTGTTTATGTACATTTGTTTATGTGTGTATGTGTTCAATCCCAGATGTATAAGTGGAAGTCATAGATCAACTCCTAGGTTCTATTTGGATTGTTCTCTACCTTAATTTATGAAACAAGGTCTGAAACAGACAATGGCCCTCAACCACTTGGCTTGATATGCTAGTCAGTCAGCTTCAGGATTCTACAGACTGAGTCCCAGGATAGCCAGAGCACACAGAGAAATCCTGTCTCAATAAATAAATAAATAAATAATAACAAAAACCAACAACCTGTAACATGTATTGTGGTCTTCATTCCTCATAAAATATGATATTATGAGCTGCTGGATGTTCATTTTCTCCATTTTCTTACATCTCACAGCTTTTTAAAAGAAAAGTATCTTCATTAACATTTTATAAAACTACACCCTAAATGTAGAGCTACAAGGAGTCAATGACATATTAAACAGGGAGAATCAGTCTTCTCCAGAGAATACTGCTGAAAGGTGATCCAATCGCAAGCTGATCACTCAACATATACATCTGAACAACCCAAGATGAACTCTGTAAGGAACAAATGTACATGCATGCATGCACAAACACACCAATCTTAGTCAAAGAAGAAATAATGAACTTGAAAATAAGCTGGAGACAGGGTATCTTGGATAGTATAAGCATGAAGAGAGTGAGGTTGAAATTATTTAACTACAGTAATTGCATATAAAAATGTTAAATTAAATTTTTAAAAAATGACGGTGAAAAAAATAAATTGTGATGTCTCTGCCATGCTGAAGAACAAAATTTTCTCATTTCCCTGAGCTCAGAGAAGTAGTAGCCATTCTTAAGGATAATGCAACTTTGTTATTATTTCTTAATTAGTTATTAGAAAAACCCTGCTCTTCTCTGATTTCTATAAAAAAATAACTGCCTCGTGCAGTCTACCTTTCCACAGCTCTGAGTGAGATAATAGAATGCCTCTGACACGATGTTTTAATTTAAAATATGTATTCACAATGTCTGACAAGCTTATTATCTTCTTCTCTAGTTAGTTTTGAAGTGCTACTGATCTGCTTTGTTTACGAGATTTCTAATTTTATGTTGAAAACAAGATTTACTTTTATGAGATGAGGTGAAATAAATGTTAAAATAATATACCTTTTTAAAGGTAATATTTGCTTCTAGACAGGGAGATTTAATTTGAGTCTAAACCATAAAGTTCCCAAGTCATATTTTAGTGAGTTTGTTTTGTTCTTGCAATAGAAGTCAGAATAGACTATCATAGCATGAAGTTAAGCACAGTTGATCCTGGATCATGTGTCTCTTAACTTTTCAAGAATATGAGTACTGGAGTTGCAAAGCTGTTCAAATAGAGTCTGAAGTATCTGGCAAACCATGTTCTCACTCACAGATAATAACCTACTGCAGTGTGCCAGATACAGCATGGTCCCTTCCCCAACTCCTCACCAAGTGATTTCTATTGGGTCTGATATGTCTACCTGTATATTGGTTTCTTCCTCCTATGTTCAGCTGAAACAAACAAACAAACAAAAAACAGACACCAATCCAACATTTTGGGTATAGGTCTACAAAAATGCAGCCACAAATATTTTAGAGTAAATGGCATTAGTATTTTCTTTTCTCTTGAAAGTGGTTGACTCATCCTGAAACTGCCTTCTACATACATTTATAGTTAAATATCTGTGTATTGAGTGTCAAAGCCCTCATTAGAATTTAGTATCGACATTTTGTCTGTTACAGGACCAGTTATAAAATTCAGATTAATACCTATGTGATGATTTAACACTCATAATTTTTCGTTACAATACCTGATACATCTTCAAACCAATAACAATGAAAGTTGAATATTAGGCTGGATAAAGCCAAACAATTCCATTTTGAATCATCTACTCATAGGGAACTTCTACTGTGCTTTTATTTTGGGAACACATGTAGACAACGACATTCAAGAGTTTGTTCTGAATTATATCTTCAGCTCCAAATACTCTTCAACAAGATATTAATATATGTGTGTGTACACAAGTGGTTAAGTGTTGGCAATTGATTTCATGGCCTATTCCTTTTTTTGTCATAGCATAGGCAATCACAATTTACTTCTATATGGAGCTTTACCTTAGTCACAATGTCCTCTTTAATCCCTTCAAAATTCATTACTTGAACAGATTTACAATAGATTATATTTGTGAAACAACTCTTTCATCATTTTCTATAAAGAAAGCTTAATTTTTCAAACTTTGCTGAATATTAATAAATGCTGTAAAGTATTTCATGCTACAAAACAACTAAGATAAAATATTGTCACTCAGTATTTCCTTTACTGGATGTCTAAAAAATAGCTGGTACATTTATATTAAATCTATACAATATTTATGTAAAGATGCATCAACTCTGATTTGCAAAGCATGATGTGAGGCATCATTGGTGTTTTAATCCATTGCTAATTCTCAAAATTCCATGACAACTTCCTTTCTTACTGTTAAAACTGTAGCCACTTTACAGAGGTTAGTTTGTCATTAGTATTTTGATTCAAATAGTAGAATTGGAAATGTGAAACCTGCTTTCTTCTTACAATTATTAAATGTCTTTACTTTCAGAGTCTATATCAAGTGCAGGACCTATAGTAGCTGTGTTAACAGTAGTTTTTTTTTCAGCAAATAAAAGTACTTTCAGACTACAAAAAGAATCATATTGATCTTCATATTTAGATTGCTATCAGGGACTTAAAAACAATATATCATCATTATAATTACCACGTAGTTAGAATTAAGTATCAGGGTAATGTTTCATTCTACAAAATCAGGGATATATTTTAGTGCTCATAACCATTTAGAAGACATTGATTTTGATACAGAGTTGGAAGGACACAAATTTTTATCCTTCAGATTATCCTCTGTGAAATAATTTGGTGTATAGATGGGTATATTAAATATATTGGTAAATTTTGCAAAATCTCAACCCCCAAACTGAATTGAATGTAGTAACTGGACCATTGTGGTCCCGTGAGAGTCAAGAGAGATGACATCTAGAGTCACTTCATTTCTGAAGAAATATCCTCTCCTTTGCAAAGGATGCTTCCTTGTTAGCATTACCAGACATGGGTTTCCTGAGGCTGTTGTTCCTCCAGCCCCTCTGTGTCTTTTGATTTATACTTACACAGGAATGCACCCCATTATGATGTTTAAAGAACTGATAACACAGCATCTGGGAAGCTAAGATGTTGTAAAAAGCTTTGATTCCATTTTATTCCTCAGGCTTAGAACACAAACTGAGAATTATTCAAATTAAACTCAGTTCCCAAACCTCAAAACTGGAACAAGACAGCACAAGGCAGATTCAAACAGAGGCACAGTCCCAAAGTTTGCACAAGGGTGAGATCTGAAAACATCATACAACTTTTGGGGACATTATATTCTAATAAATTTAAATATTAAATGAAAAACATCTATTCCTTCATATACTTTATGTCTCATATATTTAGAAATCCCAATTTATCAGGAATACATAGATGAGGTAATTTCGAAGAGTCATACTTGATGTTCTATATATATATATATATTTTTTACATAAAGCCCCCAAACAAGGGAAAGGAATATTCTTTTAAAAAATTTTAAAAGCCCCAAGAAGTTATAAAGAAAATGAGTTTATATGGAAAATATTAAAATTATTAAACTTGCTATTACATATTTATGTTAACAATAGCTTGACTCTTGAAGGTTTCATAAAGTTTTTTCATCATAAGATTATTATCTAATGAAATGTATGCAAATATATATTTCAAAACTAGTATTATTGGTAAATTAGACATGTGCAAGTCTTCAGGTAGCAGAGTACTTTGCACTTGGTGTAGTGGTTTTACAGTGCCTAATTTGTCCTCACAACAGCCCTGTGAGGTAGGCAGGAAAGTTACTGCCATTTCTACACTGCATTTGGGGACCTTGAAATTCAGGCTATGGGTGATCTGTTCAGGGGTCATACACATGATTCCTCAATTTCTTTGGCCTTTTCCTACATATTTTCTTATAAATACCACATGTGCAAGGACTAACCAGGGAAACTGAGAAAATCTGAACCCACATGAAAAACAGGATATACCATAAAGTGATCAGAGTAACCATGTGACTTACAGATCATTGATGACTACCTATGATGGAAATACATGAACTATGGGGAAGTGTAAACCAGTCTGCAGAAATTTTGACAACCAATTTCATATATAAATGTACTATATGAATGGTGAACCAAATGAGAGAGAAAGAAAAACAATGAAAAAATTTCAATGTTTTATACAGGACGAGGTTTGTAATAATTTTTTTAAATCAAATATCCCTGACATAACTGATCACCGGAGACCATTCATTCCATCAGTTTAAAAAACAGAGAGGCCCCTGTTAAAGTAAAGGATGATGGACAGGACAGAGACCTTGGTCTCCATGCTGAGAACAGTGCATGTCCAGTGCACTGAAGTTGCATATGTTTGAGTGCAGGCAGCAAATCCCCAGGCTCCATCAGCTTTGTATGGAGAAAAGAAGTGGGGAGGGCAGAGGGGAATGAAATATTCAAGTCTGTGACAGAGTCGCCTGGTTTGTTGGGTCTACATCATGTAATTTAAGCACGGGACAAGCATAGTGAGATCTGTCACAATAACAGACCAGGAGTCTCAAAGGTCCGCCCAGAAAAGAAGCAAAGGAGGCGTGACTACCTCTGTATGTTTCTGTGGGAAACATGTTACCCTACAGGGATCTGATAGTGATATTAAGCCCCCCTCTTTTAAATTTTGCTTTAGGAAAAAGAAATCACAACATAGTGAAATAAGTATTCTTTGTTTGGCTTAGTTCGGGTATTCTTAATTAAACAGTACCATAGACTTTATTGAGCATTTTAAAATATACACAAGGAACAATAGCTTTTTCTCTGTATTTTTTGTTTATATTTTACTTGCTTCCAATTAAACAACCCACTTTTGATCATAAAAAGGGCACTTGTTTCTACAGGAGCTGTGTACAGCTTGCTCAGTTCCAAGTACTGTTTCTGCTCGACTTCCTTGTCATATTGAGGTCAGATCTCCACTTGGCCAGGAAGCAAATTCTACAAAGCTCCAAAAAACAAACAAACAAACAAACAAACAAACAAACAAAAATTGACCGCCTAAGTTGTTCTTTCAGACTCCATCTCTCCATAGAGTTCTGCTAACTTCTTAAACTCCGGCCCCCAGTCTCCCAGGAAGTGATAATCCTGGTCTGATTGCGTGGTGGCTGAGTCCAGTGAGCTGATAGATCCAGCTTCTGACCTCTGACCTTCATAGGCATAAGTCTGAAGAGAGTCATAAGGGGGCACACTGGGATCCAGGTCTGCTTCTGCCAGTCTCTGCTTAATAAACTCCTGAACATCTATACTATCCAAGGTGGACAATGTCTGGTGTCTGGGAGTGAGCTGCACTTCTGGTCGAATGTCTCTGCGGTACTTGAACTCCTCTGCAGCAGCAGGATTCCTCAAGGCTGTGATGTCGAACGCCTCGGTGTCTTCTTCCCCTCCTCCCTCATCATCATAGGTGACCACGTTCTCCCGCACATCCTCCTCCGAAATGATCAAGGGCTCTTTCTTGCTGCGCCTCAGAGTGATAAAAAGGACCACAATGGCTGGAGAAAAATGGAAAAAGGATGACATTAGAGAAGAATAGACAATGCTTGGACTTTAGGTTTCAGCATTTTCCAGTTGCTGTGTCCTACACGGTCTTGAGTTAGAGCTGCATTGCAGCACAACCTTGATCTGCACACTACTGAATGAGCCTTCAGATGTTCAGATACTTCAGAGAATGTCTAAACTGATAACCTCAAAAAAACATTGTAGATTTGCCAATTGTATGACATTGTCATGTTCTCTTTTGCTGTGTCTGTGTCTTGACACTGGTTGTAGTATTGGCAGTAACCATTCATTGTCTAGTGTGATAGAAAGAAATCTTTGACTGGAAAAAACCCTGTGTTTATAATTCACGAATAATTATTTTGTATAAATATGCAGAAGGCAGAAATTATTTCTATAATATAGGTAAATCTGAAACTTTCCTATAAAGCTGAAATAATACTTTTACTTTATGTACAACTTATTGTTCACTTTGCAATATTCTTTTTTTTTTTTTTTGGTTTTTGGAGACAGGGTTTCTCTGTGGCTTTGAAGGCTGTCCTGGAACTAGCTCTTGTAGACCAGGCTGGTCTCAAACTCACAGAGATCCACCTGACTGCCTCCTGAGTGCTGGGATTAAAGGCGTGCGCCACCAACGCCCGGCAAATTTGCAATATTATTATAACTTACATATTCCTCAGAGCAGCAGAGCTTTGGTTCTACACATACACAGAATGAAGAAGCAGAGAATAAGAGAAAAATAATGAAACAGCCAGCAGATTTATTGAAAAAGATGCTAGGAAGAAGAACTGAGAGAATGGGTAATGATGTCAAGTCCCAAAGAAAATGGTATTTGTAGTAAAATCTCCCCACTCCTTGATCTAGACATTATGTACACATGTTATGCATATCCTCACATATTCAAGCACATGAAAAACTAGACTGTGCCTCAGGGTCCCTCACCAACAGTAGTTACTAACTCTGCCAGCACTGGATAAAGTCATAGAAAGAAACCTTGGCTCTTGGCTTTGGTCATTTCTCAGAGTTTTATGCCTTACACTTTTGCAAAAAGAAAGGAGATTTTAGTTAAAATTTGTTATAGAAAGCATGCATGCACACAAAAAAGGAAGATATAATCAACACTATTACAGACTTGGGAGATCATTTGTAGTCTTCATAATGTAAATACTTCAATATGTATGTGTCTTACATTTACATTGTGAAAGGTGGAAGATAATACTATGTTTCTTAAGTTGTGATTTCTTCTATGTGTCTGCTTGGCAAAAGTTTAAAAAATATTCCTGATGCGTCTTGTTTCAACTTGCTTATTTTAATTTTATGTGTATAAGTGCTATTCCTACATGCATGTAAGTGAACTGCATGGGTGCCTGTGGCCCATGGAGAGCAGAAGACAGTGATGGGATGCCTGTTATGGGTTACATGGATGCTGGAAAGTAAACCTGTGTTCTCTGCAAGCAGAGCAAGTACCCTTTAATTACTAGGCCACCTTTCCACATCCTCAAGATGTGTGTTTCTTTAAAATCTAAATAGTAGTTATTATTTAAACCTTAAATAAATGGTTATAATATATGAAAGGATTATCTGCTAGTAACCCATGACTCCGGTATCAAATATATACACACATCACAGTAAAAACCAAGATAATTTTCAGAGTGAAATGGGGGGGCTGCTTATTTTTGTATGACATTATCTCTTTAGTTACAGGCTTCTTTGCTACTTTGATAACTCAGAGAGGATAACTGATATAAACAGACTAGCTCCTGGTTGTTTCCATGCATATTTGTCTAACAGTTATTCTTGCAGCAGGTGACTTTAAGTAAATTCTTCACAAAGAATCTTAGTGGAGGTGAACAAGAAAATGTGTTTGGAGACTCCTTGTGGTATAAATAGCCTTTCTAAGAACATTATTGTTAAGTTTTCCTACAAAATCATTTCTGGTTTACTATTAGTACTGTACTTCCAATTGTTCTTGAGAACATTTGGAGTGCTTGCAACTGTAACTAAACCTATCCATCAAATCCCATGAAAAAAAGAACATCATTTTAAGAACTTGAATGAACATAATATGTGGCGACATTAAAGAGGCAAATAACTTGTTGAAAACTTGGAAACCGAATTACAATATTAAAAAAATCCACCCAGTCTTTGAAATAATGTATGTAATATGAGTATGCCATTTTATAATAAGCCATCCCTAATTTTATAATTTTATATATATTATATATACCATAAATTTTATATACTTGCCTTCTTGGTTTACAATTATAAATCATCCTGGGATATTTGAAAGTAGAGTTTAATTGTATAACCTAGCATAGAATATAGATGATTCCTGTACTTTTCAAATGGTACTATTCTTTAATACTTTATCCTTAGATTTCTTTTATCTCTCTGAGTTTCAAAGTTACAAAGAATTTGAGGTGATTGGTATGATTGTTACTTAAGTAATTTTGCGACATGTTTTGATGGTGTTCAAGCCTTGACAAACTTGCTATGTAGCATAGGAGGACCTTGAATTTATGAACTTCCTAGTCTCTTCTCAGAACTGCTGAGCTTCCAGATATGTTCTTCCATGCCTGCTCTATGTGGTGCTGGAACCTGAACTCTGCACTTTGTGGGCACCAGCTACATTTTGTACACATGCTGCTGCCTTCAGACCCCAGTATTACATAGTTTAAAACTATCTATCTAGTGTCATTTATGAGTATAGATATTTTGAAAGCATGGAGATTTGTGCGCCACTTTTATACAGTGCCTTCAGTGGCCATAAGAAGGTGTTGGATCACCCAGAACTAGTCATAAGCATAGTTGTGAACCAACAGGTGCTAGAAATTGAACTCAGTCCTCTCTAATAGCAACAAATACTGTGAAGCACTTAACCAATTTTTGGCCTCCCTGCTACTATATTTTAATAAACAAAAATTCAAACAAACCTGTTCTGCTTCATTTATTAATTTCACTCCCGGGAAACACAAGTTTAGGTAACTATATTTTTAAGGGGTTTTTCAGATTATTTTTCCTACCAATTATTTATCATCCCCATATTTGGACTGCTCAGGGGTTTCTAGAGTTATACATACGCCCTTTGTGGCTGGCATTTGCTTTTATTGTATGTTGAATCACAGCACACTCCCAGCAAATACATAACATCACAGATGTGTTTAACTCAAAATGTCTGTTTATATGCCAAAAATATCTTGATATTGAAACCAGTAGAAATGAAGTAGCGCAATCATAGTGATTATTTTGATTAGCTCCACAAATGTTATTGGCAGCCTCTGGTCATGGTGGTTTTCATGGAAAAACTTCCAACTTCGATACGAAGAGTCTCTCATGATTATTTAATTGAGAACAGATTGGCAGTAACTGCTCAGCCTTCCTCTCTTTCTCACTTTCTTTTTGCTCTCCTCAGCTTCTGCCTCCCTCTTTATGTCATTCTCAGTTCATCATGTTTCTCATATCTCATAATCTATCGTAATCTCTATTTATTCATATTCAAGATCATGGAGCAATCTGAGCAGGGGTCACAGCAAAATCATGTGCTCTCACGTGACCTTGGAGACACAAAAGTTGTCAGAAGTTTTTACCAGTTGCTAAATGGGTCATTGTGACAAGATGAAGGCTAGGAAGATTTCCTAAGTGTTTCTGGCAAATGAGAATGAGGTAGAAATTTTAATGACAGACACCTGAGACGGATTGGGGAGCCCCTAATTCAAGTAGTGAACTCTACATTATCATAAGGTCCAACACTTTATGTTCTCTGACTCATTCCATGAAATATGTCTTTAAAAACTGCACCCAATAAAAAAGAGAGTGAGACAGACAGACAGACAGACAGACAGACAGACAGAGAGACAGACACAGATCATGAAGTTGGATGCATAGGAGGCTGAGAAATCTAAGAGGAATTTAGGGATGGAAAAGAATATGATCCAGCAATAGTTTATGAAAATGATCAAAATTATTTATTTAAAATAATTAAAAATCAAAATTTGAAGAAAATAGAGAGTGACCTTACTAAAAAACATGTATGTGCACCATTTAAAACTGGTCTTTGTGGATGATAAACACTTTCTGGTGATCAGTATGATATAAATAGGATATAATCAGATGTTAAAGCAAGTTAATTTATAATTCCATAGACATAAGTGTCATGAAATTTGGCAGATCATATTAACGTCCTCTGAGCTGACATGTCATTTTCATTTGTTCAGACACAGAGAGAATCTGAAAGGAAGGGACACTCAGCTCATAATTAATTATTGATCAAACTGGAACTTGGTTTATATAGTGCCTTACATTTTCATAAACATAAAACCACAATATTCAATATTAGGATATTAATTTCACAGTTAAATTAGCTTGAAAGATTGAATATTAGAATTTTGGATCATAAAGAAAATTTTACTCTACCCGGGTGTTACTCATATCTTCCAATGAAAAGTCAGAGTAATTAGAAATTAATTTTAATTATATAGATGACTAAAGTCTGTCTAGTGACCTTGTTATGGAGTGCCTAGTGTTATTTTATGAATGACAATAATTCAATAAAAAGTATAAGTTAAAATTGATGATTATTTAACAATAACATGGATTATAATTCAACAGTATTTATCAAAAAGTTTGAAAACATTTTATTTTAGATATAAACATTTCAAATAGCTTGTTCATTCTTCTGGAGCATATTACAAAATGTGTAAGTGTACAATTAGTTATCTTAAAGAATAAAATATGTTAACAGAGTATTATTAAAATATTTTTATGAAATAAAAGATTATGTAAAATAATAAAAATGTGAAAACATAATTTATTCCAAAATTTCCTGAAAATCAAAACACTCCAACCACTACAGAGTATTTATCTTAAGACGTGATCATGGTTATATGGCAAAAAATAAAAAATGAAAGTGAAGAAAGCATGACTCCCCAAATGATCTCTCTTTTATAACAAGGCTTTGGGAAGAATTTATATTAACATTGAAATTTGATTCTCTAACATGCCATGCTCTAGAGCAATAGAAGATCCCTAGCTTTCCATTGGTGCCATTG
This sequence comes from Cricetulus griseus, assembly GCF_003668045.3. Lineage (NCBI taxonomy): Eukaryota > Metazoa > Chordata > Mammalia > Rodentia > Cricetidae > Cricetulus > Cricetulus griseus. Next base: position 354,688,483 of record NC_048595.1, on the reverse strand, counting down.
CTGTATTCTCCTATTTTTCGTTGTGTTTGTGTGTGTGTGTTTTAATTTTTTAAAGACACATTTCAATGCCTAAAAAAATTAGCAATTTTACAATATACATATGAAAAAAATTGGAAAGGTCTGATTTTCCCTCCTCTCTTCTCTTCTATGTATTACTGTAAAAGACTAAACAGAAATGCTTAATACAGCCAGTCTTGCTACCATGAATAAGGTCTTACTATAATGCACTAAGACACCATTTGCCATGTAGCTGAATGTGATCAATATTTTTGAGTAAAATTTTTTAACCTCTAAGCTGCTCCAGATATTCTCAGTGGACCTGTTGTATAATACATTCATCTGTTTTCTCTGTCACAATTTTCTCTTTTGACTTTCATAACACTGTTACTGATTTTCTTTCTCTCCCTCAGTTCCTCCTTCCTTCCTTCCTTCCTTCCTTTCTTCCTTCCTTCCTTCCTTCCTTCCTTCCTTCCTTCCTTCTTTCTTTCCTTCTTTCTTTCTTTCGTCCTTCCTTTCTTTCTTCCTTCCTTCCTTCCTTCCTTCCTTCCCACCTTTCTTTATTTCTTTTTCCTTTTTTTTTTCCTGACTTCTTTACTTTTCCCTGCTCACATCTCCCTTCCTTTCCAATCTCAATATGCTTGCATCCAAGTCATTCCTGGTCTTTCCTACCTGAGTGCATTCTTTTGCTATCTCCCTTGCACAAAGTGTTTTCTAGTTCTCAAAGTTCATCAAGGCTCAGGGTATCCTCAGCAAGGTTCAGTCCTCCTTGATACCAGCAGACTCACTCAAATATCTAAGTATCCAAGGTTATTTGATTTTTACCCAAATATTCCCACTGGGAATTTTTCTTTCATTTGACTCAAGTTATGCTGAAGAATACCATATCAAAAAATTCCTAAAATTAGCATCATGAAAGTTCATTACAAGAGAATCCACGATGTCATGTTTCTTAACCATGTATGCATTCCTTATTCTGCAATTGCTTCACAAAGTTGTCATACTTATCACAATTGTGGCACTTACCAAGGAGAATGAGAACACAGAGAAGAATAGCGATTAGGGCTCCTGTGCTCAAACCAGCGGAGGACAGGAAGGCTTCTGCATGGCAGGTCCGCACACGCCCATCTCTCTCGCATGCACAAACCCTGATGGTGAGGGTGCTGCTGCTGCTGAGAGAGGGGATTCCACCATCAGAGATCATAATGGGCAGATAATACACATCCTGCATAGTTCGACTAAATCTCCTCCGCCTTGTCAGAATGCTGGCTGTGTTATCTATGATAGACATAAGCAAAACAAAATAGACTTAGTAAATCTGCCATTAAAGATTCACATTTCCTTTAATGGATACAACAGGGGTGTGTTTTTTTTCTGCTTATAAAATGGACACTACAACATGAGGGGGCAATTATTCAATGAATAGCAAATATTGGTCCCCAGATTGAGAAACATATTCGAAAACTTAATAGACCTCACTCCAGGGAAAGGAATAGAGTGGCATAACACAGAAGAAGGTAAAACAATAACAATTTTGGACATAGAAGACAAAGAAGCTGAAGCAATTAAAATGTGAAAATGGCATGAAGCCAGTATAGAGCCATAGGAAACTTCCAAAACAGAAAGAATGGGGTAGCAAGAATTGGACAGAAGTTTCTATACTTTTAACAAACTATTCAGGTCACTCTACTTCCATTGATCTTGAAGGTACAACAAAACAAGACAGCAAGACACTTGATGAAGAGACCACATCTTTATAGAGAATACCAAGGAACCAAGCAAAAATTTAACCTGAACTTCTCCCACACTGTCTTATATGCTGATGGAAGGTGCTAAGGAGGCAGTAGTGGGGAAATATTAGTGATCTTACCTAGCTGTGGACCCTGTGTGCCACAACCACCTGGTAGTTTTCACTTTTGAAGAGGATAAACACTGCACTTGCAGTTAATTGTGATTAATAATAAAAGAAATCAAAGATATTTTACAGTACTTTGAGTTTTTTTTAATAGAAGCTTTATGAAATGGTGATATAAAACTTTTATTTTTTCAGCTAAGGATCTAACTTTTGAAAAGACAAGACATTTTAAGAAGCAATAGTCTCTCACTTAGAAAGGCTGAGCAGAGCAGAATAACAAGCTCCTGACGAAGCACACTATACTTCAGTGCAACCTCAAAGTAATACTTGTACAACACTCACTGTATTTGAGCAACAAACTGTAAATATCAGGAATGAACATCAAAGTTGAAAAATAAACATGCAAACTTATAAATTAAGGTATGTGTTAAATGGCAGAAAATATGTACATAGATGGCTAAATAAATAGAGATGATAGCCAGATATAGAGGGAGATATAAAGAGAATATAGAGCAATCAAATAAACATAAATCTTAAAACATTCACTATACACGTATAGATAATGTTGATTAATGTCTTCATTTAAAACATTAAAATATCACACACAAATTATGTCTAATATTTTAAAAGTGGCATTGAACCCAATACTATGAGTGTAGAGCATCTCATCTAATATGATAATAAATATTTAGGAAAAATATGACAAAGAATTTTTAGAAAGCAAGGAGACCCATATCAGGTACAGATTTAGATGAGCAGAATGTTTCTGAATAATTGCAGAAACTGGTACATTTCTTTCAGAACGTAATTAAGGTGACTGTATTTGCAGTACCTGCACTATCATTTCAGTGCAGAAATACCAACACATCTGCTTTACTTCTTCAAAATAGTATAATTTTATTCATTATACAAACTAATTTCTTTTTCAGCAATGAATATGTAAGTCTATTAGAGGAATAAGTACAGATATAAAATTTTATGTGGAAATTTTAAAATACTGTGACAACTTAAAAAGAGTGAAATGCAAAGCCTTTAAAATGCAATAATATCAAATATAATAGTTTATTTATGGAGTTACGTAGTGCCAGGAAAGTTTTTAATGGATAATTTTGTGGGATATTTCATGAATATATTTATAATAAAATATATTGTTGAATTGAAGACTGTCTTTCAACCTCTGTTTCAGTAATGATAGAAGGTTACAGAATAGAAGAATACAGAATTGCTATTGGCCATAGAGTTTGGATATAATTTATTGAGTTAATTTTATCAACATCATGCTTCTATACTTTTAAAAGAAAATCCCACATAGTAAAGCCTAATATCTGACTACTTTTAGTAAATTAAATCGACTTAAAATTAAGAGACATGCTTTAAAACATTTTCAGTGGCTAGTAAAAATCCATTTTAATTTCCAACATATCTTAGAAAGTATGAAAACCATATGTTCTTGAAGGTAAAAAGCAATATATACAGACTCCTAGGCATTTCAATGGATTCTTTGATTTATAATGAAGTCTAAAAGATATTTTTTATACAAAGGACAGTACAACAGAAGGTAGAAACAATCTTCCTAAAACCCACACCACAACAGAAACTTTTGAGATTCTCAGCAGTGTGCCACTAATTAGAGTTCATGTTTAGGTTTTCTTCCATATTTATGTGAAGCTAGCTGAGAAGTACTGCCTCATCCAGGCAGACAAACAGGCAAGGATTTTACATTATCAGTGTCCCCCGGTTCAAGGCAACTGTCATAATTTCAAGGCAACATTCATAATTTAACACTTAGAGGCCACCCATGAAACAATTTTGTCTGAGTTTCCTGTGAAGTTTCACTTACATAGTATGTTTTGATATGAACTCTACTCAGTAGGAGCTTGTCTGCTATTAGCTTCTTATTATAATGTCATGGATTATAAAATAAAATCCCAAACGGACTAACCTAAGGTGCACTCTGTCCATAGCATAACCTGCTAGACTATCTGGTGAAGAATCACTCCTCCTTTATCTCTTACCTTCTCCTTCAAAAAAAAATGATACAATCTTAGTGTTTCAACCCCAGATTCTGTCTCTTCAAGCATCCTGTGGCCTCACTTGTCTGTCTGCCAAAACACCAAACTACCGTCCAACATGTCAGTATGTTCTCATTTGCAACCTATAATGCCATCCCTTTGACCATCTGCCACGTTCTTCTTCGTGAACCTTTAAATTGCAAATGAACACAACAATCTAATAATTTTATTTTATTTTGTAAATAATTGTGAGAAAATTATGTAGTATTTGCTATACTTTATTCATGTGACTTATAGATAAAGCTTTCATGGGATAGAAAGTCAATAAAATTTTGTTATAAAATAAAGTAGCATTTCTGAGGTTTTTTTTTTTTTTCTATTTTTTGTCTGGCTGCTTTACCACTCTCGTGAAGAAAACATCTTTCTTGCAAAAAAAAAAAAAAGGCAGAAGATTGTATCAACGTTTTGGTAACAATCTTTGAAAACTCTTTCATCCTTTTTGACAATTTTACAGAAGGGTTATATGCATAAACAGCACTATATACAAACCACCTTGAAGAAAATATAGCTATATATGAATCAAAAATGGATATCATGTTATTCAGAAACATGAGTATTAATTTAGGAGATGGGTAAAATAAAATATTAGCTGGCAGGTGAGTGAATGCCAGTTTATGCTGGCACTGAGAAGGCAGCAAGGAATGTGGAGGCTCATAGCCAGCCTGTGTCATTGTCAGGTGAATCTTCATGAATTATTTTGACAGATATGTCTCAAAAGGAAATGAGGATAAAAAATGGAGGTAGTTTAGTACAGGGCTGTTGTGTGTTGAAACTTAAAACCCAAACACTGAGCACTGAATAATCCATAAATATGGTATAATGATATAATGGTAGGAATAGGGGTGAAAGTAACTTTACAGGGAATTCTATTTAGCATTAAAATTATGATTAAGATGAGTCATTGCAGAAGAAAAACATCTTTAGTCACTTATGGATGCTTAATACCGGAAGAAACTCTTTTGTCCGTTTTGGTGAATACATATTTCTACACTTTATATTTGTTGAAATACAGCTCACAGACTCCAGACTGACAGCTGGGAAACCAGCATAGGACTGAAACAAGACCCCTGAATGTGGGTGTCAGTTAGGAGGTCTGGGAAGTCTATGGGGCCGCTGCTATTGGATCGGTATTTATCCCTAGTGCATGAATGGACTTTGGGAGCCCACTCCATATAGAGGAATACTCTCTCAGCCTAGATATAGGGGGAGGGCCTCCATGGGAGGCATCATCCTCCTTGAAGAATGGATGGGGTGTGGGGTGGGGGAATTGTGGGGAGAATAGGAGGATGGGAGGATGGGAGGATGAGCGGGAGGGGGCACTGGTATTGGTATGTAACATAAGATTGTATTTTTTATTTAAATGAATATAATTAAAACATTTGTTGAATTGCTCACTGGCATTCATGAAGATATTGAGTCAGATTGCTCCTACAGCATCTGTGCAATGCCTATGAAGCAAAAACTGGGCTGACTATGTCTTGAAGATACCAAAGCATCATGCATGGAATGCTAAAAACAGAATTTTTATTTTTTGTTTATTTGGTGATTATTTTTTCCTTAAGTTTTTGTTTTCTTAGAGCACATGAGTCAGCTTTCCTTTTGTTCTCATTGTGAGTGGGTGAGAAAAAGTGAGAGACAGTGTGGGTTAGCAAACCAAGGAGGCAGAAGGGGATGAAAACAATTGCATAAAAGCAACACAAAAAAATCAGCAATGCTTGAAACCTTCAGAGAGAACAAAAGCGTGTCTTTCTATGGTTACCAAAATATCTGATAAGTCTCCTTGCTCCAGGAGAAATTCATATGTTCCTACTCGGGGGTCCAATGGTGTACACACTGTTCAACTTTGTAGCATATATGCTCTATAAGTCCATAGTGAGAGGACAGCGCAGTTCTATCTAGTGAAGCCAGATAAATGTTAGTAGCTGGTGACCCTGAGACTTGACTGGTAGGGGAAAGAGAGCCACAGTAGAATAAAAACATGTCCCAGCTCCTTGTTGACAGGAGTTAAGTGACTCAGCGGGGCACAGTGGCTGCCACATCCATTAGAGAATGTCTGATGCTTGGTTTGTAACTTAGGGGCGATTATGTGTGCATTATTTTGTTTAGGAATGGGAGAAATCACTAAATGTTTTCTTGAAACCCCGTGGATAAAAACAGAATTTTAAATGTTTATGCTCGATGGAGAAATTAAGCACATTACAGCACCAGCTGCGAGTTCTTATTTGAAGGCCAAAAATAAAACTATGGGGATATTGACTGCTTTGCAGCTGACAATGCTAAAGAAATATAAAATAAGCCCTGAAAAGCTCCCAAGGTTTCTCCTGTGTCTCAAACAAAGTAACTGCATTGCAATACCAATGCACTGTGAAATTTGAAAGAAAGAGCATCGGAAGCTACATAAAAAGCTACGAAGTCAGGACAGAAATCATTCCATATGAAAGATCTGTTTAAAATTTTCATTTAATACAATTTAAAATGTTCCCAAACAAGCCATTATTTCCCTTTTAATTTAAATAATTTGTTATTAATTTTTATTTAAAATAAAAAAATCTTATTTTACATACCATTTCCAGTTCCCTCTCCCTCCTGTATTCCCATTCCCCTCAGCAACCCCCAATCCTACCCTCCATCCACTCCTCTGGGAGGGTGATCATCAAAGTCTGACATATCCTTTTTTAAAATTATATCATAAGCAATTCATTGTATATTTTCTGAAGGAAAACTAGTATTGTAAAGAAAGAACTAAAAAAATGAAGGCAGAATAATTTATGAATTAAACTTCAGTTAATAATTTATAGATAATATTTATAAAACAATTTAAATTATTTAAAAAAACTTTTGAGATTAAAATATAATTACATCATTTATCCCTTTAACACATTCATCCAAACACTCTTAGCTACTATGTACAAGTCTTCTCACTCTTGCTCCTTTTCAAATACGTGATCCCTTTTTTAAAATTTAAAATTTTAAAATATATATATAAAGCATATATATACTTTAATTCATGATATGTATCACTTAAATATATATAACTAAATACATGAATAAAACCTGCTTAGTCTGTGTAAAGGCTACTTTACACATATGTTTTGTTTTCAGAGCTCATCGTTTGGTTTTGAAAATTAGATTAGTATATGTTTTCCTAGGGAAGACATTTATTTTATAAAAAAATGTGATTAAATATGTAAGTTGAAGATACATATCAAATAAGGAATGTAGAGAATTATAGGTGGGTTAGGTATTTATGTTACTAAATTAGCATCATTTCTCACAAGAATAATATTATCACACATCTTATTTGATGCAACATTTATGACCAGGAATGGTAAATGTATTGAGAAACCAACATCTTCTAACCTAAAACATTTTCAGTGCAGCATGAGCTACAGTATTGTAACTGAAAATACAGTGAATATACAACAATAGGAATTTATAAAATGTGGCATATGATTCTTATTCATGTGCGAATCCACAAAATAGTATATTATTTAAATTGTAATGACACAATGTGCTTCAGTACCCTGGGAGTGGCTTAAATATCACTGTGCATTAGCTTTGGTAATGTCTTTCATGTATAAAATATGTAGGGTTTAGCCGGGCATTGGTGGCACACAACTTTAATCCCAGCACTCGGAGGCAGAGGGAGGCAGATCTATGTGAGTTCAAGGCCAGCCTGGTCTACAGACCGAGTACCAGGATAGGCTCCAAAGCCACAGTGAAACCCTGTCTCGATAAAAAACAAACAAAGTGGGATTTATGAATATATTTTACAATTAAACTAGTAAAGGTCCGGCAAATCTCTTTACATTAAACAAAGCCCCAGTCTCTAAAGACCCAACAGGAATTTTATAAAATCAGTCAGATCGACCATGGGTGACTAAGAATGACTTTATTAGAGGAGTAGGCTGTTCTTACATATTAGCCAAGGCTTGAACAAAGCTATCCTAATAACAGATCCTTGGCACAGTCCATTAATGATTGGTTGGCTGAGAGTTTGGCTATAGCTCAATTACTATAGCTGGAAAATCAAGAAGTTATACTTATTTAATGCAGAGTTTTGGTGTTAAACTTAAAATTTTTACAAGTTACAATGTCACTGGATATCAATCAAGAAGTGTTGCCCTTGTTCTTGCTACAATTTTACAATTACTCCCTTTAACAGGGTTTTAAATTATTTTTAGATTATTTATTTTATTTTATGTCTGAGTGTTTTGTTACATGGGCATATGTTTTGTATGTATGTATGTATGTATACAATGTTCATAACTATGTTCCTGGGTATCAGAACAGGGTCTAACATTCCATGTCCTTGAAGCTATGGATGACTGTGAACCAACATGCAGTTTGCTGAGAACAAATCTCATGCCTCTGAAAGAGCTTTAAAGTGCTCTTATGCTTGAACCATCTCTCCAGCCTCTTAACTGTTTTAAATTTAAAATAATATTGCCTTAATAACAGTATATTATTTAAAGCTAATAATGCTCATTAAATTAAATATTCATACTTTTTCATACTATATCTGATAAAATAATTATCTGATTTATTAGCTTAATATATGTGATAAATATTTATTTAGTGATCTAGGGGAAACAACTTTTCAGATGCATATTTATAATTTTGTTTAGCATTAGGTTTTCTAATGATAAAAATTTGACTATATCTGCCCAGGAACTGAATGGCAGATCCATTTAGTTATTGTTGAGGATAGACAATTCCATCACATTTATGAATTATATTTCAAGAAGAACGAAAATGAGACCAAGTCTCTGATATTCTGCTTGCTAGATTTTTCTAAACTATGCATAGCCTGATTCATCTGTCACCTATATAAACCTCATTAAAAAGTATTCTCTGTGTCATTCTGTCTGATTAAAACATGTTCCTAATACTATTTTAGTGCAACATGAATGCTTTTTCTACAGTGCTCTTACTAGCTTGTATTGCAAATCACATCCCATGCAAATCTTGTTTCTTGAACCACACAAGAGCCCTGGGAGCAGGAGTGGCAGGTGATTTAAATCCTTGGATTCCAGATAGCTTAAGCCACTGTCTGACACACTGCAGAAAGACATACCACTTTGAAGATTAAGTCGCAGGAGTGAAACTGTGTTAACCTAAGAGCTGGCAACAGAAGTTCTCTTAGAGGAAAACTGTTTTCCTGTGAAGAGAAGGAAAGAAAGGCCCTGGACATTGGTGCCATGGGAACTGGATTGGAACCTGCTGAACAATCTTTAAATATGTGAGACTTTATCTTATTTTGAATAGGTCTTAAGTAAATATGTTTTCATAATGGAATTTTAGGACAGGACATAAATAGTTGTTAAATTTTCTAAACATGCAGTGAATGGCTATGGCCTCTCACCATCAGTAAAAAACTTATAGTTTAGGTAGGAAAGTGATTTTTTTTTAAATTCAAGTCTTACCTATACTAGTAACTATTTGCTTCTAATTTGCAAAAGACTATTTTAACTCCATTCATCCTTTAAAAATTTGAATTTTTTATCTGAAAAATTGTAAACTATTTCCTTATTTGTAAAATGTGGGAGATTTCTGAGGATACGTTCATGTCAATTTTAAAAAGTTATTTTATACTTTTTTAAAATTTATTAATTAGTTCTAGTTAGGAAACTCCAAAGCCTTCCTTTTCTTATTCCCCTCCTTAATGTTTTTCAAATTCATATATATTTATATATGTTTACAAATGTAAATTTCTAAATATATAAAAGTACAACTTGCTCGATCTATATACCATTACAAGTATGTATGCTTTTAGAGCTGACCATCAGTGTTGGAAAACCAACTGTTGTGCTCTTCCCCTGCAGAAGATTATTTCCCCTGCTCTGAGCACTTTTAGTTGCCTGTTGTTCTTTATGCAGCTTGAGGATTCCTGGCATTCACCTGTTATCCTGTCCACATTTGCATGTCTACTGTTGTTTTTCTTGTTAAAGTTTTTTTCTTCATTTTAGAATTTTGATAGATTTTTTCCTAGTTTTTTGATAGAACATACTCTCCAGAATACGCTATGAACTTTAGGGTTTCAATTTATTTGACCCCTTCTACATTGGTTAATTTTCTATTACTGTGATAAAAATAACAACAACTTAAGGAAGAGATTATTTTAGCTCACATAACTGGAGGACTGGAGTTCATCATGTATACAAAGGCACACTGTACTGTCTAATGAATAGGAAATTTTAACAGGTTTCTAAAAGTGACAATAGTAACAGGAGCCATAGAAGCAGAGGACATTGGGTAACAGTAATAACACATAATGGCAAACTGCTCTAACTAAAGGAACTGGAAAGAATCCCAAACCACACTAAATATTCTCCAAAGTTGCTTAAAATATTAGCATTTTAGTAATTGTAAACAGGTTGCAATGCTTTAGGTCCTGAGCCAAATGAATCAGGTTGGTTTTAGTCCCCTTAACTGCATTTACTGCAATGCATGTGAGTTAACATCACTCTGAAGAGGAGGTAAATCATGTGGGAGTGTATGTAGCTTCCACCAAGACAAAAGGTAAACATGAATGGAAGCATCTGAGGCCTGTTGCCCGGAGTTTATGAGAGGTATGTAACATCCCAACTGATGTGCACAACAATGTGTTTGATGATACTCATTCATAACCATTTTTATTCTGTTCCTCTAAAAATTTCATGAAGCTCTTATCAAATTGGGACATGAAATTTGGAATAATCTAATGCTGTGTTCTCAGGTCATAGTCACTTATATTTGACTCAATAATGAATTATCTGCTACTCCCTTTGGTTTGAGAACTGCCTTTTTTTTTTTTTAAAGTATTACTACCCATCCTAAATCTCAGATATTTTGGAGATCTGTGTGTTGCTTTAAACCTGTGTTGAGGTTCTGAGTGAGTTACAATTCGATTGTAAATGCCACAGATTTTAGCATACTAGCAGCATACATGTATCCATCCTTTCGAAGACAGGTAAGTATTGAGCAATACTTTATTTTCCAGGCTGAGGTAATATCAAATTTATTCAATGAAATCATTTTTTAATTTCCCTGGGCTTTAGCAATAAAGTAGGGAGAAAGGGAAACATGGGCTTCGGCCAACTATGTTCCACTTAGCTACAGTTTTAGGAAATCCCTAAAACTGTCGTTCTAATCTGACAGAAAACCAGAACAGCAAGATAATCAGGGAGAGTAAGATTCCTGAAAGGAAGAAAGTGGAGAGATAGCTGACAAGCAGCAAGGAGCGATTTGTTCTACCTCCATGCACTTCTAACTAGGGGCCTCTAAAGATTCAGGATTGTCCACTGGAGACAGAGCAACTCGGATAACTCTTGGAGATTTTTAAGGTTTGTACTTAACCTGGAAATGAAAAGACCTCAATTAGGTGTGACTGATAGTCCCTGAGGACTTTTGGTAACTTTTAAGGTCCAGTGGCTAACTATTTTAGAAGTCTAGCAGAGAGCTCAAGCCCTACAATAAAATCCTGAGAGTCAAGAAGAGCTCACTAGGCCTATCTCAAGGTTGAATATGCCGTGATTCCAGGAGTAGAGTCAAGCACAAGTTCTCTGTAAGATGCTCCAGATTTACTGTTTCTAGGAATGGATAAGACCTGAGACCAAGAGGATCTATTCAGTTTGCCTTCTGACTGGATTCGTGTGGAAGCATTTGGTTGTGATTTGGAGGAAATAGTGAATCTTGTCTACCAGAGTCTATTAACACAGAAGTGTCTACTCGTGCGGGAATTTGAAATGTCTAATCCCTATCACAGTGAAGGTTGGAAACTTAATCAACAATCCATTATTGTTGAGAGTTGGGCCCTTCTCAGCAGTTTAAAGATCTGTTAGTCTTGAATGGGTTTATGCCATACAAAAAGCTCTTTTCCGTGGGTTCTTTCCTTTGTTCCTCTATCACTTGGGAGACAGTGTCCCTCCATTTTACACAATGCCAGCAGTCCATCGCAGAAGCAGAGAATGCTCCCCTCTACCTTCCAAATGATCGTTGATCCTTGACATTGGGAATTGTGAAAAAAAAAACTACTGTTTTGTAACTTTCCATCCTCAAGTGAGTGATGAAAGAAACTTGCAAGAGACAGAGCCATGTAGTTTCCAAGCTATGTGCTCACAAATGTGTCACTAGACACATGAGGAAATATGTCACTTTCTCATTAAGAAAACAAGCAGAAAGCATATTAACAAAGAACAAAATTGGAATCTGCTCCTGTAATTAGATTAGGCTGATATCCAACATAACCCCTAAGACAGATATGTTCAAGAAAATACACACACACACACACAAAAAAAAAAAATAGATGTGCCAGTGTCTTTCATGTCTAAAAAAAACAAAAACAAAAAAACAAAAACAAAACAAAAAAACAAGCCCTAAACCAAAGCAGTGAGAGTTTGGAACACATTTTCTTTCACAGACCGCCTGCTTCCACAGCAGATCATTAGCTCTACACTGGTGTTTTCTTTCAGTATATTCCAGGCATATGTCACAATGAGTAATGAAAGCTAAGTAAGCCCAAATAACTCTCAATAATTAAAGGAAACATTCTTGATGACTTTGGTTCTTCAATTTCCTGACAAATTAGAAGATTCTAAACTAATGAGGAAACAAAATGAGTGAGAAAACACACAAAGAAGAAAGAAAACATGAGTATTATATTAAGTCATGTTATTCAGAGTGGAGTTCATAACAAGCAGGGAATCTTACTAGATTAAAAATGAAGGAACATAAACTTAGCTGGTACAAGGAGCCTAGTTACCTCTTATCAATTAATCAAAACCAAAGTACTACTATAGTGTCTGTCTAAGATGTATTTTACATATGCACATTAATTCTTCTTTAAAAAGAGGCACTTTACAAGTGCCTTATACAATTCTCATAGGATCTTTTAAAGTGTCATATAGGTTCTTTTTTTATTTTAAATTAGAAACAAGATTGTTTTACATGTCAATCCCAGTTCCCTCTCCCTCCTCTCCTCCCCTGCCCCCCACCAACCTCTTATCCCATCCCCTATCCGCTCCCCAGGGAGGGTGAGGCCTTCCATGGTGCATCTTCAAAGTCTGTCACATCATTTGGAGCAGGGCCTAGGCCCTCCCTAGTGTGTCTAGGCTGAGAGAGTATCCCACTATGTGGAATGGGCTCCCAAAGTCCATTTGTGTACTACTGATAAATACTGATCCACTACCAGAGGCCCTATAGATTGCACAGACTTCCAAACTGACATCCGCATTCAGGGGGTCTGGAACAGTCCTATGCTGTTTACCTAGCTATCAATCTGGGGTCCACGAGCTCCCCCTTGTTCAGGTCAGCTGTTTCTATGGGTTTCTCCAGCCTGGTCTTGACCCCTTTGCTCATGACTCCTCCCTCTCTGCAACTAGATAGGATTTAGTTCAATGATGAATCAATTGTTTTGGTGATTCTGTTTTCATAAACTTTTAGCCTGTTGGCATTCCATCATGTATAAATACTCAAATATAGCACAGTGCTCCTGAATGAAGACAAAGCCATATTTTACTTATCTTCCACTGAACCGCATACATTATGGTAGTTTTCCCTGTTATTATAGGAAGGGTAGGGATGATGTGCAACAGATTTGGCACATGTGGAATATAGAGTGCAAAGCATCCATGGAAAATTACCTTCTCAGTCAAACATACTGAGCAGGAGGTAGTATTTAACAATAATATCCTGGTGTCACTGATTAAAAAAAAAGATATACTATCTGTGAATCTCTTTTTGCATCTATTTTTTTATTCTTTAATTACTACTCATATTTACATATCCATCCCCCCATTCCCTCACCCTCCCATCCTCCCATGTTACCCACCACCACCCCTAAACTCCTCCCCCTGGATAGTGAGGCCCTCCCCCAGGGCCTATGTTATTACATAATTATTATAAATAAAAATGATTCTTTGCCTTCACACAATCCATATTCTCTGAAAAATGAAAGTACTTATTCATAAATCTTAATACATTAAATGTTTTAAATTGTTAGTTTCAATATCTTTCTTTTAAGACAAGAAATGAAAGTCTACTGCCCATAAGCCCATCCTTAATATGGTTTTCACCTTCTACAGATGTTGACATCATAAGGATATTATCCACTTTTTAGTTCTCATTCTGGTACATGGCCTCTCTTAGGCATTTAAGACTCACTCAACTTTCTGTCTAAATCATTGAACCAATCCCCTTTTCTGATACTAAGCTTTCACCATCTTTAAGCTGATTTAGTCTACTGAAGAGCTGATTATAATTCTCTACTACAGGACGAGAAGTGACATATCTAAGCACACCAAACACTCATTGTACTGATTCTCGCTGCCACTCCAATGGTGAGGGTGGGAAGGGTATTGGAAAGAGCAGGGAATAGATTCTGGATGTACTTCTAGAAACATAGCCACATGTCGTAGAACCTGACATGAGAGTTTCCAATTTATACTCATTGAATATGTTAGATAATTTTATATTTACACTAGAAAACCCATTAGACTTATTTAGTTGAACTACATTTTTGTGGAAATTAAACGAAAATATCACTGCTGAGCTTTGGTAATATTGTATACCATTTTTTATATATATGTATTTTAAATAAGTAAATGGAACATGTACATTTTTCATGGTGATACTCATCCTAAATCTTAATTGTGCCCAGAGTTATTATGTGTTTTATGTTTGCTTCAAGTATGCAGAGAAAGTATACATGCCCTTAGTAAAACTTATATACTATTGTTTGCTGTCAGGATTCTATGCCAAGTGGTAAATCCTAGGCCACAGCATATTCAAATAAACATCATAAACATTTGGAGGGAATGATTTTACTAAACAGAAAATTACACATATCAGCCACCTCGGTAGCCCCCACCCTGCAAAAAAAATGTCAAAAGCTGTTTATATACAATCTTAATGAATAGACAGAGCACCCTAATAATGACACATTTCCCATAATTATTAATTTGTGTGGGTTCTTCTTCTTCATATAACACAAAGATTAAACAAAGATAATTGTTAAAATATACTTTTTAAACATTTTAAAACTATTTCAAATGAATTTAAAAACTGTAATATTCTACAACTATGCATATTTTCTGTCCATCCTTTAGAAAACACAACAACAAGAGATAATATAATTTGTGCAGCAGTTCGTGATTGTTTTCTTAATGCAGGATGATTTCCAACATTGCATCTGATTTCATGCTTCTCTTTGGAACATATTTTTCACTTTTCCTAATTTAAGTATATTTTGCCTTCTAGCAGTTACAGCTATGATCATAAACACGTTTATCAGCTAAGATTTCTCTTAAAATTTGCCCAAGAGCATACTGCATGTACATTTCTTGTTTAAAAATATACTTCTTAGCAGATTCAATGAATGTTATTTGTACATATGGCTCAATTTTAAATACAAGCTAGTCACAGATCATAACACACTAACATCAGATGGAGTTTGAATGTCAATTTGCAAGCTGTTCCTGGGTATAAAAGATTAAGGCAAAACTAATAATGCTTGTACCCTGGCAGTCAAAACCAAAACACATAGATCAACAAATTGTATCTATGTTCACCTTCATTATCCTTAAGAGTGAAGTTTGGGTTCGTGGGCAGGCGTTCATCAAGGAAAAAATTAAACCTTGGTCCATTGGCAAAGTCATCTTTATCAGTGGCAGTGATGGTGTGAATGACCTAAAGAAAAGACAAACACTAGCAGTAAGTTTTAATTCTCAATTCCTTTGATTTTAACTGTACTGTCATTTCAGTTGTACTTAACAAATTTTAAAGACCTATCTACTAACTCAAGTGTTTAAAATTAAACACATCAAAGAACCAATTAACTTGCGTTCCAAAATTTTAAGAAAATAATTTTAGTTCAATTCATGAATGTGCATACTTTAGTTTGCATAAGGGTATGAACATTTTGAACTCAGTTTCTTTGTGAACCATGGTACCTTGGGGTTTATTTTCTTGTGACTCACAATGCTTTGAGATAAAGTGGTCATAAAATTTTGATGAAACATTCTTTTTGAGATAGTAAGTATTTTTCCATAATTATAACACTTCAATGTCAGGTAGAAAAGTGTTGCCATATTGGTTGGTCTCTGTACATAAGTGTACAAATAGCAGAACCTCCTTCTTAAGGTTTCAGAAGCAGTAAGGACTGACAGTGCAGGCCATAAATTTCATATGAGAGAAGACTGAGTCTCATGAAATGTGATATGTCCATTTTCTAAAACAATGGTGCAAGCGACCATAGATCTCTCAGTGACTCGCTGATGAAATCTGTCCCTTGTGGTGGCTCAAATGCAGAAGTCTCAGTTTGTTTTAATGCATATTTAGGAGCAGAGTGAGGTAAAATATAAGAAGAGAAGAAAGAATTCTGGCTGCAAAAAAGAGAATACAAATCCTAATTTCTTTGACAAATACTGCCTTAACAATAGGGACCCAAACAGACAAATGAAAATATATGTTTCCTATTTTCAAAATTATCATCCTAAACATTCAGATTATCCACTACTATTTTTAAGCAAGAAAAAGAAAATATTAAAATAGCTTCTATTGATGATTTAAATTATGGAAAATGTAAAAATAATACATTTTCTAGGAATATCCAATTTTAATATGTTTTTATAAGGGAAATAACACATTTAAAGAATAACACAGTGAAAAATATAAATCCCTCTATTTGGACTGAAAATATTGGTTGGTAAATGAGATAACTAAGAAAAACCAGGAAAAAAGAACCCAAACAATAACAATAGCATGTCTTTGTGTCATTAGATGCAGTCAGTCAGTGTTTATTGTATTGGAGTGGTAGATGTCTTCCATGCATTATCAGGTCTCACTGCACATTGCTGCAATCAGTCATCAACTTACGCTATCACAGAGGAAAAGTATTCCTCTGCCCCCATTCTGATTTGTAGAGAAAGAAATCTGTTTTACTTTTGTAATTTCTTTCACTCTAGAGTATTTACTTTGGAGATGAATGTTCTTCCAGTTGTTTTCCTCTTCCATTTTAAGTACAACTACTTCTCCTCACAGATTTTTTCCCTTTTGACATTTGATTCTAAATAGACTAATGCACTGATGAAGACTCAGAAGCAATCTAACCATTTTTCTCAACTGCACAAAAAGCTTCCAATTGAGTTCAAAATGTTGTGTCAACTGAGCAATACATTTGAATTCTCTACATATCAGCTCTTAACATAATCTAAGTGAAAATTGTATTTATTTTTGAATTTGTTTTCAGGGTTATATATGAGCAAACATCACAACTCATGTCACAGTGCTAATGAACACACAGGCATGTACATGCACACACACACTGATGTGCATCCATACAAACTCACGCCCATGCACTCTGTCACACACTCACACATTTATTGTGCACACATGGACAACATACAAGAATACATGTTGGTTACAAAACTCTTATTATACCCATGATGTTAATTCATTATGATTCGTTAGTTTTTAATACTAGTTTCCCTGAAATATTTCATAGTGTACTATTTTGGAAGGATTGGTAAAGTACAGTTGATCTAGACAAACTATGAATTTTAATATTAAATTTACATGGAGTCTCACTTTCTTTAGTACTCTTTTCGTAATGAACTTATAAATGAATATAATATTTTCACCAGAAATGTTTCAAAAATGATAAGGACATGATCCAGAACATTTATATCATCTAAATAGTATTATCATGCTGTCAAAATTTGGGAGGGGTCACATCAACATCCTTGTTACCTGTCCTTTAACCTCCTGCAAACAATATGTTCCTGTGATTATAGAAGTCACCTGATTTAGACTAAACATATATGTACACATTGCCTTGTCAATATTAAAAATAAAAAAGCAGTGTGTATGCTAAGCTTCTACTCATCATCCCTTATGTATACTTATAAAAATAAATATCATTTCATCATCATCTTCAAATTCTTTAAGTAATTTTGTGTGAACTACTCATTCTGAAGAACCCACATAGCACCAAGGATGTTTTATGCAGGAACTTGACACTTTCACACTTACTGGATTTCCCTATAGCTGACAAGTTTTAAGGTGAGCTCCAAGAATGCATATCCTTCTCTAATCCCTTCTCCTTAATGTAAAGAAAACCTGTGTCTGTCATTTCCAACAAAATCTGCCGCTTCCTGAACATTATGACAGTAGCACAGACATTGAGGTCTGCAATTATTAAATGGGACCTCCTGAAACTGAGAAGCTTCTGCAAGGCAAAGGACACAGTCAGTAAGAATAAACGACTGCACACAGAATTGGAAAAGATCTTCACTGACCCCACATCTGACAGAGGGCTGATTTCCAAAATATACAAGGATCTCAAGAAGCTAGCCACCAAAACACCAAACATTGAAAATAAAAAGTGGAGTACAGGACTAAATCACGAATTCTCAACAGAGAAATCTGAAATAGCTGAAAGACACTTAAGAAAGTGTCAAAATCTTGGGCATCAGAGAGATGCAACTCAAAACCACTCTGAGATACCACCTCACACCTGTCAGAATGGCTAAAATAAAAAATACCAATGACAATCTTTGCAGGAGAGGATGTGAAGAAAAAGGAACACTCCTCCATTGCTGGTGGGAGTGTGAATTTGTAAGACCACTCTAGAAATCAGTATGGCAGTTGCTCAGAAAAATGGGAATCAATCTACCTCAAGACCCACGCATTCCTCTCTTGGGTATATACCCAAATAGTGCATGTTCATACAACAAGGACACATGTTCAACCATGTTCATAGCAGCATTGTTTGCAATAGCCAGAACCAGGAAGCAACCTAGATGCCCCTCAACTGAAGAATGGATTGAGAAAATATGGTACATTTATACAATGGAGTACTACTCAGCAGAAAAAAAGCAATGGAATATTGAAATTCACAGGCAAATGGATGGAATTAGAAGAAACCAACCTGATTGAGGTAACCCAGTCACAAAAAGACAAACATGGTATGTATTCACTCATATATGAATTTAGACATAGAGCAAAGGATTATCAGCCTATAATCCTCTTCACCAAAGCAACTAGGAAACATTAAGGGACAAAGGAATGGACCCCAGGAATGGGAAGAGGCAGGAAATACTGTGCTAATTGGGAGCATGATGGTAAGGGAAAAGGATCTGCCAGATTGAGAGCAGGAGAAGAGGAGTGGAGGAAAGGAAATGGAGGAGCAGAAATATTGAGGTGGGGGATTAATAGAGGAGAGAGAGCAGGATCACAGATACCATATTAATGGGAGCCATTATAGGTCCCAAAAGAGATCTGGCACTAGGGAGATTTCCAGAGACCTACAAGGATGAAACGAACTGACAATACAGGCAATGGTGGAGAGGATAACCTAAACACCCTTCCCCTAAATTGAGATTGATGACTACTTTTTATGCCATCCTAGAGCCCTCATCCAGTGGGTGATGGAAGCAGAGACAGACATCCACCAATATACTCTGAACTGAACCCTAGAACTTAGTTGAAGAGAGGGAGGAATGAAGATGGAAGGGGTCAGTACCAGGTTGGAGAAACCCACAGAAACAGCTGGCGTGAACAAGGGGGAGCACATCGACCCCAGATGCTGTCTGGGAGGCCAGTACAGGACTAATCCAGACCCCTGAACCTGGATGTCAATGAGGAGGCCTCTGCGCTCCAGGGGGCCTCTTGTAGTCGATTAGTATTTTTCCCTGGTGTAAGAAGGGACTTTGAGAGCCCATCCCACGTGAAGGAATGCACTCTTGCCCTGGATACATGGAGAAGGGCCCAGACCCAGAACAGGAAGTCGTGGTGGACTTTGTGGAGCCCTGGTTGAGGGCCCTACCCTGCCTGGGGAGTAGAGGGTGGATGGGGTGTTGGGCAGGTCACGGGTGGGGAGGAGGTATGTGGTGAGCTGAGGGGGAGGGAGAAAGGATCGACATTAGGACAAGCTTGTTCCTAATTTGAACTAATAAAAAAAAAAACATATAAAAATCTACCAAAAGTACTGATGTACCACTCAGCTGATTACACAGTGTAAGACAACTGTTTTGCTGTGTGTAGGAGAAGCTCACTTGATGCAGAAGATAATGTCGGCAATTGAGAAGGTCTTTATGGCAAGAAACTAGGTGTGGTATCACACAATTGCTCGGGGCCTTAATCGCTAAGAATATCCCTGGAATTCTGTGGTAGATTGCTAATGGGAAAATAAGGCTGACAACAATTTTGAGAGGATCTCTAGAATCCCAAGCCATGGCTAAGAACAAGAATACTACCATAATGACAGTCTTGTGAGAATCTGAGAAGAGCCAGGTTAGCCATCCACTAGTGAGGGTGAGTCACAGCCAGGGAGACAATATATGCTCTTTTATTTTGGCTGTGGGTTTCATACACTTGGTCATACATCACTTAAGATTAATGCACATTTCCCACTTGATGTTTTTCTAGCATCAGCCTCTCCAGCTTTCCTTTTAATGGGTAGCACACTGCATCCAGCCTTCTTCCCTGTCTGTTTTCTTTCCTTTCCCATCACATAATTCATTGGAGCTCTTCAGAATATACACAAACTCACATGAGTAAACACACACAGGCACACATACACACACACACACACACACACACACACACACACACACACACACACACCTTTCATAACCAACATTTCACCATCATGGATTTAGTTCTAAAACTTATGTGATCCAGACTCTCCTCCAAGACACAGTCTCTATGTTTCATCAGGCCATGAGTGGACACTGCTACTCACTGAATACAGGGCTGTTCCTAGACAATTCAATGCAAATTAATCAGTGCGGTGAATGCATCAGACATAAATGGGCTCATTGTTCTGAATTACACTGCAATGCAGAGAGAATTCATTTTACATGATGCTCAAAAAGTCTATTTGTACTTAAACCCTTACAAAATTGTCATCATTGAGCATAAAAATGACACGGAGGGATTTGGGGGATAATACCTAAGAATAATAGAGATAAAGCTGCTTATTTTTCTTCCATTTGGATGGTAGGAAGAAAAGAATTAACTTACCTGACCGGGCTTAGAATTCTCACAGACAACAATATCATATTCCCTGGCAAGTTCAGGAGGATTGTCATTGACATCCAGAACTCTAATGCCCACAGAGACATGGCTCAGCAAACCAGGATTGTCTGCAAAACACACAGGGATGTATTTATTATTTCAACACACACTTTAGAGGCATGGCTTACAGCAAATCTTAATGCTGGAATTTGCCTCTAGCTCCCTTCGTATGCTCTAGTGGGACTTTTGGCAATAGACAAATGTATGAATACTGTCCCTGTTAGAACTCATGAGCTTACAGAGAAGAATGAAAAATGTTCGTCACGGCTTTATGTGAGTACCAAAATGATGTTTTTTTTTTCTTATCAAAGAAATTGCATATTATTCAGGAACTGGAGCAGGAGAGAGTTGTCAGAACTCATGGTAAGCTGTCAGAGCCTAAGAGATAAACAATTGGTTTTAGAAATAGTCTAAGAAGAACATAGGACCTTCTAAGCAAGGCAAAACAACAATAAAACTCATACAATTTGTAAAGCATTCAAGGCAATGAATTGTGAGTAACTCAGAAAATAGTAGATGAGGTTTGTATAACACATGTGTTCAAATTCTTCTTACACGGAACTTATGTGGTATATAATAAGAATGTTCAATTTCCATTAAATTTAGCAAGGAATTTAGAGGTAAAAAATATATTCGAAAACATTATATTCTATACTATAAATATGTATTAAACTTGGTCTTTACAATTTCCAAAATACTAACTCCAGTAATAAGGAGAGAAGAAAATTATTTGTTTTTTTTCCATGATTGTTTCGAAGCTAAATATGTAGAAATCCTCAAAGGAAAACTGAACCTCCCACTGTCTTTAGCTGTCATGTTATCTTTCAATTTCTTTTTAATTGCTGCCATGTTCTTGTGAGATTTACAATACAGAAAACCATACATTAATTTTGAATGGCAAGAGTATATAAACTTTGGAAATCTGTTAATACAGGCATGAAAAGGCAAAAATGAACATATTCTGAAAAAAGACAGTTTAAATGCTTATGAAGAAGACAGTAGTAATTAATACAAAAATGAAAAGGGTAATTCTCAATGTGCAGTGTTCCAACTTTTTACGTTGGGCACATGATGATGCCATCTACAAATCCATGCTCAATAAAAGGAATGCTATGTTATAAAGTAATCCCAAAAGTTTATGTAAGTGTTGAATAAGTATACAATGTTGTTTTGGGTTGTACTTGTAGGTATCCATGACCACTTGAGGCTCACAAAATATGGGTGGGAAACATCAAAATGGAAATGGACACTTTATGCATAAATATATTATGAACTAAATATATTTTAGAAAAATTTTTGTAAAGAGAGTATTTGTCATATTATCATCGGGGTTTAATGAAACAAGGAAATTCAAACATGTGTGATTTAATCTAGAAAAGAATTATTCATGAGAAATGTGTCTCAGGCATGGTGGTACACATGTTTAATCTCAGCACTTGAGAGGCAGAGACAACTGGATTTTTGTGAGCCTGAGTCCACACTTGTTGGATGACAGAGAGAGTTCCAGGAAAGCCAGGGCTACACAGGGAAACTCATCTTGATAAACAAAAAAAATCTATCATTTAAAAAAAACTTTGCTACTAATACAACACAATATTCCAAATGACAGATATTGCATATAAGTAGACTAAATAAAATAATAGTTAAACTTCTCTAACTTACGGAAAAGAAATCTTCTGTGGTGAATATAAATACACACACACACACACACACACACACACACACACACACACACACACACACACACACATGCATGGTCATAAATGAGAGCTGTGTAAACAGCAACATTGGGAGGAAGAGAAATAAGAGGAGAAGAGAGAGTGCCTTAGTTATGTTTCTATCGCTGTTATAAACACTATGATCAGAAACATCTGGTGGAAGAGGGCATTTATTTGGCCTACAGTTCCACATCACAGCCCAACATCAAAGGAAGTCAGACCAAGATATCAAAGCAGAGACCCGAGAGGGAAGTAGAGTCCATGGAGGGTGCTGCTGCCTTGCTTATTCCCTATGACTGCTCATCCTGCTTTCTTACACAACACAGGAGCACCTGACCAGAGATCGCACTGTCACAGTTGGCTGATCCCTTCCAAATCAATAAAAAAAAATGTTCTACAGATTTGCCTCCACACCAATCTGATAGAGGCATTTTTCTCGGTTGAGGTACCTCTTCTAAGATAACTATAGCTTGTTTCAAGTTTATAAAACAGTAACCAGAACAATGGTGAATATTCTTAAATAAATAGAAATTATCAATTTAGCAAATTAATTAAGAAACACAGGTAATCATTGAGCACAGGAATGGAAGACAAGAAATAAAGCAAAACAGCCATGCATTGTAATGATAAAGCAGACAAATATTCAACATAAAATGTTCTCAATCATGAAAACCAACAAGCCTAATTAACACAAGATAAAGGAATTTAAGAGTAAGTCTGATAAAGTATGCAGGAGAGCTATATCAGGAAGGTTTTATTGAATTTTATTACAGAAGAGCTAACATAATTAAGATCTCTATTATGTCTGTGGTTACGGACACAAATAACATAAGCAGGACTGTTTTATTTTTTCAGATCAATGTGTTGATTCAATATAATTAAATACAAACCCCTGGAAACTCCTCATA
This sequence comes from Cricetulus griseus, assembly GCF_003668045.3. Classification (NCBI taxonomy): domain Eukaryota; kingdom Metazoa; phylum Chordata; class Mammalia; order Rodentia; family Cricetidae; genus Cricetulus; species Cricetulus griseus. Next base: position 354,664,875 of record NC_048595.1, on the reverse strand, counting down.
AGCACTGAAATTTGATTCTAAGTTTCGTAAACAAAGGTTACTCGGACTTTCATGGGGAAAACCCAGTAAAATGACAGGATGTATGATTCATTGAAGCTTCTTTATCGTATTAAAAAGAGGTACTGTGGCATTGCCAGGGAGACAACCAAAGGAAACAGAAACATAATTTAGGGTGACTGGACCCTGCAGGTTCTCTGTAATAATGAAGACAATGAAGGTTATCTGAGGGGGTCCATTTCATCAAGTCAAGATGTTCATTCTTCTCGGTGTCCACATGACAATGAGGGGAGAAAAGATGCTAATGTTGATATGCATTAAGATGACAAATTAATATTTAGTTTACCTGCAAATATGTTTGTTTATGGTACAACATGTTCGTAAGACTAATTTAGGGATTTTTTAAAACAGCTAATGTAAATGTGTTCTTGCTGTTTCTCTTTTTATATTTCCTTTCTAGAAATATTATTTTGTATCCTCCATATAACATTTTAAATAAAATGCATTATCATCAGAGATTCTTAAATACCACTTCAAGCACTCTACAATATCTGGAACCTTTCGAATTTGCTACAGTTAGGCCTTAATTAGTGCATTATTTAACTGCCTGTTTCTTACATGATACAATAAGGACATCATGAAAATACTGTTGCAGTTACCATAGGAGAAAGCTGAATGGAAAAGTTAATCACATCAATGGAAAAATGTATAAAAGAACAAAAATAATGTGATGCTGCCAAGTCTCTAGTTGTTCTTACAATATGTACATATAATATGCAAATGATTCATACCATACAGAATGTCTGTGTAGCAGGAGCTCACATATGCAATGGGAGCCCTGTGATTTTGAGGCCAGCCTGATCTACAAAGCCAGTTCCAAGACAGCAAGTAGGACTCTTACACAGAAAAACACTGTCTTGAACAAATAAAATAACGTTTCCAGCCTTTCCTGACATCCTGGCCGTTTGAATCTCAGTGCTGAACAGCTGTTTTCGTTCCTTGTATCAGTGTTTAGCTTTCCCTGCTTCCTCCTTGCCTTCAGAATACTATTTGGGCAAACTTTTACAAGTGCTTGACCTTCAATTCTGTGAAATTCCTTTACATTTTCTTATGGATTTTGGCAGAACAGGAACTTTCGTTTTCCTCCAGATGTCCCTGCATTTCCTCCCAACAAATATGAGGAACTATGATAGTTATTTTTCATTTATTAGAAAAAGGTTTCCATGTTTGTCCTTTGATTTTTTTTTCTAGTTCCAGTCCCAAGTGGGAACTAGAAAGAAGTAAAAGAAACAATAACCAAGTTATAATCCAGAGCCCCAGAGAAGCTAGGAAACAAGGAGGACCCTAGGAGGCATGCAAGGGTCACCTTGTGAAGGAGAAATAGATGAGATCTCCTGGGTAAACTGGAGGTGGGGAGGTGGTGGAA